>NC_053036.3:103331111-103634141 GCF_002575655.3 Aegilops tauschii subsp. strangulata | reverse complement strand
GTGGGCGTGACGGGAGCTGTGGCGGGGCGGCGGCGGGAGGGAGGAAGAAGTGGGGAGGGGGAAAGGAAATGAATAGCAGTTGGGCGTTGGCGCGCGGCGGCGGTTTTTACATCTCCTGCCTCTGGAGATGTAAATTTGCACCTTGAAGTGTTGAATTTTGCATCACCGGAAGGCGGAGATGTAATTTTTGTGCATATTTTTTGCCTCGGAAGATTTAAAAGTTGGTTATTTTTACATATAGACCGTCTATTGGAGATGCTCTAACCTCGTCCGCTGGTGCTACCATTGCTTCTCCTTGTGAAACCAGTGGTCTGGCGGCTATTGCCATGAGGCCTTGGAGCCAAACTTGTGCTCCTCCTCTTGGAAGTCATGGCCGGTGTCCTGAAGCCGATAGTAGGACATGTCTGGCATGCGCTAGGGCAGTGGCATCACAGAGGACAAGACCAATATTGTTTGAGATCGGCCTTGATGGTGTGGTATGGTGTAGTCGACCACAACTGTGGGGATGGGCGTGCCGAACGCGTGAATGGAAACGGCGAGTCCACGCCGAGCCCTCCTTTGGCGAGCGAACGACGACAGCGAGTGTAGGTGAATTCTAGAAAGGAGGTCTTTTTTCAGAGCTGGAGTGCCACTTTCCCTCTCCCTTACATTGGATTGGGTTGCATCATGCTTTTGGGCTGATCCTTCTCTGTGTTTCCACAGGCTCCGCCTCCTGTTGTCGGAAGCGCAAGGAATGGATTACATGCATCAATGCCCCTCTGCAGTACTTCCTGTTGCTAGGATGGGTTCATGTAATCTTTACTACTCTTAGCAATATTATGAATGGGAGTTTGTGTTCAGCAATGGTGGTGGTGACACCCGTTCTCATTTGAAAGGTGGATATTGTAATCATACAGAATCAAGGAGCATATCAGAGTTATTTGTCGCTATTATGTTACAATGTTCAAAAGTATCTTTGCAGAAAAATATTCCTTGGGATTTAGATCCATTTGCAAAGAAATGCCTTTATTTCTTGTATAGGGTTGCAGAGATATGTCGTTTAAAAGAATAGTTTGGGTGCCATCAAATCAATGATAAACACTTATTTTTAGAGAAAAGACCATTGCCCCACTTTACAAATAAAGCCATAGAAGGTTCACAACATTGTCACACCCATACAATCAAATGCCACGGCAGCACAACAACCAGCACAACCCAACAGACCAAGTTCAAGTTTAGGCACACAGGCCACAACCAGGTACCAAAAATAGAAGCTAGCTAAAGACAACCTGACGATTGCTAAGCAGTAGGTTGCGCCCTTGGAGATAGAGAGATCGCCATAGCCCTGGCGCGTGAGATAAGCATATCTGTGGCGTCCACATCGCAGGTCTTAATCAAAGGCTTTAAGAGATTTAAAAATAATGTCAACTGATTTCGAAGGAAACACATGTTCAATGGTAAACTTATTTTGGGTCATCCAGAGAGCCCAAATGACTGCAGCAAAGCCAAGCCAGAAAACACGCCACAACTGCCCAAACAAAGAACTGACAAGAAGTAATAACTGAGCGAAACTAGATGGAGACCGCCGACTACAGCTCCACAACAGGAACGCAAAATCATAAGAAGATAAAATATGGTTACAATCTTCTGGCTGAGAACAAAGAGAGCACGTACCCGCAACCCGAGCATTACGCTTCCGAATTTGATCCCAACACGTAGCAGCATGGAGCTTTCCACAAATAGCTTGCCAAAGGAAGATCTAGATTTCAAGCAGAACACAAGCCCTCCAAACACCCTTGAACTTCAGAGTAATAGAACCCAAAATGAGCTTGCGGTAAAGCGACTTCACCAATAAAACACCCCGAGGAGGAATGAGGCTAGACCACCGAATCCGAAGTCTCCGAGAGCGAGGGGAAGGTGGCAGCAAGCTGATGCCACTATTCCAAATCTGCATGAGAAAGGGAGCGACGGAAGGCCAAATGGCAATCAGAGTAGACAAGATCATAAATAGTAATCTCAGAATTGCCACAGAAGGAAAAAAGAAGAGAGAAGGAAGAACATAAAGGGGTGGCTCCATGCCACCAAACAAGCAAAAAACAAGTAGATTCCCCATCATTAACAATAAATTTACGGTATGTTGTAGAGTTAAAATGATTATTATTTATTTGTTTACTAAGTAGCAACGTACCCACTATGATAGTAGTGGCTGGGTGTGGATATGGTGTTGTAGAAATGTTCGACAATATCAGTTGATGTGTATAAGAATTGCAAGTACACGACAGGTGTCGAACCACTGAAATATTTATATATGCAACCAGCAAAAAAAAATTATCCATTGCCCGTGATAACGCACGGGCATTCTACTAGTCTACAACAACGATTGAGAATGTCTTGTTCAGCTGTGTCCGCTTTCATCCCCATCTTTCTTGCAAAACAATCACACCTCTCATATTGTCGGATCACATACTCCCTTCGGTCCTTTTTAGTCCGCATATAAGTTTTGTCCGAAGTCAAAGTATCTCAACTTTGACCAAACTTATAGAAAATGGTATTAACATTTACAATGCCAAATCAACATTGTTAGATTCATTATGAAATGTAGTTTCATAGCATATATATTTGGTATTGTAAATGTTGGTATTTTTTCATATAAATTTGATCAAACTTTGCAAAGTTTGACTTGACACAAATCTAGATGCTCTTAGGACAGACATTTCCTACAGTCCCGGGGTTAGTGTTGATCTGTTTAGACAACACTTATGTTGGCTTTGTTATATTTTAGAACTTTAATTATGATGAAACGAAAGTAGTATGTATTTTCTCCATCTGGGTTCATTAGGCCCCGTTACAATTTGAACCAAAGTTGGCCATACATGCTTAACAAAATATGAGTTACATATAGCAAAAATGGTACCATTGAAAACTTCTTTGAATACGAATCTAACAATATAATTTTTATGACACACCATTTATATTTTGCAAATCAAATATACGGTCAAAGTTTGAGGCAAAATATAAGGGACCCTAATGAACCCTAATCGAGGGAGTACCTCTTCATGGCATACGTGGTTAACCATGTTTAATGTCTTGAACTTTTTCATGTAGCGATTTACAATATACTTCATTTTTCTATATTGGTTTCCCACATATGCTTGTTATATATGGTGGATATATTCGCAATTGTTTGATTAATTTAATCCATGTGAAAAAGATACGACAACGCTATCAAGATTAACATCACAATTTAATCCAGATATGCATGCATCTACTGAGCATAGAACAGACATATCTATGAACATAGTAAGTACTACAAGCACATGAACTAGTAAAGGTGGGAAACAAATCATACCATTCACACTGGAAAGTCAAAGCCGTGACGGCGGCCGCGGTAGCATTGACATTGATGACCTTCTTTGCGGCATCACTGTTCTCGCCCATGGCCTAATCAGGGAAGTCGATGAAGTAGTCGATGTTGTGGATGGAAACAGATGGACGTGAGCTGTCACACTGAGAAGCACCCCCAAAAACCTTATCACCCTTCTCCAGGGGCAGGATAAAAAAAGGCACAACCTCGGAGGCATGGTCTCTCGGATGGTCGTGCACGCTGTCGACTACATGGAGTTGCCGGAAGCATTAGCAACAAGAGGAACGATAGTGGTGCGTGTGTGATGGGGCATGGCTCCTTCACAAAACATGAAGCATGCGCGAGTGAGGCATGGTGTTGCAAGGCAGAAGGCGAGGAGGAGCGCGCATGTACACTCCTCTTCTCATGCTCCAATGTGATGTGTAAGAGAGTTCCTTATATGTTGGTCCAAACTCTCCTCCACTTTTTGGATGAGTCTTAGCTTCTCGACCATGTCATGCCAACACAAACGGGCCTCTAGGATTTATCAACAATTAATTGATTCATGGGCCCAAAGCCCATTAATAATTCAACAATCCTCGACAAGATTTCAGAAGCGGACTGTGTTGTCCTTTGTTCCAATCACTATTTTTAAATACAAGTATTTTCAATGGGAATTGATTAAGGTTGATCATCCACTCAAATCAAGAAGCTACACTTACACACAACTAAACAATGGATTAAGCCTTAAATAGTTAGTTTTGCGTGAAAGCAGTTGTCTTATTGTTCCTACCTATAGAAGGCTAACACGCAAATGGAGGATATAAGTTAGACTCCTGGCCAATTCATGAGCTTACTAGAGACTACCCTATCTCACAGACTGTCCCTACCAGTGGGGCTCATCTAGGTGTGTTCTTCCAAGATTGTTCTGGATGGCAATACCTTTCTTATGTGTCATTTGATACTCAAGTCAACAAGGACTGTCCGATTGTCACAGTTCATGAGTGTAGCTCGAATAGGCTTTTCAACCACTCGCGGATCCATTAAGAGCTCGGGAAGCCATTATGCTTTGACGGTAGTTAAATCCAATGATGTGAGTTATTCATCCATCGTTGAACTTGTTAAGATGGTCTACTTGCAAGACTTCCGTGACACATCATCACTAACAAGTGTGAACACATATCCACTTGTGCCTTTATCTCATCAATATCAGAAATCCACTTCGAGACACTATATCCTTCAAATTTGTCATGTATCCGATATGGTGTTGGAAGTATGTTCAAGAGGCAATAATTGTCTGATGTCAGCTGGGGGGCGCGACTTCAGCAAACGTTTCGTATGCTGGGATAAGCATGCCTCAGCGAACGTTTTTGACGCATAGGCCTTTTCCGGTCCTCCAGGCCCAATCCCAAATTTTCTTTTGAACAAAAATAAATAAAAAACATCTAAAAATCACTAGGAAATGCTCTAAAAAAATCAGAAAGCATGGCCAAACCAAAAAATATAGATTTTCCATCCAATATAGCATAAATTTGCCAAATGTCTATAGAAAACACACATACATAATTTCCATTATAGTGTGAACAACAACAACAAAATCATAAAAGTACCATGTGCAAAAATTAGAAGAAATTTGCAGGAAATGCCATGTTTTGGAAACCGGAAAAAATGTAAAAAATTTCCACGAGAATATATGAAACACTATTAAAACATTACAAAAATGCCATGTGAAAAAATACACAATTACAAAATTGCCATGGTTTGGAGGAAAATCATTTTTGGTTACATGGCAAGATTTTTAAGATTATTGCCATGACAAAAAATACCACGTACTGAAAAGTGTAAAAATGTCATGCTACATAAATTGAAATGGCCATGGCCTAATAAAATGATAAAAATGACATGGTCTAAAATAATGCCATGGCCTAATAAAATGATAAAAATGACATGGTCTAAAATAATGCCATGGCCTAATATTAAACATGGCATGGCACAAAATTGAATGGAGCACAAAAATGCCATGCTACAATAAACTACCACGGCTTAACTAATAAAATTAGCATGGTGTGAATAGTAAAAGCACCATGGTCTAAAGAATAAATTTGCAATGGTCTAAAGAAAACTTCCATTGCCACACAAAATGAACTAACATGGTGAAGTTAATAATTTTTCCTTGGTATAACTAATCAAATTGCCATTATCTAAAGAATAATTTTGTCACGGTACATAACTTCAAATTGCCAAGGTCTAATTTAAAAAATTGCCATCCTCTAACTAACTAGAACTACCATGTTCTAAAATAGTAAAAATGCCATGGTCTAACTAGTGAAAATGCCATGCACCCTATAATAAAGTTGCACATGGAAAACTAGCATGAGTAAAAACCATTTTATGATGTTCTAATGGTTATCTACATAATTTCCATGAGAGTCAATTGCAAGAAACCACCACATTTGTGGCTAGGTTTGCAGGAAACTACCAAGTCGTTAATCTGTTGCAAAAAACACCGTAAAATCTCTTAACCCGTTGCAAAAAGCACTGAACAGCCGTTTAGCCTCGTTTGATCTCTTTTCCGACAGGTGGGCCGCGAAAACGCTGACGTGGCGTGCGGACAGGCAAACGGCGCCGTTAGGAAAGAAAACGGTCAACACGCCGCGCGGTCGGTCCGGTTCAGACAGTCCCCCCCGCGCCCCTGTCCTGTCTCTCGCCCCGCTCCCCTCTCCTCTCTCGCCCTGCTCCCCTCTCCTCTCTCGCCCCTGCTTGCCGCCGGTGATGGCCACCTCGCGTGGCAGTGATGATGGCGGTGGCGGTGGTGCTGGCGATGCATCTGGTGGCAGTGGTGCTCCTGCAGATCCAACAGAGGTTTGTGGCAGTTCAAACCCATCTCAGGCTCCGCCTCTTCCACAGCCGCCGTCGCCGTCTTACTGTGCTGAGTACGCGGCGGCGAGGGCATTCGCCAAGGCCGTGAAGGAAGATCCAGAGGGGAGCCATCACTACGCATCCTCCTTCGGCGGTGTCTCGTAAGTTTTCTCTTTCCATACCCCGATTTGGTTTCTAGGGTTCTAAGTGTATGTAGTAGGCACCGTCGCCATTATTGTTGTTGTAGGTTGTTTATGTGGTCAGACATGTAAGTGAAGTGTTTATGTAGTTCTAGGGTTCTAAGTGTATGTAGTAGGCACCTAAACATTAACTGAATTTTTAACTGAACTTTTAACTGAATTTTGAACTGAATCTGTATTTTTAACTGAACTTTTAACTGAACTTTTAACTGAATTGCTTTACTTGAACTGTAGATTGAATGATGAAGTGTGGGAAGTCAGATTCCATTTCCATGACAGAGATAATCTTGAAAGAAACCTAAATGTGGATGATATCACATTTTACAATCTGATTGCACTAATAGAGCTTGAAGGATATGGGATGACAGACTTTATGTATTATGTCAGAGATCCAGGTGTTGGGGTTTCAGGTATGGAAGAACTGACAGATGATGATAAGGTGGAGGAAATGTTGGATGACCTAGTTGTCAAAGGTCAGAAGGTGGTGAACATAACAGTCATCAGAAGTGATGCTCCAAGACCTAGTGATTTGAACATTGGACCAGTTTGTGAGGAGCAGGTTCCATTATCTGAAATAGGTGTGCCAGTGGTGTATGAGATAGATACAACAGGAGTACTGTTTCCTAGCCCAACAAAGCCACAACAAGTGCCCGTGCAGGTCATTAACACACAGGAGAGTACATTTTTGAAGCAGAAGTGTGCACCAGTAGCAGAATTTGCAATGGAGCAAGACCAAGATCAAGAGCAAATTGAGCAACTGATGGAGCAGAAGAGGAATGAAGAGATTGAGAAGTTCAGGAAAAGGGGAAAGAAAAAGAGAAATACAAGGCAGCTAAAAGAAAACTTCCAGAGCTAATGGCTGAAGATTTCACTGATAGTGACAGTGACACAGATTTACTAGCAGATGAGGATATAATTGCTAGGCTTGAGGCAATGAAGAAGCATAGAGATGATCCACTTCATCATATTGAAGGGGACACTGATGTGGATGAGCCATATGAAGCAGATGAGGAGGAGGAGGAGGAGAAGGCACCAGAGGAGGAGGAGGAGGAGAAGGCACCAGAGGAGGAGGAGGAAGGGAGCAGCATAGGAGGAAGTAAAAGAAAGGGGCCAACTACAAGATCTCATTCTAGTTTGGATGAGATTATTGAGGAAGATTGGTTTCCTTCATCTGATGAGGAGAGCAACCCTGGTGACCTAAGTGAGGAGGACAATGATGGGGCTCAAATACCATGTGTGAAGCTTCCAGCTGATAGGAAGAGCAGGGCTAAAAAGAGGAAGCCTAGAGTTTGGTATGATGAGCAAAGGGAGAACCCAGAAGAGCAATTTATGAAGAAGCTTTGTTTCCTAGATGTGACCCAGTTCAGGAGGGCACTTCTTAATTTTCACATCTCACAAAATAGGAACCATGCCTTCCACAGGAACTGTCCAGACAGGATTATAGCTGTCTGCAAATTTGAGAATTGTCCATTTTTCATTGCAGCTTCTCAGATAGCACATGAGAAGACATTCTGTATAAAGAAACTGAACTTGCACCACAGCTGCCCAGTAGTAGGAGAGAGCACAAAAGTTACTGCTAAGTGGTTGGCACATGAATGTGAGCAACAGTTGAGGACAGACCCCAACACACCTGTCCAGACTATAATTTCAAACTTGAAGCAAAAGCATGGAATAGAGGTATCTATACATATGGCCTATAGGGCAAGAAAGCTAGCTAAAAATGTAGTCCTAGGAGATCAGAAGGCACAATATCATAGGATAAGGGATTACCTAGAAGCTGTGCTAGAAACCAATCCAGGAAGTAGATGCATTGTCACAACAAAGCACCTGAAACTACATCCAAGCAAAAACCCAAGATTCCATGGCTTGTTCATCTGCCTCAATGCTTGCAAAGAGGGTTTCCTTAATGGTTGCAGACCATTCATAGGTATGTGCACACCTACTAATTAACTAGTGACTCTACATTTATATGTGCACACCCACTAATTTGTTGGTAATCTACTTGTGATCTTGTATGATAGGTGTTGATGGTTGCTTCATAAAGTTGACAACAGGGCAGCAAATCTTGGCTGCCACTGGAAGAGATGGAAACAATAACATATTTCCCATTGCTTTTGCAATAGTGGACAAGGAAAACACAGCAAGCTGGTCTTGGTTTCTTACTCAATTAAAATATGCCATTGGTGGTGAGTCAGGCAAGTTTGGCTACTACACCATTATATCTGACAGGCAAAAGGTACTACTATCTCTACTCTATTCATTGCTTGCATTGCTTATTAATTGTCTTTGTTTATTAATTTCATACATGGCATTGTTGTAGTATTCTCAAACTGTAGTTCATTCAAACAGGGCCTTCTTACAGCCATAAACAATGTATTCCCCAATTGCAAACAAAGATTCTGCCTTAGACATATTTATCAGAACTTTCAAACTGCTGGTTTTAGAGGGGAAGAGTTGAAGAAATACATGTATCAGGCAAGTTATTCCTATACTGAGCATGGTTATGTAACTGCAATGGAAGGCATGAAAAAGGAGTGTGAGCCAGCTTGGAAATGGCTATCTAGGATACCAAAACATACATGGGCTAGGCATGCCATGGACAACAATTGCAAAACTGACTTGGTAGTGAACAATATAAGTGAAGTTTTTAACAAGATGATACTTGATGTCAGAGCCAAACCCATTAGAACTATGGTAGATGGGATCAGGACAAAGCTGTTAGTGAAGTTCAATGCAAATAGGACAAAGACTGAGACTGCTAAGTGGCAGATATGCCCAAAATATGCTGAGAAGCTAGAGGAAGCAAAACATCATTCTAGGTTTTGTCAGTCTATCAAAGCTGGACCTGATCTCTTCCAGGTGACAAGTGGAGAAAGCACATATGCAGTTAACTTGTTGCTACATACATGTGGTTGTAGGAAGTGGGACATGTGTGGAGTACCTTGCAATCATGGTGTTTCTGCAATCAACAAGGCAAAACTACAGCCAGAAGATTTTGTTCATGATTTCTTCAAGAAACCAATGTATAAGGCAGCTTATAGTCTAATAGTTTTCCCTGTGCCTGGGCCTGATTTGTGGCCAAAGACTAGAACCCCTGACATTGAACCACCAGTGTTCAAAGAAAAGCCAGGAAACAAAGAGACAAAGAGGAGAAAGAGCAAGTTTGAAAAGCCAGCTCCAAAGGATACATCTAGGATGGGAACTATCACTTGTAGCAATTGCAATAGGACTGGGCATAGATACACTAGTTGCAAGCAGGCTCTTAAACCATCCCTAGCTATGAGAATGAACCAGCACCAGGTAACTATTGTTGTAGGTTTTTGTACAATTTCACATACTAGTTTCTAACATTTGTATGCTATAATTTCAGGAAAACAGGAGAGATGATACACCCAGAACTGTATCTGCTCCTGCTCCCATGCCACCAAGGAGAAGTGCTCCTTCTGCTCCTGCTGCTGCTCAAACTGCAGCTCCAGCTCCACCAGCTCCAAGGGCTCCAAGGGTATCAAGGAGAGCTCCTTCTGCTCCTGCTTCAGCTCCCAGTGCACCAAGGAGAGCTCCTTCTGCTCCTGCTTCAGCTCCCAGTGCACCAAGGAGAGCTCCTTCTGCTCCTGCTGCAGCTGCTGCTCCTCCTGCTACAAGGGCAACAAAGAAAGCTAAAACTACAAGGACTGCAACTTCTACTGCTGGTGCTGGTCCAAGTTCCTCTACTGCTGCTGGGCCAAGAGGAAGAAACAAGTTCATCCCCCCAAGAGTTGCAGGTAGTGGAAGAGTGAGGAAGCCATCCTTTAAGATGTCTGAGTGGTTCAACTGTTCTCAAGGGAGCAGGTGAAGTTGTGTTAACTTGTGGTCAAAACTTGTGTTGCTTCTGGTTGTCATGAGTACTTTCATGTTCTAAACATGTTCAAGACATCTAGTGGACTTGTTGGACTTGTTGGTTGTCATGAGTACTTTCATGTAAGGTACCTAGTGGACTTGTTGGTCTGTGGTGAGCTGATGATGTTCAAGACATCTTTATTTTGGTTGAGTACTTTCTGGTTAGTTGTGGCTCCTAATTTTCTTATTGTTTGCTAATAAGTGTGATGACCTAATATGATCATCTAGGGTGCCTCGGCGTCGACGGCATCCACGATAACCTAATATGATCTTCTAGGGTGCCTCGGCGTCGACGGCATCCACGATAACCTAATATGATCATCTAGGGTGCCTCGGCGTCGACGGCGTCCACGATAACCTAATATGATCATCTAGGGTGCCTCGGCGTCGACGGCGTCCACGATAACCTAATATGATCATCTAGGGTGCCTCGGCGTCGACGGCATCCACAATAACCTAATATGATCATCTAGGGTGCCTCGGCGTCGACGGCGTCCACGATAACCTAATATGATCATCTAGGGTGCCTCGGCGTCGACGGCATCCACGATAACCTAATATGATCATCTAGGGTGCCTCGGCGTCGACAGCATCCACGATAACCTAATATGATCATCTAGGGTGCCTCGGCGTCGACGGCGTCCACGATAACCTAATATGATCATCTAGGGTGCCTCGGCGTCGACGGCGTCCACGATAACCTAATATGATCATCTAGGGTGCCTCGGCGTCGACGGCATCCACGATAACCTAATATGATCATCTAGGGTGCCTCGGCGTCGACGGCATCCACGATAACCTAATATGATCATCTAGGGTGCCTCGGCGTCGACGGCATCCACGATAACCTAATATGATCATCTAGGGTGCCTCGGCGTCGACGGCATCCACGATAACCTAATATGATCTTCTAGGGTGCCTCGGCGTCGACGGCATCCACGATAACCTAATATGATACATATCCTCATTCCATCATTTAGGGTGCCATAGTTAACATCAATGACATAGTTAACATCATGACAGTATCCAACAACTCTAGTTAACATCATGACAGTATCCAATAACTCTAGTTAACAACATAGTTAACATCATGACACCATAGTTCAAAGCTTACAAGACATAGTTCAAGGCTACACCCTACTTCAAATACTGCAAACTGCCACTAGTTCACACATTACAAGCCATAGTTCAATGCTTGAAACCTAAGATAATGACCCACATGGTCAGATTACAAATCACTCTTCATCGCAAATATCCTTGATGTCCTTCAGCTTTCTCTTGTTCTTGTCACTAGCTTTGACAAGATCAGCAATGTGAAACTCCAAATTCCTCCTCTCAGTGCTCAACTTTTCCTTCTCCTTCAAATGAGCAAACTTCAGATTCCTAATCACATTACCTTGGGCAACCTGAATGCTCTTCAACTGGTCAACCTTTTGCTTCAGTTCTTTGTTCTCAGCATCCATTGCACCCAGCTGTTCCTTCAAAGCTGAAATATTGTTGTCCAAAGGAGGAGTGATCTCCTCATGTTCACCTTGTTGGACTTCATTTTCCTTGGGAATATTGTCCTGGGTATCAAGTAGGTTGTTCACATCCTCAACAAGCTTCTCATAAGTCTCCTGTAGCTTGTTCTTCTGTGATGTGAGATTGTGGACATGAATGTTCCAGACATGCCATCCTATTAGCACGCTGGCAATCCTCATACAAAAGCCATAGTTTGTGAAGAGCATTCTGCAGATGCTCTGGCCACTCCTCATCTACCCAATGAACAACACCACAACTGCTTACTTCCTGCAAAACAACAAGTACAAATGCATTTACTTCCTTTTTCACTTCACTTCTATTCTGGCCACTCCTCATCTACCCAATGAACAACACCACAACTGCTGGCAATTCTATTCAGTCTATTAGCAAACAACAAGTACAAGTACAAAACAACTATAGTATACTGCACATGCACAATTCAGCTCAACTCTGAATTTATATCTGAATTTTTAACAGCATACTACACTGAATTTACTTCATTTATACCTTAATTTTTAACAGCACAATACAATTCAGTTCAATTCATTTACTTCATTTATATCTATGAACAATGCACTATGGATACCTTAATTTTATATCTTTGTACTTAATTTTTAATAGCACAATTTAATTCATTTACTTCATTTATATCACTGTGGTGTAGTTCATTTATATGTATGAACAATTCATTTACTTCACTCAGTCACTATGGTATGGTACATGACAGTACCTTTAACTAAACTACTAGGTGAACAGTGAACATGAACAATGAACAGTGAACATGAACAATGAACAGTGCATATGAACAATTTATAGTTTCTTCACAAAATGAGCAAACTACAGATTTTTGCTAGCACTCACATCAAGTCCACAGGCAATGAACCTCCTCCCAGTGCTAATCCCTTCGAAGCAAACATGCCTCTTCGCCGGCTGGCCATGCTCACACATCACCATCACCTCATCATCAACACCAGAGTAGTTCGGGTCCTCGATTGTAGCCGGGATCTACATCAACAAAAGAAACGCACAAAATCCATCTCACGGGTTCAAATCGAGCAGGAAAAACAAAATCCCCAAACCGAAACCATTGCTCAAAGAACCCTAGCTACGAGTTCAAATCACTGACCTTGATAGGGGAGCCGCCTGAAGAGTACTCGTAGCCCGATTCCTGGCTGTCGTCGCTCCACGAAACCATGGCGGACGGCGGCCAGCTGGCTTCTCACCGACGGCGACCAGAGCCAGAGAGAGGAGGCAGAGGAGAGGGGCGAGAGAGAGAGAGAGGGCGCGGGGCATCTGTCTGGCGAGCACCGACAGGACCGACCGCGCGGCGTGTTGACCGTTTTCTTTCCTAACGGCGCCGTTTGCCTGTCCGCACGCCACGTTAGCGTTTTCGCGGCCCACCTGTCGGAAAAGAGATCAAACGAGGCTAAACGGCTGTTCAGTGCTTTTTGCAACGGGTTAAGAGATTTTACGGTGTTTTTTGCAACAGATTAACGACTTGGTAGTTTCCTGCAAACCTAGCCACAAATGTGGTGGTTTCTTGCAATTGACTCTCCATGAGAAGAAAATTGCCATGGGAACAATTAAAACATTCATGCAAATTTGTCGTTTGACCACTAAAATGCCATGCACCCTATAATAAAGTTGCACACACACCCACCCACCAAGAAAAGAAGATATATGCACTTTGACATGTGAGGCAAAGCCGTTCCATGAAAAAAAATTGCTATGATGTAAAGAATAAATTTGCCATGGTTACACCGTCAAGGATGGAATATGGATTATGAGAGAAAGTAGAGCCGCTGCCGTCTGCCTCCTCAACACCGCCGGCCGCTTCGTCGCAGCCGCGTCAACCTCGAAATTGACAGCGCGAGCGGGTGTTGGAGCTCACCGTGAGGAATGGAGATAGGGATTGAGAGAGAAAGGAGATAGGTCGATTCGTCCGTATAGAAGCCAGTTCAGGGAATGTTTTTTTTTTATCTGGCATGGCAATGCTCCTTACATCAAGATTCGTGTGTCTCAATCTCATCCAACGATAACTGACGTGTTCGCTGGAAGGACAAAAATCTGACAGCAGTCAGTTAATACTTCTAGAAAACATTTCTGAAAAAAGAGTTGACGGACGATGCCGCAGCTCGCACAGGTGGCCGTGAGCTTCTGAATGGCTTCGCCACACGGCATGCCCACTGCCCCGCTGGACGGTGTGCGTCGGTGGGCAGGTCAAGCGCATTGAACAAGGTCACCCGGCGGGCTGCCACGAGGCCAAGTACGTGGCCCTCATGCAACGCGCCTTGCTGCCACTTCTACACACACCCTCGCCGGCCTACCGCTCCTATAAAAGCAGCTCCCCGGTGCGCCCTCGCCGTCATCCATCGAGAGCAGTTTGCAGCATCAAAGAGCACGCAGTAGCTAGCTTTCAGTTCTTCATCCATCATGCCGGGCCTCACCATCGGCGACACCGTCCCCAACCTGGAGCTGGACTCCACCCATGGCAAGATCCGCATCCACGACTACGTCGGCAACGGCTACGTCATCCTCTTCTCCCACCCCGGTACGTGTGTACGCCTTCACGGCCTGCTCGATCGTAATCCTTGTGAAGTTCTGTTCTGGTGCTGATTGGTTGTCTGCGGCTCTGTACTGTTCAGGTGATTTCACCCCGGTGTGCACGACGGAGCTGGCGGCCATGGCCAACTACGCCAAGGAGTTCGAGAAGCGGGGCGTGAAGCTGCTCGGCATCTCCTGCGACGACGTGCAGTCCCACAAGGAGTGGACCAAGGACATCGAGGCCTACAAGGTTCGCCCATAATCCGTGTTCGATTAGCCATGCATGGTTGGTTAATTTCTCTGTTGTCGCGCGTGCAGCCTGGGAGCAGGGTGACGTACCCGATCATGGCGGACCCGGACCGCTCCGCCATCAAGCAGCTCAACATGGTCGACCCGGACGAGAAGGACGGCCAGGGGCAGCTGCCGTCCCGCACCCTGCACATCGTGGGGCCGGACAAGGTGGTGAAGCTGAGCTTCCTGTACCCGTCGTGCACGGGGCGGAACATGGACGAGGTGGTGCGGGCCGTGGACTCGCTGCTGACGGCGGCCAAGCACAAGGTGGCCACCCCGGCCAACTGGAAGCCCGGGGAGTGCGTGGTGATCGCGCCCGGCGTCTCCGACGAGGAGGCCAAGAAGATGTTCCCGCAGGGGTTCGAGACCGCCGACCTGCCCTCCAAGAAGGGGTACCTCCGCTTCACCAAGGTCTAGGCGTGCGCCCGTGCTAGCTCGTCCGCGCTTGCTCGGTTACTTCACTTGTGGCGGTCTGTGTCATCGTGGTGCGTGCGTACTTTTGTGGTGCTTTATCTCGTTTCTTCTGTAAATCTACTAGCGTCGCCGAGCTATGTATGTGTACTGTGACTTTGTCTCTTTCATGTGTTCGATCGCCGGTATACATGGGTGTGTGTTGGGACTGTTGGTTGCTTGGTGTCTCGTTTGGAAAACCGTTTTGCAGTGTTCTTGATGGACGGCGACACGTATCAGCACGGCTGCTGCGTGGATCGTGGCCTAAATGCGGGCTACTGGTGCAAATATGCAAGCACGGCTTCACGGTGCGCACCATCAGGGTGTGCACAGGAAGCTCAGCTTCTCTGGCCTCCCTGCACAATATTAAAAAATAATCAAGCAATGGTAAGTGTGTATAGGAAAAATTCTCATGCATAAAAAAATACGTGTATGAAAAATTTGAATATTTAAAAAATATTAATCAAACATTTTAAAAAATTTATGAAGTATTTAAGTAATATAAGTAAAAAAATTTAAAGAAATAATGCATATAAAAATACATATACTTATTTTACAGTGTGAAAAAAAATTAATCATGTATACAAAAAATGTTAAACATGTATAGCAAATATTTTTGACATATACAAAAAATGCAACGTACATTAAAGAAAAGTAGACATCAATATGTATGTATATATTAATAAAGTTAATTCTGCTTAAACAAATATTGTTATAAAATAAAAATACGTGAAAATCGACAAAGAACAAAAGGAAAGCGAAGAAAAGCTGAAGAAAAATAAAGACAACAAAGAAAGGAATAAAAAACAATCAAAGTAAAACAAAGAAAAAATGCGGAAGAAAACAAATGCTAAGAAGTGGAAACAATGAGAACCAAGTAAAGCAAAGGAAACAATTGAAAATAACAAAACAAAGAAACCGAAGATAAAAGAAAAAACCCTCTGCAAAGCAATTGAAAACAAAAAAAAAGGTTGAAAAATAGTGAAAAATAAAAAAAGAGGACTTTGAGAAATAAAGAAGAACAAAAAATCCATAGAAAACAGGTAAAGAAACAAAGAAAATAGAATGGAGAAAAGGAAGAAAAGAGCAGCGAACGCAGTCAACGATGGAGCGAGCGCGGACAAGAAAATGCTAAGAATAGGCCGTGCTGTATATTCATTCAGACGAGAGGAGAGCTACTCTCGCATTTAGTGCGAGATATAGCTTTCGCGCTACATGATGCATTTTGCGTCAAATAGCAATCCAAAGCACGAAAGTGGTTCCATTGAACCTGCTCATTTCGTGCTTAAACGACAAAAAACCCTAAAAGAGCAAAATATATCTTAAAGTTAGACATAAAAAAATATATCTTAAAAAACAATTATATATTATAAAATTAAAAAATTATATATAATTTTTAAAAATAAAAAACCGATGAAAACCGCAAAAAAATTAAAGGAAAGCTGAGAAAAATGGAAGAAGAAGAAAACAAAGAAAGGAAAAAAGAAAACAAATGTAAAAGAGCAAAATCAATAAAAAAGAGAAAGAACCTAAGAAAACGAAGGATGGAAATCTAAAAAGAAACAAAGAAAAGCGAAGAAAAGGAGGAAAACCTCTGCAAAGTAGTTCAAAACAGAAAAAATATTGAAAAACAGTGGAAAACAGCCAAAACTCCAAAAAAAAAACAAAGAGAAACCATCTAAAAATAGAGAAGAACAAAAAACCCATAGAAAACTGATAGAGACAAAGAAAACAGAAAAAGAACGAAGAAAACCATAGCGCAGCCAACGATGAAGCGAGCCAGCGCAGACGAAGAGAAATGCTAAGAATAGGCCGGTCCAGTTGTATAAGTGTAGTATAAGTCCATGAATAAGATTCAGGCGACGAGAGGTATGATGTCTACTATACAACTTTATTTTTTATAGACTTTATTGGGGGAGGTGTAGGATGAAGATGGTCTCTTTGAAACAACCCTAAAATCAAATACAAGAAATCTAACACACCCAATACAATGATAAATTGTATAGGTGCACTAGTTCGGTGAAGAAATGGTGATATAAGTGTAGTATGAATAGTGGATATAGGTTCTTATTATCTGAAATAATAAAAACAATAAGTAGCAAGTAATAAAAGTGAGCACAAACAGTGTTGTGATGATTGAAAACAAGGCCTAGAGTTCATACTTTCATTAGTGCAATCTCTCAGGAGTGGTAATATAATTGACTCATATAACCATCTTTCAACGTGCGACAAAGAATCACTCCAAAATTCTTATTAATAGGGAGAACATAAGATGAAATTTTTGCATGTAGCGAACCACCTCAAAGTTATCTTTTCGATCAATCTATTGAGCCATCTCTGTAAGTGTCACAAACAGCCCAACAGTTTGTACTAAAATAACACCATATGATACGCATCAATCAATTCTAATGTCACTTAGATACTCCAATGTCACCACAAGTATCCGTGAGTCAATTATTCGATATGTATCAAACAATTTTAGATTCATAATATCAAAACAACGCAAAGAACTTGAAAGAGTACCCAATGTTTGTATGGGAGAAAGTAAGATGAAAACGTGTATCAACCTATGTGCCTAGATTACCCTAATGTCACCTCGACAAACCGCAAGTTGATTACCAAAACATACATGAAGTGACTCACTAGAATACCACATTTTTCACCATGGTGAAAGGATCGAGAAGAGGGGTCTAGAGGAGGAGGGGGGGGGGGTTGATTAGACCATCAACAAGCAAAAGTGGCAATTTTTAAGTTCTTCAAGTTGAGATGGAGTATTAGCACAAGTTTAAGCATTCACAATACATTTCAAGCAAGCATGGCAAGAGTATAAGCAGCGGAAAGAGTAAAGCATGCTAATTGCAAGAAAGTAAGGGGATGAGATTGGAGTGTGCAAACGCAATGTAGATACGAAGATTTTTGGCGTGGTTCCGATAGGTGGTGCTATTGTACATCCACGTTGATGGAGACTTCAACCCACGAAGGGTAACGGTTGCGTGAGTCCATGGAGGGCTCCACCCATGAAGGGTTCACGAAGAAGCAACCTTGTCTATCCCTCCATGGCCATTGCCCACGAAGGACTTGCCTCACTCGGGTAGATCTTCACGAAGTAGGCGATCTCACTACAAGGATCCGGGTCTATTGCAACAAAATCGTTTGTTGCAATACATGCTGTTTCGTGGCGATAAGTACGTATTGCCACGAAACGACATTCGTTGGCGGCCGTTGCGACTGGACACATGGTAATAGGTTATTACCACGAAAAAGCAATTGTGGCAATAAAGTGTGCTATTGCAACATCCATGCGGGATGTTGGCACATGTTTTCCCGTGGCAACACTCACCTGATACCACAATTTATTTGTGGAGATAGCTTTAATACAACATGTAACAAATTGTGGATACTGATATCTCGTAGCGATAGACATTTGTGGCAACAACCTATGCCAACGACGGCCATTTCGTGGCGCATTACTCTTCCGTGGCAATAGTCAATTGTGGCAACAAACTATGGCAACAATCCTTGTTTTCGTGGCATTAGGCATGTTGCCACGACCCACTATACTTGTGGCAATAAACTATGGCAACAATACTTATTTTCGTGGCATTAGGCATGTTGCTACGACCCATTGCGCTTGTGGCATTAACTTATGGCAACAAATATTCCAATCGTCGTAACAGGAAATTGCAACATACTTGTTTTGATGGTGATAAATAGGTATCACAACAAGTGATATCTTTGTAGCGAGAAATTATTGCGACAATTTAAACTTTCGTGGCAATACTCTATTTCAACAAACTTACTTTGGTGGCGCCAAACTGTTATCACATCGTGAAATTTTTTGTGGCGCCAAGCTATTACAACAATATAAAGTGCTCCGTTGCAACATCCTAGTGCAACAAAACAGATAGGCGTAGCAACTAAGATATGACGCAACACTACATTTTTAGTGGTGCTAGTATATGGCAACCAAAAGTGGGTTGTGGTAATAGTCTGTTGCAACTGTAAAAAAATACAGGCGATTACAATATTCAAAACCATACATATAATATGTAGATTCATAAAATTCATAATTCTCATAGAAAATATCCATCAAATGAAACTCAAATGTAATTTAGCCATCCTAATTAACTTCGAAGACTAAACTGCCCGTGATCTAGTGTCCAGTCCAGCTAGTTCTTTGGTTCCTGCAATCAAGAAATAAAAAAAGTTCTAGTTAATGAGTCGAACATAAGATACGCCATACAATTATTCCGGCCCCATTGGCTAATACTGTGTCAGGAAGCATGTAACTAAGGGATCAGAACAACTATACAAGTGTAAATGTCTAAGGCATAACCACAAGTACATCTACTAAAAGCTTATTTTTTTGAGAAAAAAACATTGCTTTTAATTTAACGGTGCTAGGTTGAATCACCCAAAGCACAGGCAGCCACAAAGGCTGGTACATCGACCTCCCATTCCAAATACTGGTTAGATTCTAACATCCTACCAAGACTACCAAGCTCATGAGCAACAGAGTTTGCCAAGCGACGACATACATTAATTTCATAATAAGAAAACCATAATTTGAGCGGGTACTTGGTATCCTCAATAACAGCAGCATAGGCCAACGAGTCCACCTTATTGATATTAAGTGCTTCCATCAGGAGTTGCGAGTCCGTTTAAAAAACGACCCTCACGACCCCCATATTAGCGCCAATAGATACTGCATGGGACATTGTAGTGGACTCATCAGCGAAGGCATCACGCGCATGCTCATGACATCCTGCTCGTGCATACAAAATGGTGCCATCGTCCGATCGTACATCTACTAAAAGCTTCTGTTATTGATTCAAGTTATGACTAGATGTATAGTTTCAGTTAAGTTCATGTCCCTAGCTAGCACATATTCGTTTTATCTTTAAGTTGTGACTCGATGCAGCAACAACACATGGTAAAAGAGAAGAAGAAACTAGCTAATTCTTAAGACCAATGACGTACAAAATGCAGGTGAATATGAAGAGAAAGCAAGGTTGTGACTTACCATTGCTTTAAACATTCGAGATTGCCTTGCTGCAGCTTGTATGAGCGCATTTGAAGAAATAGCAGTTGGCCTTGAACCTAGAGTCTTATTAGGACTAGATCTCTGTAAAGGAATATTTTGCAAGTTTGGATTACTATTTTCTTTGTCAACCCTCTTCGTAGGCACCTGTAATAGAAGTGCACTTTTAGCAATGCAAGTAAGCAACATAAATCTTACAAGGTCGGAAGCATATGACTGTAATCAACTGTTGGGTTCCCAACTGTTTGATCAATTCTACAAACTTTGCCATCATGTCTTTTTCAAATTCCAGTCTTGATGTTCGCTCCTCTTGCAACAATCTTTCCCTTTCAGCACGCTCTTCTTTTAACCTCTCCTCAAGTTATTCTCTCTCAGCACGCTCCAAGTTAATCCTCTCTTGTGTGTTAGCACGTTCAGCTTGTAGTTGATCTAAGTCGTTGACCTGCTGGCTGAGCTGAGAGTTTTGCTCCTGGGTGGCTGCTGTAGCACGAGCTTGCTCTTCAATCTGGATACGGAACCTTTCAGAACCAGTTGAAGTTTTGGCCATGTATCCGTACCCACGAGGCTGCGATGACTTGCATTCCAGAGTGTCTTTGCAAGCGGTCTGGAAAATATTGTTTTTCTGCTCACTTGAAAGTGGACCTTTAGTTACAGTTTCTTTGTTTTTAACCTCTTGAAGTGCTTTGTCCTAAAAACGAAAGGAACAATTATAGGTGCGGAATCAATATTGACACTATAAAAGATGAAACAAGAATGACACGGTCCAACGCATAATTGCATCTGATGATGAAACATGCCAAATGCACATCATTGACTAACTATAGAATAACCAAAAGTCAGTGTACTCACGTAAACTTTCTGGGAATCTGTGTTAGACCATGTTCCATCGTTTGTGTGGGTGAGTTCCCACAGAGCAATACAATCTGGCTCTTCTCCAGTTTCCAAGTTTCTCTGCAAGTAATATAACAATGAGATGCTTGAAACATGACACCATATTTAGCAGCGAGGCATACATATTTGGTTGGACTCATACCTTCTCAAAACTAACTTGCGAGTAAGATTTTGATCCGATTATGTGTTTTCTCTTCTGTTTCTTACGGTTATCGGTGTTCTTTTGGCTGCGTTCCTATCAATTCATTGAAACCATATATAACTAGTGAGACTAGCCATTTCATCTTAACACATAATAGACAAACCGTGATCTTAGAGATAACCTGAAATTTTGAATCAGTGCCAAGTACTCAATCATCCATTCCCACTCTTCTGGTTGTAAATCTTCCGGCAGATTAGCCAATCTAGCTGCATCTATTTTGTATGCCTTGTAAGTGGAGCTTAGAGTTGATCGCCAGCCTCTATATCTCTCTTTCACAATTTTGAGAACTTTTTCTTCTGTTTCTGGTGTATCTTCCAGGTCCCATCTGTCCTGTAAAGCATACAACAAATAAATATACATAAGCAGTGCATTATCAATGGTAAAATAAGATAACACATGTCAAAAAGGTTGTACGCACTATCATATCTGCAACAATGAGTCGATGAATCGTAGGGTGAATGTTCGACCACGTCCTCACTCCAATGAGTGGTAACTTTCTTTTCATTATGACTACCACGTCATCCTTGAACGAACGATAGTTCATTCCTACTGTACCACCCAATTTTTCAGAGAATGTAATATTTAGCTTTGAAGATCCATTGGCAAAACGCTTCTTAGATGCTTTAAAACCCTTTAGAACACCTCGCCCTTTCTTCTTCTGTCCACCAGCTTCTACAGCCCAAATCATACAAGAAAAATTGTATTACTCGGTATTAGATTGTAAGAAATGATGACACAAATGTAAACGAAAGCAAGTACCATCCTGTAGTAGCGCACAGTTGCGGCGAGCATGGGATGGCCATTCAGCAAGGGAACACATGTCATTAGCAGACACTGGAGTGTCAGATTGTTCTGCAGTTCCTGTAAAAGATTTAGTAGTCTTGAAGGTTTAGCTATTTAACCCACATCAAGATTTTATGCATTATACAAATGCTAAACAATTTACCAGATCTGGGTTGTCCACGTTGGTTTTTGTATGCCGTTATACTTTCCATCCGTGTTAAGAGAACAGAGCCTTTCTTCACTGCTCGCAAAAACAATCATGAGACTTAGCATTAACAAAGCATTGATGTTCTGCACCATTCAGATAGGTGATTATGAAGTAAGGATGTTGTGTACCAGGAGCATCCTTCGTAAAATTCATTGTACCCTTGTGTAGGTAAACCAGACATAAAATTTTGAGTCAATTTAAGAAGAAACGCAATACATTAAGCATGCATAAAATCAAATCAGTTTAACTCATATTAAAATTCGAGGCAGCTCAAACTGAATGAAGCTCAAGGTCAAGCTGTAGAACATGACTCATGCTCAGCTTGTAACGATGTCGAGTCGATCTCGAGCTAAATGAGATAGCAAAAAGTATAAATCTATGTTGATTATTTGATCGATTGTAAGTACAGCGGGATATTTCGCCCGAACTGCGAGTGTCGTGTTCCCCACAAGGGCTAGACGACGGCGACTATGCTCGGCTAAAGCTAGGTGACAGAATACAAATGATGATAGCAAGGAGATGTAAATCTAAACTAACTAAGATTGTTCCGGCAAATCGACGACAAGGAAAATGAAAAGAAGCAAAGGAAGGTTCAGATTATACTCTCTGCCTTTTTAGTAGTTTCATTTTGCTTGAGAAAGTAAAATACTAACACAGGCAAGCATTAAGGATAAGGGGCAGAAAGATTATAGTACATGGTTCACAAGCAGACATTTAAGATGATGTAGAGCAGCATTGAGTTCTATAACAATGGAACTCACTTGTACAAGAGATTCACAAATATGGAATACCACAGTTACTAGAATTAACCACAATCACGAATTTATATATATATGACTCACAATGTATGACAATACAAGTCTAATCGAAAATGATCATCCCAACAACTCACAATTTCACATATATTGCAGAAACTAATACGTAAAAAACACAAATTGGGTGTTCAGAACAGTACACAAGCTGACATACAGACACATAAAGAGCTAATACTGATATGAATGTAGTTGATCTTGCATCCACTAATAACTATCAGCAACTACACACACACGCACACATAGAAAGAGTGAGAGAAAGAGAAAGAAAGAGAGCAGCAGCAGTTTGGAAAAGAGCTTCAGCAGAGGATGTTTGAGAAGAAGAGCAGCAGTGTTGTGGATCTAAAGAGAAGCAGCAGCAGGTGGAAGAAGAAAGAGGTAGCAGGGAGCGTTGAGAGAAGAGAGGAGCAACAGTTTCGTGGGAGAAGAGCAGCAGCAAGAGGTGTAGGAGAGGAGGAACAGCAGCGGCAGTGAGCAGATTGTACAGCAGCGAGGCAGAGGAAAGGTAGAATACAGCGGCTAGATGGGATTAGATCAGGGAAGGAGAGTAGCGAGCAGCTGGGATACAACTGTTATGCTGCTCAATTGGTGGCTGAAGAGCTGTTTAAATGGAGCCTGGGAGTGTTCGAAAATAGCTAGTATGCAGCTTTGCTCAATTTCTCTGTTTAACACATAATTTTATATGGAATCTCCTTTTTTATTAACAGCACACATAAATACATATAATCACATCAAGCAAGAAAAAGAAAAATTAGGAAGAGAATGTGTGCTGCTCAGTGCTCACGACTCACCTTTGTGAGAAGGGCACTGAGCTTGCCCTCTTTCCGGTGACGAGGACGACCTTGCTACCAGTGGAGGTCAGTAGAGCAAGTGAAGGGTGTCCGCGAGTGTGCAACGCTCTGCACGCGCGTAAGCAAGCGTTCCTCCAAGTTGTGGTACCACCGATGTCCACTTTGCAAGATATGTGACTAAAATGCAACTTAGGTGCAAGTTGAGGTACCTAATGTGGTAATACCTCTATAAACTAGTACGCCCCTCTAATCAGATCCTAAGAAATAGTATGATAAATCAAGGGAAAAACCAGGAGCACTGTAGAGAATATTGTTGCAATATCCTGCTCCTTTTTGGCAACACTAGAGGATTGTGGCATTATGTTGTACGTATTACCATGCATGCTCAATTTGTCGTAATATGTAATAGTTATTGCAACGCAACGAAGATGAGGCAAAAGTCACCCTATTACAACCAATACATGCTTTGTTGCAATACGAAGCCATGTTTTTTGCAACAGTATCTATGACTAGCGCCACAAGTCAGAATTGTTGCAATATATGTCTAAATATAACCACAAAGATGTACTTTGTTGCAATACCTAGCCTTTATTGCAACAAGATGACACATTCACGCAACGGGACGGAACTGTTGCAATAGCACTATCATATTGCAACGTCGATGCAGCTTGTGGCAATATATGGCTTCTATTGCAACAAAACGAGCACTTAGCGCGTTGAAACTAAATTGTGGCAATATGTAGATCCTGTTACCACAAACTGGAATTTTGTGGTAATATAGCATTTTATTGCAACAAAATGTAGTTGTAGCAATATTTGTTGTAGCAATAGACCGGAATCCTCGTAGTGTCTCCTTGCCCTTACAAACTTCTTGGTTCAACTCCACAATCTTGTCGGAGGCTCCCAAGCGACACCTAACCAATCTAGGAGACACCACTCTCCAAAAGGTAATAGATGGTGTGTTAATGATGAACTCCTTGCTCTTGTGCTTCAAATAATAGTCTCCCCAACACTCAACTCTCTCTCACATATTTGGCTATGGTGGAAAGATGAGATGATTTGAGTGGAAAGCAACTTGGGGAAGGCTAGAGATCGATATTCTTGTGGTTGTATTGGAATATCTTGGTCTCAACACATGAGTAGGTGGTTCTCTCTCAGAAAATGAGTAGTGGAAGTGTAGGCACGTTCTGATGGCTCTCTCACAAATGGCGAAGGGGGTGAAGGGGTATATATAGCCTCCACACAAAATCCAACGGTTACACACATTTGACCCAACTCGGTCAGACCGAATAGAAGAACTCGGTGAGACCGATTTAGTTCAAAATGTGAACGTTAGGAATCTCGGTGGGACCGATGAGATCAACTCGGTGGGACCGATGTGCTAGGGCTAGGGCAAAACTGAAGGAAATATGCCCTAGAGGCAATAATAAAGTTGTTATTTATATTTCCTTATATCATGATAAATGTTTATTATTCATGCTAGAATTGTATTAACCGGAAACTTAGTACATGTGTGAATACATAGACAAACAGAATGTCACTAGTATGCCTCTACTTGACTAGCTTGTTAATCAAAGATGGTTAAGTTTCCTAACCATAGACATGAGTTGTCATTTGATTAACGGGATCACATCATTAGAGAATTATGTGATTGACAAGACCCATCCGTTAGCTTAACACTATGATCTTTTAGTTTGTTGCTATTGCTTTCTTCATAACTTATACATGTTCCTATGACTATGAGATTATGCAACTCCCGAATACCGGAGGAACAGTTAGTGTGCTATCGAACGTCACAACGTAACTGGGTGATTATAAAGATGCTCTACAGGTGTCTCCGATGGTGTTTGTTGAGTTGGCATAGATCGAGATTAGGATTTGTCACTCCGATTGTCGGAGAGGTATCTCTGGGCCCTCTCGGTAATGCACATCACTATAAGCCTTGCAAGTAATGTGACTAATGAGTTAGTTGCGGGATGATGCATTACAGAACGAGTAAAGAGACTTGCTGGTAACGAGATTGAACTAGGTATTGAGATACCGACGATCGAATCTCGGGCAAGTAACATACCGATGACAAAGGGAACAACGTATGTTATTATGCGGTTTGACCAATAAAGATCTTCGTAGAATATGTGGGAGCCAATATGAACATCCAGTTTCCGCTATTGGTTATTGACCGGAGATGAGTCTCAGTCATGTCTACATAGTTCTCGAACCCGTAGCACTACAAAAAAATACACTTCCATGATGATACGTGTTTGTCACAGTAGGTCGCGTTTTCTGTCATGCATGTACATCCATGACAAATTTATGACAGAATCAAGATAGTCATACCTGTGCTGTCGTAGAAGTGTTCCATGACATTGCCAAAATTATCATCACAGAAGTGTCCACTTCCATGACGATAAATCGCACGTCACAGAAGTGCTTTCTTCAAGCGTGACCGACACGTGGCATCCACCGTAACGGAACGCCGTTAAGCTATCGGGTCGGGTTTTGGATCCGATAACCCATTAATAGCCCCGACCAATGGGGATTTTCCACGTGTAAAATCATCATTGGCTGGAGGAAACACGTGTCGGCTCATTGTTGGGACAGATGTCATCCACTCATTGGACGGAAGGCGCCTATGATACGTCGACACGTGGCACGGCCCAACAGAGGCCCATTCTTGTGAAAAGGCCGGCCCTTTGACTTGGTCAAAAGGTGGCGGGCCGGCCCATGGAAAGCCTGTTAATGGCCTGTTCGCATATAGCCCATTTATAGCCCGCTAACCCAAGGCCCGTTACGCCCTATCCGAATTAGGCCTAGTAGCGTCATCTGGGCCATCCAATATGATTCCAGCCCGTTTTCACTTCTAGCGCATGTATGGCCCATGACGTATTTCGGCCCATATGAGGCCCTATGTAACTCTTGGCCTATTAACGGCCCGTGGTGAAACTGGCCCGTAATGAACAGTGTATCACTTTACACCCATTAACGACCTGTGGTGAAACTGGCCCGTAATGAATAGTGTATCACTTTATACCCATTAATGGCCCGTTATTCCGTTGGGCCGTTTCCAGCCCATGTTATCTTTCGGCCTTCTCAGAGCCCATTTATTCTTGGGCTCATTTCCAGCATTCGTTTACTTACGGCCCGTTACTATCATTTTCTGCTTGTGGGCCAAATTCAGCCCGTGGTTACAGTCGGCCCATTTGTGGTCCGTTAATACGTTGGCCCGTTTTCATAGCGTCATCAAATACGGCCTATTAACGATGGCCCGTTATGGTCGGCCCATGAACGGACGATTCCAACTCTAGCCCGTTTACGGCCATAATGCGGCCTGTTATTGGCCCATGTTTGGCCAATTGATCATACGGCCCGTATAAGGCCCATTGATGATACAGCCCGTAGAAGGCCCATTGTTTCTATGGACCATAGAAGGCCCATTGTTTCTACGGCCCGTAGAAGGCCCACTATTTCTACGGCCCGTAGAAGGCCCACTGTTTCTACGGCCCATAGGAGGCCCAATGTCACTACAGTAAATATTAGCCCATGGTTATTGTGGCCTAGTTTTAAAAAATAGGTTATTGCAGCCACTAGCAAACCGCGGAAAAAGAACTGCACCGAATACAAGCAAACAAATAAACAAGACAACAAGGAAATAAATAAGCAAGCAACTTATGCTAGGCTATCACGGCTATTACACATATTACATCCACTGGGCATCAAAGTTCGCCACCAGTGCAAATATAGGGAACAAAGCAGCATATAAACGCCGCAGCAAAACAAGTCCAGAACTGAAACCACTTCAGAAGAGTTCAAGAAACAATATCCTGGGTACCCATAATGCTGGCAAGATGCTTAGCAAGCTTATTAACTTTCTCTTGTTTGGCGCTTAAATCCTCCAACGCTTGCTGTTGCACAAGAAAGTACGCATCTGAATTCTGCAGGGACTTCCTCAGTCCCTCGGCTTCTTGCCGCAGCACAGCTGACTGATGCCTTTCAGCTTGTAGCTGAGACTGAAGAAGCCGAAGTGATTCAGGCAGCGAGTTCGAAGAGCTTGTGCTAGCGGTACTGGCCAGTAACTCGAACACTACATCAACGCAGGATTGTGGGGTTTTCTCACTGTCTACAAGATCGTTTTTATCACCTTTCTTGGAGACCAACAGGGTTGTCTCACTATCTTGATCCTTATCTGCATTACTTTCTCTACCATTGCATAGTGGGGTGCTCTTCTCCAATATTCTGTTTGCATACTACAAGAGAAACAAGCAGACACATCACAGGTTTAGGTTGTAGTATACGAAACTCATTTTGGTAAACCGATTCAGTAGTAAGGTGGACAAGATAACAGCATGAAACAAACATATATCTATGTACTATGGTCACTGTATTGTCCATATCATTCTAGTTTATGTTCCCTAATCAAGATAGAGACACAGTTCAACTCATATATTTTTAAGACACAACAGCATAGACAGAATATAAGTGTGAGAAACTACACAGCATTGGCAGCACTTGTAATGTGCATCACATCAGAACATAACTGTTTATACAACTTAAACTGAAATCAACATAGAGCAAGAAGTTAGAACAGCAATCCAGTTAAAGAAATAGGTTTAAAACATACCTGTTGCGCCATTGGAGTTTCAATTGGATCCTTCAAATTCGAAAGTAGTTGGTATGAGTAAATACAGTGATGCAACAGCAAAGGAGTATGGACCATAGCTACGGAATCTGACCTGAGAACAGTTGCTCTTCTGCTTTAAACGTGGAGTTTGGGTTAGCTGTGGTGGTCTTCGTGCTTTGGGCACTGCAGTAGCTTTACAAACTGCTCGTGTGGGGGTACTCTGTGGTGGACATGGTGCTTTGTCAACTATAAGTGGGTTACTATTCGCTGGGGTTGCGGTTAGATGGGTTGTAGCTGGTTCTCTGCCCAACGGTGTAAGTGTGCAATCTGGAAGAGTCTCGATTATGTGTGGTGGGGCTAGTTTGTGGGCCAGTACAACCATGGTTCTATCTGCATCGACGGGTAGCACTGTCTTTTGTGAAGAACGGGTTTTTGCTCCCTTAGATACTGCCATCACCCCCTCCAATTCAAATGGCTGATAAACAAGAAAAGAAATTGAACGTACAGACATTGTATGATAGACAGATGTGGTAATTCACATATATGTTGTCTAACCAAACAGGACAGCATGACACAATTTCACATATATGATGCCTAACTAAACAGGGTAGCATGACACAGTTTCAGATATATGATGGATAACTTAACAGGATATAATGGCATAATTCAACATATGATGAGTACCTAAACAGGATGACATGACAAAACTATATGATGTCTTTCTAAAATAGGTTGGGATGAAATAATTCACATACATGTTGTCTAAGTATACAGGATGGCATGATATAATTGTCACAATTGATTCATATACTAAGCAGCTGGCACTCGCATGTATGATCTCTAAACTAAGCAGATAGAATTCAATATTGTGCATATGATGTCTAAACTAAGCAATGCAAGACACCATATGCATCATATGAGAAATATAAACATTGCAACTTAGAGCATGCACCTTAGGTGGGATATAGGACTGGTCATCTGTCTCTGAATCCTCCTCTGAGGAGCTCCCTGTAACCATCGAGATATATGCTTCAACAGGTACCATTGCCTGCTCTGAAGACCTTGTTTTCACTCCAGATTTTTCCATAACCGGCTCAAATGGCTGATACACATGAAGAGTAGTTCAATATACACAGATTGTTGACAAATGGAATACGTAATGAAAAAAATATGGCATGAGATAATTCACATATATGATGCCTGGCTCCATGGCAGTGCATAATTCACATATATGATAACTGGCTGAAAAACATGGCATTGCATAATTCACATATCTGATATAGAAAGCAAACAGGAGGCATTCACACAAAGCATGTCTAATCTAAGCAGATGGCATGACAATGCAAGACACCATATGCATGATATGAGCAATATAACCCAGCCAAGTTAGAGCATGCACCTCGGGGGGAGGGGGGGAATACGACTGGTCATCTCTTTCTGAATCCTCCTCTGAGGAGCTATCTGTAACCAGCAAGAAATCTACATCGACAGGTAGCACTGACTGCTCAGAAGACCTTGTTTTCACTCCAGATTTTCCCATGACCGACTCAAATGGCTGATGCATAGGAAGAGTAGATGAATGTATAAATATTGTTGACAAATGGAATACATTATGGAAAAAAATATGGCACAATACAATTCACATATACGATGACTGGCTAAACAGGATGGCATTGCATGATTCACGTATATGATGCCTGGCTAAAGAAGATGGCATTGCATAATTCCCATATACTCCCTCCGTTCCTAAATATTTGTCTTTTTAGAGATTTCAAATGGACTACCACATACGGATGTATATAGACATATTTTAGAGTGTAGATTCACTCATTTTGTTCCGTATGTAGTCACTTGTTGAAATCTCTAAAAAGACAAATATTTAGTAATGGTGGGAGTATGATATAGAAACCAAACAGGTGGCATTCACACAAAGCAAATCTAAACTAAGCTGATGACATATAAGATGTATACTGTAAGCAATGCAAGGCGCCATATGCATGATATGACCAACATCAGCATGCCGGGTTAGAGCAAACACCTCAGGTGGTAAACAGGCGTGGTCGGCTCCTTCTGAATCTCCATCTGAACAGTTATCTTCCTCTGGAATACAATCTGGAAATGCAGGAGGGGGGGGGGCACTTCGCCCACCATGGAGCGGCGTCTGCATTACATTATATTCGCACGCAACGGTCTTCTCTTTTTCTCTACATGTTCAGTACGATTGTGTACAATATCTGACATGCATAAAAAATAGTTAGATTTTGTAAGGCCTAAGGGGTGCATGAAAAAATCAAGACTGATGGTAGCAAACGAGTGGATGGATCCAAAACTAATGATAGCAGGTAGATTATAGCTTAAAAAGATAGACAATGGATCATCTATTGTTTGTTGCCCACCCAACATGAACCACATAGAAGACCCCAGATGAACCAGATAGTAGACAGATACTATTCGTTGCTGGCTCGATATGAGACCCATGGGCAATTCAAAACTCAAGATTGAACGATAAAGTAGCAGGTAATAATAACCGATGTATAACGTAAACAAACACGAAAGACTGCGACCTCTCTTCCGGAACTGTGTAGTCCTCAGGTTCATCTACTCAGTCGATGATGGTAATGCAGTTGGCGTGGCTGCCGGCAACGGGGAAGATGATCTGAGGCGGCGAAAGGAAGTCTGCAGGGGGGATCTCTGCTGCAGTGAACGCTTCTGTCGATGGTGCACCTCAGGTGGGGTGGATGACGGCACGGCAGGAGCAGGACATAACACACAGAGTTTTCTTTGACGCCTATATGAAAATGAAGTAAATCTGTAAGGGCTCCTTAGAGTTGGAGGATTCTATAAACGCAGGGACAGGAAAAACACAGGAATAGGATAGGAATGCACATGCAAAACAAAGCATTTGGAAACATAGGATTTCAGTAAACCTGGGTGTTTGGCTCACATGAATTGGAAGAACAGAGGAATGGAGAAACAAAGTGATGCGACGAGTGTACAACCTCTTTGGCATAGCCTTGTGGACCTCAGCATCATTGGGTTGGACGTGGAGGATGGTGATGATGCTGGTGTGACTGTCGAAGGCGGGGAAGAAGATCCGAGGCCTCTGGAAACAGCGCTGAGGGTACTGCTCCGCTGTGATGGACGGTTCCGTCGTTGGAGCAGCTCCGCTAAGGTGTATGGCGACGAGGCTGAAGCATGACAAGACAGACAACGTTAATCTGAAGTGGGACCCTAATATCATCTGCAATAGATGATGTATAATACATCACCAAAAAGTGCTAGATGTAAAACGCATCAGCCGCGCCACGGCCGCTCCGACAGATGCTGTAAGTACTGTTCACTCTGAACTTAATTGAAGAAAATGAACTTCACAGTCGAAACTGAATTTTACTGTCAAAACTGATTGAACTAGTAACAGAGCATTGCAATAGATGTTTAGGGCGTTCGAGCACTAGTAGCAGAGAAGCAGTGATCTAAATCAACAGACGCTCGAGCAGGGAACGCACTAGCAGAGAGCAAGTCGTGCAGTAGCACCGCGAGCGAGTGCTAAAGCAGCAACTCCTGTAGCTGCCGGAGGTCGTGCAGCAGCAGCAGCGCAAGCGAGAGCAAGAGCAGAGCAGCAGCATGAACGAAAGCAGGAGCAGTGCAGCAGCGCGACCGACAGCAAGAACAGAGCCGCCGCAGCAGCAGCTAGTGCCGTTGTGGAAGTCGCCGCCGAGGAAGCAACGTCATGGGGAAGAGACGCCGTGGATGATGTGGCCGGCGACGACGCCGTCGATGGAGACACGCCATGTCTGCTCGGTATCGAGCACCGGCAGCCCCGTGAGATCGAATAAAAGATAAAATGCAGCAGTGAGTGCAGAACCTCCTTGGTGGCGCCGAGTTGGCCCCAGCTTCATCGGAGGAATTGGTGAGGGTGCTGCGGTTCCGGTGGGGCAGGTCAAGACGGCGCTGTGTGGATTGAGGTGGCGCGATAGACGAGGCGAACATCGGGGCAGCTCCTTGGAGGTGGAGGATGGGGCGGCTGATCCGGCGAGACGACGAGATCGACAACGGATCCTCATCCAGTGTGGTGGATGAGGGACGGCGAGCTATTGCGGTGGACGACGTAGTCGGGGAAGAGTCTCCGGCTGGGCGGCGGTCGGGAGGCCAACGGAGGAGCGTGGGGTTTTGCGGGTTTTGGCGGCCTCGGTGTACGAATGGGGGGGGGAAGGGGGAGGGGGAGCCAAGCTTAGGGACGCGCTTGTCCGAAATGTAGGGTAAGTTACCAGCGTACCCCCACCGGTTTTGACACCGCGACGTGGAGCTTCATTTCCGGCTGAGGGGTAGAAGGGGGATTTCGCGTGTCTGGGCTGCGGGAGCGATTTCGGATGAGGAGGGAGTTCTCGCGCGCGTCCAAATTTCGGGATAACAAGGCGCGGCGCGGGTGGAAGAAGCGGGAGTTTCAAAGCAGGTGAGACAAAAGATACTCGAGTTTGAAAATTTCGGGATAACAAGGTGCGGATTCCTTGTTCGGCAGAACAAACTTAACGTGTAAAAAAAACAATTCATACAAGACACAAGAGAGTCATGTCCCCTTTTACTATATTGCTATAGATGCCATTGAAAAAACTACAAGAAAAATGTAAAAAAAAAATCGGGAGAACAAGATTACCCTGCACAGTACCAAATCGATTCGCACTTCCCTCAACAACAAAAAAAATCAATTCCCACCAAAGAAAGAGTAATGTCCCTTTTTATATGATTACAGATGCCATGATCTCGAATTTAAATTTTTGAATCCACGTTATGTTGAATTCGAATATATCGTTAGGTGACCTTGCGGTTTATAATTGATGTAGTCGTACATTTTGATCTTCAATCATATATGAACATTTTACTCCACCATGTGAACATATATATTGTCGTCTACCATATGGACTAAGTTTGAATCAATTTTCCTTATTTGAATACGATTGTTGTCAAGTTATACAATAATTTAAATATTAACTTGATAACAAAAAACATACATATAGCAGTAATCATATTTCACTATGAACTACATGTACCATACGCTCTCCAATTCAAATATTTGTATCCATTTTATGTTGAATTCAAATCATAGCACATTATTGGTCTAGGTAGCGAGATGTTTGGGATAATCAAAACCCTGTTTTCATACGTATAATTTTTGGCTGAATTGGGACAAGTTTTGGTATAAGCCTCTTGCAAAACCGGAGATTCTCTCAACAAGCCTCGTGGTTCCGAGAGGGAACGTGTCACCTTTGTGTGCGAAACGATATACGCTGCCTCCCCCCTGATTTTATTTACAGAGGCAACATAGAACTATATGAGTGCCCTGTTAAATTTTGGAATTATTTCAGGTTCATTTGGCCTTTTTATACATTAATTGAGTTTCTGGACTTTTAATGTGCATAATCTAAATATGAATTGCATGCACATGCTCCGGTGCATCAAAGTGGGTTGAAAAATCACATGTGTGTCCTTGGTTGAATTTCTAGGTCCCATGGAAGAAATGAGAATGAAATTCAAACATCTGGGCGTCCTGACTCGGCCGAGAACATCGAGAAACTTTGATTTTAAATTCATGTAAATCCAAAACTCGCCTGGAAATCATGAAACTTGGCATGGTGTCATGTCATGGCACTAATATGTTGTGGTAAAAAATTTGGCCGATTTGGAAGCTCGTGGTTCTAAGAGGGAACGTGCCACCTTTGAGTGTGAAACGATATACACTGCCCCCCCTTGAGTTTCTTAACAAAGGCAACATAGAACTACATTAGTGCCCTGTTAAATTTTGGAATTATTCCGGGTTCGTTTGTCATTTTTTATACATTAATTGAGTTTCTGGTCATTTAATGTGCATAAGTCAAATTTGAACTACAAGCACATGATCTCGTGCACCAAAGTTGGTTGAAAAATCACATTTGTGTCCTCGGGTGAATTTCTAGGTCCCATGCAAGAAATGAGAATAAAATTGAAACATCTGGGCATCGTGGCTCGGCCGAGAACATTGAGAAACTTGGTTTTAAAATTCTTGTAAATCCAAAACACGTCTGAAAATCATGAAACTTGGCATGGATGTCATGTCATGGTACTACCATGTTGTGGTAAAAAAATTGGCCGAATAGGAACAGATTTTGGTATAAGCTTCTTGCAAACCGAAGCTTCTCTCAAGAAGGCTCGTGGTTCTGAGAGGGAACGTGCCACCTTTGAGTGCGAAACGATATACGTTGTCCCCCTTGAGTTTATTTACAAAGGCAACATAGAGCTACATGAGTGCCCTGTTAAATTTTGGAATTATTCCGGCTTCGTTTGGCCTTATTTACACATTAATTGAGTTTTTGGTCATTTAATGCGCATAATTCAAATTTGAACTACAAGCACATGCTCCCGTGCACCAAAGTTGGTTGAAAAATCACATTTGTGTCCTCGGGTGAATTTCTACTCTCTCCTTCCATCTATATAGGTTCTAATGTGTTTTTCGAGGCTAACTTTGACCAAACGTTAGAGCAATAATATATGACATGCAACTTACACAAAGCATACCTTCAAATTTGTATGTCAAAGGAGCTTCCAATAATATAATTTTCATAGTATACATCTCATGTGCTATTAATCTTGTCAATTGTCAAAGGCTGTCTTGAAAAACACATTAGGCCCTATATAGTTGGAAGGAGGGAGTAGGTCCCATGCAAAAAATGAGAATAAAATTCAAACATCTGGGCATCGTGGCTCGGTCGAGAACATTGAGAAACTTGGTTTTAAAATCATGAAACTTGGCATGGTGTCATGTCATGGTAGTACCATGCCGTGGTAAAAAAAATTGGCCGAATAGGAACAAATTTTGGTATAAGATTCTTCCAAATCGGAGCTTCTCTCAACAAGGCTCGTGGTTCTGGGAGGGAACGTGTCACCTTTGTGTGCATAATTCAAATTTGAAATACAAGCACATGTTCCAGTGCACCAAAGTTGGTTGAAAAATCACATGTGTGTCCTCGGGTAAATTTCTAGGTTCCATGCAAGAAATGGGAATGAAATTCAAAATTCTGGGCGTCGTGGCTGGGTTGGAAACATTGAGAAACTTAGTTTTTTAATTCCTGTAAATCCAAAACACGCATGAAAATAATGAAACTTGGCTTGGTGCCATGACATGGAACCAACATGCTGTGGTAAATTTGCAGTCCGATTTGCGAAGGCGCACACATTAACAATCAACAAAGTCATTTTGGAACAAGTGCTGTCACGTTACAATCGGAAACACAAGTATTATTGAAACCGTGGGCGTTCTACTTACTAGTACCATTTACGTGCCGCCACGCGTCCCCATTTTTTATTAGCTATTAGGCGCCATGCAGGGTAGCTATTTGAGTACGAGAGGCGTGCGATCAGACCCCTGCGCGTGCTTATCGGGAGGAGAGCCCTTTGACCTCCATCTGCCGTCCACCTCTCTCCCAAGGTCTCCATTAATGGCGCCCGAGCCTCTGTTTAATGGCGTGGCTATGTCTCACTCGACTGAGATTTAAGAGAGAAAAAAGAAAATCTGAAAGCACGGATCTTGATGTAAGATCCGACGGACCTATATAGCATCTAGTGCGACTTATAGCAAGCCTGATGAATATATAAGGACGATTAATTTTTTTTTGATCAAAGAAGGGCTTGCCCCTTCTGATTTTTATTACGAAAACCACCACAATTCACAAGAAGTTCAGCACAACTCCAGCCTAACACGAAGGACTAAAAGCTACCAGATTGAAATCGCAACATCCCAAGGGGCCAACAAAGGCCAAACATCCGCACTAGAACCCAACATTTCACAACCGACGACACAATCCACATTCTAAACCGATTATTACATCAAAAGAAACCAGGAAACTGAAGGAAGCCCAGCAGCAACTAGAAGAACAGCTACGCCAGGGTCGCCACAGCAAGAGTTTTCTTCATTCCAGCCTCGCAACATTGATCTTCCATAGAAAGATAAGGACGATTAATTGTCTTACATAATTAGAAAGATAATTAAAAAAGCCACATGCGGCTACGCCTGAAATACACAAGGGCAAAAGAAGAAGGAAGACAAGGATCTGGCTCGCTGATCTCTACTTTCTTGATGCATTGCTGCAGGCCGCAGGAACTAGTCTCCGCGGCGAGTGGCGATGAGCTCTTTCGTGTCCTGAAGACGCTGCTTGAGAACATCCACGGATTCCTCCACCAGCCTTTGGTGCTCGTTGCGGAGCATGTCATTCTCGTCCATAAGTTTCTTGACGATGACGCCGGTCCTCTTCAACAAGGCACTGGTCTCCTCCTGGTGGTCTGCACTTCGGACGATCTTCTCCCTCAGCAGGTCGCGCTCGGCCCGGAGCCTCTCATTGCCCTCCCTTAGTTGCCGGATGACGCCGGTAGCCTGTTCAAACGAGGCTTTCATGTCGTCCTGCAACCTCGCCCAGCCGGAGATCTGATCCATCTGGCTATGGACGATCGCATGCATGCGCCTGTAACAGTCGTCGCCTGCCCGCGAGAAATTTTCCCAGGCCGCCGCGACGCAGCGGGACATCTCTGCTGCATTCGTGGCGCGCCGGGACATCTCTGTTGCTTCCGCGGCGCGACCGGACCAGTCTGCTGCATCGACGGCGCGGCGGGACCTCCGTGCTGCTTTAGCGGCGCGGCGGGACATGTCGGCTGCTCTCGCAGCGAAGCAGGACATCTCTCGTGCTTCCGCTTCCATGCTCGCCTCTCCCTGGTGGCAATCTCTCGACCCAGAACTCACGCTGGCCATGGCAGATGCAAGGGAAGGATGCTGAATGACTTGTTTGTTTTTGTGGATGAGGAGTTGAGGAGGAATGTGCAGTCATCTTGGCATACTAGTATTTATAACCGAGTACTAATACGCTCCTAAGTGGGAAACCGTTTAGGTTGTGATTGGTGTGAACAGGTTTGCAATTCATATAGCGTGGTACTAATACGCTCCTAAGTGGGAAACCATTTAGGTTGTGATCGGTGTGAACAGGTTTGCAATTCAATATGATGGCGTGGAGTAATTTGGAATGCGACGAGACGCAAGCTCAAAATTTATTGACGGTTCTAGTTTTGAAGTGCGACACTATTCCCGAATGGAGTACTTCTTTTTCTACTCCCTCCTTTCCGGTTTTATAGGGCTTATCTCAAAATTTTAGTTTTTCCATTTTATAAGGCTCAATTTGGTTGTTCCCCAACACATGTTCAGATTCCAAGGTGCATTAAATCATTGCATGCAAGTATTAAGAGAAAATTGACCAATGCATGTACTTTATGCATGCATGCATTGCAATTAATGCATTGATAAACATAATTTTTTGAGAAAAACAAGAGCATTAATTAGGTGCTTTTGCAAACTACAAAAAATATTCCACCACTCACCATCTTGGTTGGTGAGATTTTTGAATTAAGCCCTATAAACCGGAAAGGAGGGAGTACTGCTGTGTACGTGCAATAACTGGCACCGTCGTATACATATCTTACGGTTAATGGGGCGTTCGACAGGAATAGCCGCGTGGCGAGCTCTCACACACGCGTCTGTTTTTTCTCGAAAAGGAGGATGATGACCCCCGGCCTCTGCATCTGGGAGTCACACACGCATCTGTAGCTACGAATTGTAGTGTTCTCAACCATCCGATTGGCTCTATCATGCATGTACCTATATACTAAAACATGTCTAGATACATCTATATTTTGACAAATGGAAGGCATGTATTATGGAACGGAGGGAGTGCTTGTCATCAAAATGGATAAAAAGGGACGTATCTAGAACTAAAATACGTCTACATACATCTCCTTTTATCCATTTTGATGACAAGTAGTAGTTCTTACCCAAAGGAACTTTATATCCAACAGACACAAAATATCCGTTCGACTGTTGGAAATTACTGATCTGATGTCGAAGTAATTGTTGCATCGCCACCAAAACCCACCATTTCTTAAGCTAAAGTAGACCAAGGTAATCCCTATATTAGCATATTACTAAGATAAACAGAAGGCACTGTAGAAACATTTAGGACGTGAGCTTGTCAATCTGAATGTGGAGGGACACAAGCTTAGCCCCGGCCAGCAGCTTGGGCGGAACTGTCAAGAAGGTCAGCTCCTGCACGTCGACGTCGCCAGGATCCTTGCTGCTTGTCACCTCCATTTCCACCTTGACGGCGTCGGTCGTGCCTTTGGGCTCCCCCGGTGGGCCGTTCGCCCACAGCTTGGCCACGTAGTGCGGCAGTGGGGACGCCCCCGCTCTGATGCAGACGACCGACACGGTGATAGGCGCGCCGATGTCGAGCACGCCGCCGACCAAGAAAAACGCGCGAGGGTCCTCCTCCGCGAACAGCAAGAGCCGTGGCTCCGACAGTGGCACTTGCAGCTGGAGCACCTTGCCGTACTGGATCCTATGCACGGGCATGGGATGCGCGGTGCTGATGTGGTCGTAGAGCGCCGGCGGCGGGCCTTCGTAGCCGCAGACGCCACGGGGCATTTGCAGGGCGCGAGCGGACACACGCTCTGGTGATCGGCGAGCTTGTGGTAAGTGACGTAGAGCCCACAACCTTCGTGCGGGCACTCCGCCCTCACCGACGAAAGGACGGAGTCCACCGCCGTGTTCCGCATGTCGAAGCCACCGCCGCGCTCGCACTTCTAGCACTGCCGCTGGTTCTCGGGGCGCTCGACGCGGCAGTCCGCGCAGGCCAGGTGCCCTCCCTTGCACTGCAGAAATCAATCGAACAACACATCAATCAAGAAACCTGCACCTTGCTCAATCAGCCGAACGGACGAGGTGTATTCGAACCTCATACATTGGAGGCGTCAAGGGGCGGAGGCACAAGGGGCAGTGGAGCACGGTGAGGTCCATCGAGACCTTAGAGAGCTCCATCATCGGGTCCTGTTCGGTCTGCATGATCTCGCCCTCCTCGTGCACAACCATCTCTCTACTTGGGCCGGGGTATTACAAAGCTTTACCGTCACATATTTTATACTACTTCAAGGTGCATTAAATCAACACATGCAAGTATCAAAAGGAGAGTCACGGCATGCATGCATGCGTTGTAATTAATGCATCGGTAAACGCTTATTATTGAAATATATCGAGTGCAGTGCTTTGATGTGTCGCGTCAACTCGTACATCAACGAGAAGTTTGATTATCCTCTCCCTCGCGGACTTAACTGCACCTGCCTTTGGCTGTATGACAGGTTGGCCACACACATGTCGGGCCCACATATCATACACGCAAAGGCAGGAGCGTCCCTCCCTCGCCCATGAGCGTGGTGGCTGGCAAGACTACGAGAAGCATTCGCTACACGCTCTCCCTCTCGCACGTGGTGGACATGCAGCAGTTCAATCGGTGTCTGATGGCCAGAAGCATACTGTAGTACTCCTCCAGTGCAGTAGTACTCCATCATTGTTCGACTTCCCGAAGAGGCGAAGAGCCAAGCGCAGCCCGGACGCTCGTGTGGCAGTTTCATGTGTAGAGTAGTATAGGATAACGTGTACCGTGCGTGTAAGCTTAAAATCGTTGGGGTCGGCTCCATGCTATCTGGCCGTCTCGAAGTTTAAAAAAAATTAAAATAGTCTTCTGGCCCTACCTGACACCCTGGTGATTGTAGTTTGCACGCTCATCTGGTCAAGACAGGAATATATATTTTAATTTGTTTTTTTCAAAAACGGGGACCCCCGGCCTCTGCATCAGAACAATGCATACGACCACATATATTTTAATTTGTGGTGGGTAAATGTTAGAGGTTGCAGCAAATATATTGTACACCGCGGGTCTTTCAGCCAAGTTTAGAGGCAAGCATGTGGGGCCAGTGCTATGATGTGTCGCGTCAACTCGTACAACGAGGAGAAGCTTGATTTTACTACACGCCTTCTCCCTCACCCATGCGCGCGGTTGCTCGCAAACGAGGACATGATTTTGCTTAGTAGTACTTCTACAACAAGCCAGTGGATTCGACACTGTAGAAGCAGCAGTAGTAACATCATTGTTCGTCTTCTCGAAGAGGCGAAGAGCCAAGCGCAAACCGAACGTTGCAGTTGCGAACATTGAAGCACGCATATAGCCAGGCTCTTGCATGAGACAAAATTGCTATGTGAGCCCACTATTGTACTAGTACGTACAACTACTTGCTAGTATAGCCCTGTAAACCAGAAAGGAGTATTTGCCCTTCTAGAGATTTCAACAAGTGACTAGACTACACCGAGATGGAGTACATATGGAGCAAAATGAGTGAATCTGCACCGTAAATAAATACGTACTAGTTCTATCGTTTTCCTCTCCGAGGTGCACAATATTGAGTATACTGACTAGTCTCTTTTTGACACGCATTTACGTTTTTTTACGCAGTACAGACGCAAGCGCTCATATACACGCGCATACACTCACCCCTATGAACGCACACACGCACGACACTATCATCTTGAAATTTACGAAGTCACCATAGGCACCTCGTCGTCGACGGGTCCATAGGTGCTTGAATTCCAAGGAGGGAGAGGGTAGCGGTTCCCGAGACGTTGAACGGTCAATGATGCATCCTCAATTACATGCAAAGAGAATTAATTGGAGAAGCAGAATAGAGCCAGCACGATGTGAATGCAACAGAGTTTGGACTCTCATATAATAAAGGCGCCCCACCACTCCAATCCATCTACTCCCAAGTCTCTGCGCAACACTGCTCACTCCAATCCAAGACCAGGTGACCAGAAGCCACAAGCACCTATGGAGGCGATGGACGCGAGCGGCAGTCGGCTGTGCCAAATCATCCAAGGCGCCGGCCTGCGGCCCCGCACCGCGCAGCGTTTCTAGACGGTGCTGGCGACCACATGCATCGTAGCCCTCGCCGACGCCGGCTTCGCCTCTCGCATGGACGACATGATGGTCAACTCCATCCGCAAGTTCACCACCGTCAAGAAGCGCGCGGATGACCTTGCCGTACTGCTCCAGCCCGCGCGCCCAGGCTCCTCATTGCCTGCCACCCTCATCGGCCTCCATGGTGACAAACTCTTTCAAGCCCTGGTGGCCCTGCAGGTGCCGGAGGTCGCGATGAAGAATGTGCACCTCGAGGCCGCGCTCGCCGCGCAGCGCCTCGCCATGCAACAAACCATCGACCTGCACATCCACGTCTACGAGGAAATCGTCTACATAGGCCACTACAAGGCATGCGAGGACAGAAATACGTTGGCCTTCTTCCAGCGGCTGGAATCTTTGGACGCCATTGTTCAGAAGCACGTCGACCTGGCCACGAAAGCCGCTGCTACTTAGGCGCCGTTCGGTGGGCCGGCGCCCTTAGTCGAGGAGGTGGACGTCGTCGATGGATGCATCTCTTCTTGCCTCCTGTAACCAGCACTACATCGCCTCGTGGCCTTAATGTTTTATTAGTATAGTACTCCCTCTGTTCCCAAATATAAGTCTTTCTAAAGATTCCAGCAAGTGACTACTACATACGGAGCAAAATGAGTGAATCTACACTCTAAACTATCTCTACATACATCTGTATGCTGTATTCCATTTGAAATAGTATCTAAAAAGGCTTATATTTATGAACGGAGGGAGTATATGGCATTTTTATTCCAGTCGTAACGTCTTCACTGTGAGGTGGGGCCGCAGTTGAGCAAACCCACCCCGCCCACCGGGCGTCGGCCGAGCTTAGAATTAGAAGAGAGAAACGAGGGAGGAGAGCTAGCTGTAGCACGGACGCTGTTGTCAGATGGGACTCGTGTTTATAGAATAGGAGTACTGAGCACTTGTGCCTCTTTTTTTTTGAGGAAAAAATTAGTCGTATGTCTAGTACCACTAGTTGGGTGCGTGCGACCTATACCTGTCATCACTTTAGGTCTCCTTTTCGAACCGCGGCTATGCTTCACAGTACATATTATTTCACGCATTTATCCTCCTATATGTACTCCTAGGCTATTTCCACGTGCTCCCATTCACCGACATGTGGGACATAGAGCATCTGGGTCGTAGTGCATGCACGACTCGGAGCATATGCCGGCTTACTTTACATTTCAGACCTCACGAATTACATGCAAACCCCCCGCAGAAGAATAAATAAATGAATGAATTACTACATGAAACCGGATTATTTTTGTGGAAACCGGAGCACGTTCATTAAATTTTGGACATAACACGTTTATAAAAAAATGACCGGACCGAAACCAATCTAAGGGCCTCTTTGATTTTTCCCGCAAAAAAAGGGCCTCTTTGATTCGCAGGATACTGAAAACACAGGAATGGGGATAGTATGATGGCGATGAACCGAGACGAGGAGAACTCTAACTCAGTTAGAGGTTAGAGTTAGATTCTAACCCTGAACTAACTCTAAACCAAAGAGGTGTATGGATGGCAGGGTTAGATTGACAAAAAATGCTCTATCTCAATCATTTGACTACTTTGGACCCTATTTCCCGGATTTGGAGGGTGCTTGGATACGTTTCAGTTCCATGACTAAAAGTAGTGGGAGTAAAACTTGCTAGCCTCACCCATGCTTGTATCCAAATACTAAAGAAAATAAAATCAAGTCAATGAGCATTTATTATCCTCCAAACCCTCCAATCCAGAACTCGCCTGTGTTAAAGGAGAGGAGTTAAATGAGGAGAGAGAGGACTAATCCACATTTTAGTAGGGGTACCCCTGACTAAAATTTTTTAGTCTCAAGACTAGTTTTAGCCCCTCTTTAGTCAGAAAACTTCCCCGAACCCGAACCGGACTATCGTTACCGTCGCATCGAAATCATCTCCAAACATCCCTGAAACATCTCCAGTTTCTCTATTTAGCCCCTCTTTAGTCTCAAGACGCGTCCGAAAACTTCCCCGAACCCGAACCGGACTATCGTTACCGTCGCATCGAAATCATCTCCAAACATCCCTGAAACATCTCCAGTTTCTCTATTTAACCTCCCTAGTCTATTTTCCTCAACCGTCCGATTATGATCTTAGGGGCAAGATAACCCCTAACCAAATCCTCATGCTATATAAACAGATAACCCTAGCCTAGCCTCCTGTCCAATCCATCCTTTCCCATCGCGCTGCCGCTAGCCCACCTGGTCTCCTCCTCGTCTTCCCCACCGAGCCAACCACCATCCGTCTGTCTCAGATCCACCTCCCTCCGACCGCCTCCCGTGATTTCCGCGCCACCAAAAATCCCCAGCAGATCGCAGCCTCCTCCTACCCGCCTCACCCGCAGTCAACAAGCTCCTCCCGAGCAAGGGCTTCTGCCTCCTCTCGTCCCAGAGAAGAGGACCTTCTCTTGGAACCCCTCCTGTGCTCTCCTCCTGCAGCTCGCCTCGCCGGAGTTCGCCGCCACCGGAGCACCACCACCAGGGACATCAACCATCGGGCCGTTTCCCCTGCCCTGTTCCCTTCTTCTCCTTCCCTTTTCAATCTCTCTATTTTCTCTCATGTTCGTCGCTCTCTGTTCTCTTTCTTCACAGCGCCCGAGGTCATGGCCGCTGCCCTTGTGCAGTCTCTGCCGCCACCATGAACACCTCCCCGTCGTCTGCCTCTCTTCCGGCAGTGCCGCCGAGCCTGCACCCCGCTTCTCACGCGGGACGGCCCCTTCTCTACGCCACCGCTTCCCTGCAAGTGCAGCCACGCGCCTCCTCTGCGCCAAGGCCGCGGCCTCGCCTCACTTCTCCCCGCTGCTGTCCGACCTTGCCGGCGAGCATCCCGCCAGGCCAGTCCGCTCCGTCCGGCCGCCTCCTACCATTCAGGTCACCCCATCGCGTCCCTGCCATCTCCCCTGCTGTCTCTCTCCTTCCCTTCCCCTGTTTCTGTCTGAACCCTGTCTTTTCTTCAGTTAATAGCGCCATGGATGCCGCCCCAAGTTTCGTCGCCGGTCGCCTCCGTCCCGCCTCCGGTCAGATCCGGCGCCCCCGTGGCCGGATCCGCCTGTCCCCGTCTGTTCCTGGCCGCCGCTTCCCTGCCCCGCCGTTGCAAGTCCCGCGTCTTGCCTCCTCTGACTGCTGCCTCTGCATCGAGCGAGGCTAGGCAGCCGCGCGCATGTGTTGACCGCATCGTCAACCCGCCCGAGCGGGTCGACCTCCAGCCGCGCGCCAAGGCCCAGCTCCTCTTCGCCAGATCCGCCGGCCTCCCTCTGCTTCCAACTGGGCCATGGCCCATGGTGAGAAACCCCCAGCGCCCATGTCCTGTTCCGGCCTGTAGCTCTAATTCGGCCCGATATGTTTTTTCCTGGTCCTGCGAATTTTGCCAATTATCCAGAGAATTACCATTTTGCAGAAAAGTCCCTCATGTTCATGCATATAATAACTCCACAACCGTGCATCGGATTAAAATGTTTTAAACATGTAAAGTGCTTAGAATTTCATCTAGTTTCATAATATGCTGCCCTCATCCATGTTTAAAATGTTTAAATTGATGTTTGCATTAATTTGCTTAAATGCCATGTTAAAATGATTTATTTCATAATTAATTAACCGTAGCTCCGATTTTAATAAACTTTATAAGTAAATGGGGTAAAAAATTAATAGTTTAACATGGTGGCATTACTTTGCATGTTTAACAACCCAAAAATTTGATTTAGGGCAGAACAGTACCAATTCCAAAATATGCATATGAGGATTTTCTGGAATTGTTATTTGTTGTTCCGGCCTCATTAAAACTTGCGTAAATAGTTAGTTTACTTTTGCTTCACCTCTTGCCATGTTAATCAACATTTAATATAGTTGGGTACATAAACGAGAGAGAAATAAATATTTGATGTGGTGTTTCGTTAATATGCAACTCGTTGCATATTGAGCTCCGCTTTATTTGTAGTATTGTTTGTGCACTTTGCCATCCCATGTCACATTAAACCGGACATGCATCATACTTGATTGTGCATCATGCCATGTTCATGTGATGGTTGTTTACCATGTTGTTTGCTTCTTTCCGGTGTTGCTTCTTCTTGATAGTTCCGGTAACGTTGCGTTTGTGAGGATTCGTTCGACTACATCCGTTTGTCTTCTTCATGGACTCGTTCTTCTTCCTTGCGGGATTTCAGGTAAGATGACCATACCCTCGATATCACTTCTATCTTTGCTTGCTAGTTGTTTGTTCTATTGCTATGCCGCGCTACCTACCACTTGCTATATCATGCCTCCCATATTGCCATGTCAAGCCTCTAACCCACCTTTCCTAGCAAACCGTTGTTTGGCTAAGTTATCGCTTTTGCTCAGCCCTTCTTATAGCGTTGCTAGTTGCAGGTGAAGATGAAGTTTGTTCCATGTTGGAACATGGATATGTTGGGATATCACAATATCTCTTATTTAATTAATGCATCTATATACTTGGTAAGGGGTGGAAGGCTCGGCCTTATGCCTGGTGTTTTGTTCCACTCTTGCCGCCCTAGTTTCCGTCATACCGGTGTTATGTTCCTTGATTTTGCATTCCTTACGTGGTTGGGTGATTTATGGGACCCCCTTGACAGTTCGCTTTGAATAAAACTCCTCCAGCAAGGCCCAACCTTGGTTTTAACATTTGCCACCTAAGCCTTTTTTCCCTTGGGTTCTGCAGACTCAAGGGTCATCTTTATTTAAACCCCCGGGCCAGTGCTCCTTCGAGTGCTGGTCCAAACCAGCGATGTCCGGCGCCCCCTGGGCAACCAGGGTCTATGCCAACCCAACGTCTGGCTCATCCGGTGTGCCCTGAGAATGAGATATGTGCAGCTCCTATCGGGATTTGTCGGCACAGCGGGTGGTCTTGCTGGTCTTGTTTTACCATTGTTGAAGTGTCTTGTAAACCGGGATTCTAAGACTGGTCGGGTCTTCCCGGGAGAAGGAATATCCTTCGTTGACCGTGAGAGCTTATAATGGGCTAAGTTGGGACACCCCTGCAGGGTATTATCTTTCGAAAGCCGTGCCCGCGGTTATGTGGCAAATGGGAATTTGTTAATGTCCGGTTGTAGAGAACTTGACACTTGACTTAATTAAAATACATCAACCGCGTGTGTAGCCATGATGGTCTCTTTTCGGCGGAGCCCGGGAAGTGAACACGGTTTGGGTTATGTATGAACGTAAGTAGTTTCAGGATCACTTCTTGATCACTTCTAGCTTCACGATCATTGCGTTGCTTCTCTTCTCGCTCTTATTTGCGTATGTTAGCCACCATACATGCTAGTGCTTGCTGCAGCTCCACCTCATTACCCCTTTCCTACCCATAAGCTTAAATAGTCTTGATCTCACGGGTGTGAGATTGCTGAGTCCTCGTGACTCACAGATTCTACCAAAGAAGTTGCAGGTGCCGACGATACCAGTGCAGGTGATGCTACCGAACTCAAGTGGGAGTTCGACGAGGACCTTGGTCGTTACTATGTTTCGTTTCCTGATGATCAGTAGTGGAGCCCAGTTGGGACGATCGGGGATCTAGCATTTGGGGTTGTCTTCTTTCATTTTGGTTCCGTAGTCGGACCTTGATTGTACTCTGAATGATGTATGTTTAATTTATGTATTGTGTGAAGAGGCGACTGTAAGCCAACTCTTTATCCCTTTCTTGTTCCTTACATGGGATCTCTGTTGGAAAAGGCAGTGCCTAGGAGGCGCTTAGGCACGCCTAGGCGCTAGGCAATGGTCAAACGTCTCGCCTAAGTCATAAATGGAGGTCTAGGCGGGGCAAGCAAGGAATTGCCTACCCAAGCAAGAAATCATGCCACAAACCACACTAATATGCCAAACGGGTTATATTTCAGTGACAGTAGACGGTGATTGAGTTATTTATATGTCATAAACTAATATCAACACCCATATAATAATCACAAATACACTAAGAGTAAAAACTATATTACCGCCTAGGCCGCGCCTAGGGCGCTTAGGCACCGCCTAGGTACTAGGTGAAGGCCAACCGCCTCGCTTACGCCTACCGCTTTTTCCAACCTTGCATGGGATTGTTTGAAGATGACCCTTCTTGCGACAAAACCACCATGTGGTTATGCCTCCAAGCCGTGCCTCGACACGTGGGAGATATAGCCGCATCGTGGGCGTTACAAGTTGGCAATCAGAGCCATCCCCGACTTAGGAGCCCCCTGCTTGATCGAATCGCTGACATTGTTGAGTCTAGAACAAAAAATGTTTTGAGTCTTAGGATTATATATTTCGGAGAGTAGGATTCTTTTTACTCCTCAGTCCCTTCGTCGCTCTGGTGAGGTCTCCTGACGTAGAAGTTTTGACTTTCCTCTCCTCAAATTTCACTAATTTTTTTTAGGATCACGTGGGTATCTTGGAATCGTTCCGTTGGTTTTGTGACGAGAACATTGTTATTGGTGCCTCCCGACATTTAGGGGTTGTGGCAGTGTCCCGGGGACTTGAGCTCTGAGGTGTTGTCACAATTTTATAGTTGCAGTTCTGGAATACCTGAGTTTTTTTCGCCGACATCGAAAATCTCTTTTATGTAGTTGTTGGTGAGATCACCTTGACGCCACCCAGTACTGGGGCGGGAGTTCGGGAGTACTGCCATAACTCGTATAACGGATGCTTTTCGAAGGTTGAGGTAAAATGATTTCCGAAGGTTTCTTGGTTATGTGTTGAAGGATGGATACAACTGGATCTAGGTATTGTTAGTTTGGGTGAGATATATTGCGTCCCCTGTATCCCCAACACCTGATTGCATAACCAGAAAGTTTCGGGAGTTTATAAGTGGGAATTCAAGTAGCTCCTAGGATATCTTTCTGACAGATGCATGATATGAGATTGGGGTTCGACGTCTAGTGGTCCGCCTATCCACGGTTGGTTTTACAGTGGTCTCGTTGTGTCTTAAAGAGTCCTTGGCTATGCTGACTCGGGGACGCTTCATATGTCATGTGCACTGCCTTGTACATGATGGAGCTGTACGATTGAGCCTGTGTGGGCCCCACCATGAAAACTTTGGACGAAATCTCTATCATAAGTTTGTTTCCGGCCTATTCTGCAAGCCACGTCTTTGTTTTGTTGTGAGCTGTGGTATTTGAGTTGCTTCAATGTCAAGTGTTGATTCCATACGTTTCCTAAGCAGTGTTCTCATACTTCTATGTGAATACGAATCCTTCTTGATCATCGAGATTGTCATGCCAATTCTTTTCCAACCGACGTGCTCTTTTTCAAGTGGATCCGATCATTTCAACATTCGCGAGATCAATTCTCAGTTCTTTGCAATGGTGTTTGCTTCATCCGTCCCAAGTTGTCTTTGTTTTCCCCGCCCTCCCACCCTTTTTCTTCAAGGACTCAGATTTCTTAATCAAGTATCCTTTTTGTTGATGCGAAGTCTCTTCATTCTTTTCTTTCAATGTTCTTATCCGGTGATTTCCCATGAAGATACTAACAGAGCTTCAAGTTTATTATTCTTCGTTCTTTTTCTTCTCCGATGGATTCTATTCAAGCTTTGTCGATCATATCCTTTCCTCGTTTCAAATGTTTTCTCATGCCGGTGCACCTCTTAATCATCCACCTCTTGCTATTCATGTTTATCTGGAGTGCTGAAGGTATCCCAGAGGATTCATGTTTCTATTCTTAATCCTTTCTAGATATTTCAAGGTCTTACCTTATTCAAGCCATTTAATTGAACCGGCGCAATCTCCCTTTTAAATCGTTCAATGGTGTATCTTTTGAGTGGGCCCTAACCCACAGGTCTTTTCCCAGGATCTTACCTGTCTCTTCTAATTTTTCCCGGAGCTATTCCCAAATTCTTTTCAAAGTTTGACGTAAGAATGATTTACCATCAGTCAAATGTCTTTCTCCAAGATCTTTCAAATTCTTTTCATCGTTGGTTCAACCTTTATATTTTTCATCTCGGAGTATCTCAACAATTGTCAGGGTGGTTCTCATCATCATTCTCAACATGTGAAGACCGAAGAAGAATTGCTCTTGAATCTTGGTCCGTTCTCTTGAAAATTCATGGTTCTAGCTTGATGCCGTCCTCTCATAATTGTTTCGATTGCGAGAATTCTTTTCACCCATCCGGAGCATTTCAGGAGTCTTTTCAGTTAGATTCCGCGGAGCCATCATCTCAGAATTATTTATTCTCAGCTTTCAGATCTCATTCTCCATATCTTACCGGTGCATCATTCAAGTATTCTCTAATCAGCTTGTCATCTATTCGTTCACTTGTATCTATATCCCCTCAAGTATCTTCATTCGTTTTCAAATTCTTCCTGGTGAATTGTGCCTTTGCTACTTTCATTTTCAATTCTTACGGTGGTTCATTCAAGAGTTCTCTTCCTTCGTTATCATATAGATTCATTCGTTCTTTCCAATCCTACCGGGGGTTCGTTGAAGACCTTCCCAAGTTTGCGCTATATCTATCTTAATCCTTTCTACGAGAATAAGTAGTATGCCAAATCCGTTGTTTGTCATCAATCTAAATTGGTGAAGGATACACATAACATAATTCTTACTCCTGGTTCATCCAGGTGATTCATCTTTCTCTCTGGAGTTGTCCTTCATATCACATTCTCGGTTTCTAGTTGTTCATCTTTCTTTTCCGGAGTTCAAAGTTTTCGCGGTCATATCATCGTGAAGCTCCATCTAAATCATCGCAAGGCTTCACCTAGTGTTCTCAACTTCTCTTTCTTTTTATCATCCTTTTATTACCGGAGTTCTCACGAAGGTTCACATGGTGTTCAACACATGTTTTGTTTTGTGGAGTCCACGCATTCTTCATCTTGCATTCTGAAGTACAATTCGTTCTACCTTATCATTTGAGGTGGTGTTATGTCATTCTTGACAATTTGAATTCGTGTTTCATGATTCACATGTTGTCAAGAATGAGATATTTTAAATCCACCAATCTCTTCGTTGGAGTTATCTTGTGTCATGTTTCACCTAAAGCCTTCCCTAAGGAATGTTGCTATTGTGGTGCTTATCAATGACCCAAGCTTGCTCTTTATCCTCTTGGTGGAAGAAGTTTTCATCTCTGCGTTGATCTCAAGCAAGCAATTGTTTTCGTTAGTGACAGAAGCTCAACTCATAATTTTGAGATGTTTCCATAAGCCCGCTACAAGCTTATTCTAACCGTTGTTGTGTTTCAAACAACTCCGTTCCATCCTACTTCGTAAGGATGCTCTTTCAAATTCATTTATGGTAGGAGATGTTGGTTTCATTCTTCGTTCTATTCATTCCAACTATCTAACTATCATGCATTGTTTCCGGATGCATTGTGAGGTTGCTCCCTTCACCCATCACCTCGTTTTGTGAGGATCGTGTTCTTTTCATGCTTATCCATTTAACCGGAGTGTTGTGTCATCTCTTGAAGTTCTTTTCATCTTATCAAGTTTTTCCTTCTTCTTTCAGTCGGAGTGCTGCCGAAATTATATCAATCTTATTCCTTCTCTATCTAGTTTTAACCGGAGTCTCATCCGAGTGCTTTCATTTTGCCAAGTTCAAATTCTATTCTTTTCATTTCCAACCGGAGCGTTATCGTAATTGATCATTATCGTTCCTTGTACATCTCGTTAAAACCGGAGTGCTCGCATGTACTTCTCGTCCATTGTTCTCGTCATTCATAGCTTTGCAAACTCCAAGGTTCACATGGTGTTCCTTGTTTCTCTTTTCTACCGGTGTGGTCATATTCTTTTGGTTCTTGAAGCTCTTATTTCATGTCTTTCAACCTACAAGGTTCTTGAATGTTCCTTGTTCCTCTTTGCTAACGGAGTGTTTGCAATCTCGTTCATTCCATTGTATTCTTTCTTTCAATTTATTCAACCTCTCAAGGTTCGTGGTTTCACTCGTTTGTCAAAGAAGCAACTTAGCTTTGCCTCTTCTCTTCCTCTTCCGCTTTTCTCCGGTGCCGTCCTTAGATCTCGGAACGAGATCCTCTTGTAGTGGTGGAGCGTTGTAACGCCCCAAGACCGGTGCTCCAGTTGCCTTCCATGTTTTGCATGACCGCCGTGTGTTTTATTGGTGTTGTTGTTGCATTTCATCATGTCATCATGCGCATTGCATCCACATGTTCTCATAAAACTCATAGTCGTTCATAGTTGCCGCTTCTCCTTGTCTCCGTGGCATGTCGTCAAACCGTTTGTCTTCCTTGACCATTCTCAATCCAACCACACACTTGACCTCGTTCGCCTAACCCCTCTTTGCACAGTGCATCGACCCCTCGTGCGCGTCTGAAAACTTCCCCGAACCCGAACCGGACTATCGTTACCATCGCATCCAAATCATCTCCAAACATCCCTGAAACATCTCCAGTTTCTCTATTTAACCTCCCTAGTCTATTTTTCTCAACCGTCCGATTATGATCTTAGGGGCAAGATAACCCCTAACCAAATCCTCATGCTATATAAACAGATAACCCTAGCCTAGCCTCCTGTCCCATCCATCCTTTCCCATCGCGCCGCCGCTAGCCCACCTGGTCTCCTCCTCGTCTTCCCCACCGAGCCAACCACCATCCGTTTGTCTCAGATCCACCTCCCTCCGACCGCCTCCCGTGATTTCCGCGCCACCAAAAATCCCCAGCAGATCGCAGCCTCCTCCTACCCGCCTCACCCGCAGTCAACAAGCTCCTCCCGAGCAAGGGCTTCTGCCTCCTCTCGTCCCAGAGAAGAGGACCTTCTCTTGGAGCCCCTCCTGTGCTCTCCTCCTGCAGCTCGCCTCGCCGGAGTTCGCCGCCACCGGAGCACCACCACCAGGGACATCAACCATCGGGCCGTTTCCCCTGCCCTGTTCCCTTCTTCTCCTTCCCTTTTCAATCTCTCTATTTTCTCTCATGTTCGTCACTCTCTGTTCTCTTTCTTCACAGCGCCTGAGGTCATGGCCGCTGCCCTTGTGCAGTCTCTGCCACCACCATGAACACCTCCCCGTCGTCTGCCTCTCTTGCGGCAGTGCCGCCGCGCCTGCACCCCGCTTCTCACGCGGGACGGCCCCGTCTCTGCGCCACCGCTTCCCTGCAAGTGCAGCCACGCGCCTCCTCTGCGCCAAGGCCGTGGCCTCGCCTCGCGTCTCCCCGCTGCTGTCCGACCTTGCCGGCGAGCATCCCGCCAGGCCAGTCCGCTCCGTCCGGCCGCCTCCTACCATTCAGGTCACCCCATCGCATCCCTGCCATCTCCCCTGCTGTCTCTCTCCTTCCCTTCCCCTGTTCTTGTCTGAACCCTGTCTTTTCTTCAGTTAACAGCGCCATGGATGCCGCCCCAAGCTTTGTCGCCGGTCGCCTCCGTCCCGCCTCCGGTCAGATCCGGCGACCCCGTGGTCGGATCCGCCTGTCCCCGTCTGTTCCTGGCCGCCGTTTCCCTGCCCCGCCGCTGCAAGTCCCGCGTCTTGCCTCCTCTGACTGCTGCCTCTGCGTTGAGTGAGGCCAGGCAGCCGCTCGCGTTGACCGCATCGTCAACCCGCCCGAGCGGGTCGACCTCCAGCCGCGCGCCAAGGCCCAGCTCCTCTTCGCCAGATCCGCCGGCCTCCCTCTGCTTCGAACTGGGCCATGGCCCATGGTGAGAAACCCCCAGCGCCCATGTCCTGTTCCGGCCTGTAGCTCTAATTTGGCCCGATATGTTTTTTCCTGGTCCTGCAAATTTTGCCAATTATCCAGAGAATTACCGTTTTGCAGAAAAATCCCTCATGTTCATGCATATAATAACTCCACAACCGTGCATCGGATTGAAATGGTTTAAACATGTAAAGTGCTTAGAATTTCATCTAGTTTCATAATATGCTGCCCTCATCCATGTTTAAAATGTTTAAATTGCTGTTTGCATTAATTTGCTTAAATGCCATGTTAAAATGATTTATTTCATAACTAATTAACCGCAGCTCCGATTTTAATAAACTTTATATGTAAATGGGGTAGAAAAATGCATAGTTTAACATGGTGGCATTACTTTGCATGTTTAACAACCCAAAAATATGATTTAGGGCAGAACAGTACCAATTCCAAAATATGCATATGAGGATTTTCCTGAATTGTTATTTGTTGTTCCGGCCTCATTTAAACTTGCCTAAATAGTTAGTTTACTTATGCTTCACCTCTTGCCATGTTAATCAACATTTAATATTGTTGGGTACATAAACGAGAGAGAACTAAATACTTGATGTGGTGTTTCGTTAATATGCAACTCGTTGCATATTGAGCTCCGCTTAATTTGTAGTATTGTTTGTGCACTTTGCCATCCCATGCCACATTAAACCGGACATGCATCATACTTGATTGTGCATCATGCCATGTTCATGTGATGGTTGTTTACCATGTTGTTTGCTTCTTTCCGGGGTTGCTTCTTCTTGATAGTTCCGGTAACTGTGACGCCCCCGATTTGACCGTACACTAATCATGCACGCAAATGTGTACGATCAAGATCAGGGACTCACGGGAAGATATCACAACACAACTCTAAAACATAAATAAGTCATACAAGCATCATAATACAAGCCAGGGGCCTCGAGGGCTCGAATACAAGTGCTCGATCACAGACGAGTCAGCGGAAGCAACAATATCTGAGTACAGACATAAGTTAAACAAGTTTGCCTTAAGAAGGCTAGCACAAACTGGGATACAGATCGATTGAGGCGTAGGCCTCCTGCCTGGGATCCTCCTAACTACTCCTGGTCGTCGTCAGCGGGCTGCACGTAGTAGTAGGCACCTCCACTGTCGTAGGTGTCATCGTCGACGGTGGCGTCTGGCTCCTGGACTCCAGCATCTGGTTGCGACAACGAGATAGAAAGGAAAAGGGGAAAAGAGGGAGAGAAGCAACCGTGAGTACTCATCCAAAGTACTCGCAAGCAAGGAGCTACACTACATATGCATGGGTATATGTGTAAAGGGGCATATCAGTGGACTGAACTGCAGAATGCCAGAATAAAAGGGGGACAGCTAGTCCTGTCGAAGACTACGCTTCTGGCCATCTCCATCTTGCAGCATGTAGAAGAGAGTAGATTGAAGTCCTCCAAGTAGCATCGCATAGCATAATCCTACTCGGCGATCCCCTCCTTGTCGCCCTGTTAGAGAGCGCTCACCGGGTTGTATCTGGCACTTGGAAGGGTGTATTTTATTCAGTATCCGGTTCTAGTTGTCATAAGGTCAAGGTACAACTCCGGGTCGTCCTTTTACCGAGGGACACGGCTATTCGAATAGATAAACTTCCCTGCAGGGGTGCACCACATAACCCAACACGCTTGATCCCATTCGGCCGGACACACTTTCCTGGGTCATGCCCGGCCTCGGAAGATCAACACGTTGCGGCCCCACCTAAGCACAACAGAGAGGTCAGCACGCCGGTCTAATCCTATGCGCGCAGGGGTCTGGGCCCATCGCCCTATGCACACCTGCACGTTGCGTACGCGGCCGGAAGCAGACCTAGCCTAGTGGCGTTCCAATCCAATCCGGCGCGCGCCACTCAGTCGCTGACGTCACGAAGGCTTCGGCTGATACCACGACGCCGGGATACCCATAACTACTCCCGCGTAGATGGTTAGTGCGTATAGACCAAATGGCCAGACTCAGATCAAATACCAAGAACTCGTTATGGGTGTTATGTCGAAGTAACGGCGAACGCCGTCCAGGGCCAGGCCCACCTCTCGCCTAGGTGGTCTCAACCTGCCCTGTCGCTCCGCCACAAAGATCCACTTGCGGGTACTCCTACGAGCCAACCCGACTATAGTCATCACATGTGTCATGTATATAGTATATAAGTATATACCCGTGATCACCGCCCAGGTGATCACGGTCCGATAGTATAGCACAGCAGACGGACAAGAATGTAGGGCCACTGATGGAAAACTAGCATCCTATACTAAGCATGTAGGATTGCAGGTAAAGGTAACAATAGTAGTAGCAAGGATAGGCTATGCATCAGTATAGGATTAACGGAAAGCAGTAACATGCTACACTACTCTAATGCAAGCAGTATAGAGGAGAATAGGCGATATCTGGTGATCAAGGGGGGGGGGGGCTTGCCTGGTTGCTCAGACAAGAAGGAGGGGTCATCGGTGACGTAGTCGACCACAGGGGCATCAGCATCGTCACGGGGTCTACCGAAGAGAAGAGGGGGGAGAAACAGTAAATACATAGCAAGCAAGTGCATAACAGGACAACAGGCAGAGCTACACGTGTTCTAACGCGGTATGAGGTGATACCGGTGAAGGGGGGAAACATCCGGGAAGGTATTCCCGGTGTTTCGCGTTTTCAGAAAAAGGTACCGGAGGGGGGGAAGTTGCGAGTTCGATAGGTTAGGGAGGTGTGGCGGACGAACGGGCTGCGTACCCGGATTCGTCTCGTCGTTCTGAGCAACTTTCATGTAGAAAACATTTTCATCCGAGTTACGGTTTAAAAGATATGAATTTTCAAAGTTTATTTGAATTTCTGGAATTATTTGATTTTAGCAAAAATGAATTATGACGTCAGCATGAGGTAACGCTGACGTCATCTGGTTAACAGGTCGGCTGACCAGTCAAATCAGACAAGTGGGTCCAGTGGGACCCACATGTCATTGACAGGGCACTAACAGAATTTTATAACTAACTTAAACAAGGTTATTAGCAGGTAGGCCCCACCTGTCAGTGCCTATTTAGATTAATTAATTAGTTTTATTTATAAAAACATTTTATTTAGTTTACTTACGCGGCGGGGCCCGCATGACAGTGACACTGGGCTGCCCAGTCAGCAGTTGACTAGGGTCAACCCAGTCAACGGGGCCACCAGGACCCACTGGCAGCGACCCGGGGGGGGGGGGCACTTAGCCACGTCGGCGGACGGCGCCGGAACAGCTCCGGCGAGCCAAATCGCGGCGGCGCGCGGCGGGCTCGGCTCGGGTTTAGCGCACAGGGGGGTCCCAGGGGCCGCGGTTGCTTGCGTTCGACGCGGCTCGACGCCGCGCGTCGAACGGTGGCGGTGCGGGGTGCTGGGGATGTCGGAGCGGAGTGCCAGGAGCTCGCCGGCGGTAGGGTGGTTCGGGCGTGCGGCAGAGGCGGGGCTACGGTGCGAACTGGGGCAAACCGAAGAGCGGGGCGAGGCCTACACGATGCAGCCAAGGCAACGGAGGCACGAACGGGACCAAAAGGTCGCCGTGGCCACGCCGGCGACGAGGCCAGGCGGCGGAGGGTGCGGCCTAACGCGGCGCGGTGGCTACGGCAAGCTAGCGAGCTAATGGAGAGGGGGAGGAGGAGCAAGAGGTCACAGCGGGGCGTAGCCGTTTAGAGCGGGCGCGGGGAAGGCGTGGTGCAGTCGGAACCGACGGCGAACGGCGGCGGGGATCCGACGAGGAAGAAGATGGCGCGGGGTCGATGCAGGGTTCCCGGGGCTCGGGCCCGTGGTCGAGGAGGACGTGCTCGACGCGGCGGAGCTCGTGGACACGTCGGGGAGGAGAACGGGGCTCGGTGGCCGCGGTTATGGCGCAGCCATGGCGATGGCGGCACTCGGTTGCGGTGGGGAACGAGGTGGAGCTAAGGGGGGGGAGGCGCAGGGGCCGAGAGGGAGAGCGGGTGAGTGGAGGGGAGGGCTCGAGGCGTCGAGGGGATGTCGCCCTTATCCCCTCTCCGACGGGGACGGCGACAGGGTTCGGTGGCGACCGGCGAGCACGGTCGCTGGGTCGGGGGAACAGGGAGGAGGGAGGCGACCGGGGGAAAGGTGGGCTGCTAGGTTGGGCCGCCCAGATGAGCCGGCCAGCTGGGCCATCTGGCCCAGTGAGGGGAGGGGGGTTAGGTCCAGGAAGGGGTTTGCTCTTTTTTTGTTTGTTTGTTTCTTTTTATTTTATTTTTTTATCTCTTTTTTGTTTTATTTCATTTTAATGCATTTAGGCATTTTCTAAAAATATGTTTTCTCCACAATAATTATCAGTGCAATATTTGGCACCCACCGAACATTTTTGTTTAAATTTTTGAAAACTTTTATTATTGACATTAATTTGAATTTAAATTTTGAAACGGTTTCGAATCATCGCGAGGTTAACAACAGTAAACATGGTGACGTGGCATCATTAGCGTGGGATTACTGTAGCTTAATTATCCGGGCGTCACAAATCTCCTCCACTACAAGAAATCTCGTCCCGAGATTTAGGAGCAGTTATAAGGGGGAAGGGATCTGGTTACGAAATTCTAACGATTCTTCTCGGTCATAGTTGCTCTTCTCGAAGAGGTCGATCCATTACGTTGATGTCTTCAGTCCTCTGCTTCAGGTCATCATGATGAAGTTTGTCGTCCTTCCTACAGGATCTTCACCGTACTTACGAAAGGGTGAGCAGGGAAAACTTTTCATTGGAATAGCTTATTCCCTATAAGGACGGATTCTAACAAGATCGAGCATCAAGCGGTTAACCCAGGGGAAGAAGCATAAGTATCTCTCGAATTGAAACCTAAGAAGATGTCGAGAGCAAAGTAAGAAGGTACCATGAGCAGTTTCAAACCGATAGGCAAGCGTTCGATGCCTATCAGAAGGTGAAAGGGGTTCAGAGCAACGAGAATAAGTATTGCGTCTGATACCCGAATAGATCACTTGGCAGGTGGCCCGTGAGTTATATAAGAAGTCAAGCGCGAGGAATAACTTTGGAAACCGGGGGTGTACAGGAGAGTCAGGTTTCGATCCTGTGGAACTGTGGGTTATGGGCCCACCATGTGGTTTTTTTATAGGAGCAGTGACATCTTGCACGGTCATGATAGCAAGGCATGTCAGAGAACACCCTGTCAGTTATGTCGGCAACGCGTTGGTACCAAGGGCGAGGGACGAAGAGAACCATTTTCCTGCTCGTTCAAACGAGGCGGACCATTAGGCAAAGTTCTCGTCCATCGGTGGTTACCGAAATGTCACCAACAATAGTAATAGGGTCTTACTGACAGAGTTGTACACCGAGGTGTTTACATAAGCAGGAGAATATTACTGCTTAGATCATATAGATCACCATAAAGGTTAAACCAAACAATGGAAAGGAAAATATGATTATCAGATTAAACAGAAGAATGGAAGGGAAAATGTGTTTTAAACACATATTTCAAGGGTATATCCTTCCCAAGGACAAGCAGCGTATCATATCCATGACATGATAGAAAGTAGAAAACCATTTAGGTAAGGGGAGAGGAATTTCATGAAATAACCCATACAGCGGTGTTTGGATAATTGAGCAAGAAACATTTAGTATTGGGCTTCAAATGTTCTTGTTGAAAATCGGAGTACCATAGACATGCTTTGAGATAGCATTGACATGGTCAACAGGTGAAGATCAGAATTTGGAAACAAAAAGGATCCATCAGGAACAACTTATAGAATAAGTCTTACAATTTCCTCATGGAAGAATAGATAACCTTGCTGAAAGGAAAGCTTATAACAATAGGTCCTCCGGCCAGGTGTGTTCGGCATGTCATCACCTTACCGGGTCATAAATAGGCCAATGTTATAACTCTTGGAAATATGTTCCAACCATCATATCTGACCGAGATTCAGATTTGATTGGTGTCAGGATAACTCAGACTCAGGATGCCTGAGAAGAAAGGTGCAACACAAATTGTCGAAACGACATCGAAGATTCTCGGGAGATGAACTATGGAAGCGAGTTCCGAACAAGGGTTCATCATTACACCAAGGAGAGGTGAGGAGGTGGCTGATTGACTCAGCGACAATCCATTGAGATTTCCAAAAGATGGATTTCCCCCACTATGTGAACAAGGAGATAACATTAGCTATATCGAATGACTTAATGATGTATGCTCGAGGAAAACATACACAATTAAACATTGGTTGAAATGTGCACCCGAAATATGGGCTAGGTAGCACAATCAATGTTCGAAAGACGATTCATTAAGCCATAGACGTAGAATGAAACTATAGACCAATAACTTCAAAGCAATAGGGTTGCTAGAAGTTTAGAATTTACACATCACAGACCATTTGTCGGTATTCCTTTTAGAAACAACACGGGGACCAAGAAAGAATGGTGATGGGGAGAAGTATCACTGTACCAAGATGTCATACGAGGTGGTGAAATTCTTACGACATTCTTGACATAAAAGATGGTAATACTCCAAGGTAGAACATATCATAAGCTAGATAGCAAGGAAATCAAGGTACAACACAAAACACGAACAAGTTTGTGTTGAATGGAAGGCAATAAAATGGTCGATGATAAAACAAATCATCGAGGGCAAGGATGGTATTTCTCATCCAGAATTCGATAGATATCTTGGAAGAGCTCAGAATGTTGATGATGTTCACGACACATTTGTAGCGAAAATTTATGAAGAGGTAATCGATCGGTGATGACATCAAGTCAAAGGAACGATGAAGCGAAAAGTTATTGGAACCAGGGGTACGACACAAACTCGAAATCAAGCTTGCTGTTCAAGGCGAAATGATATGACGAGGAAAATCGACGTAAGCTTAGCTCATCGTCGAAAGTGGTGCTCCGGGAATAAAGACCAGGTAGCACAGTTAAAATCGGCACGATAATGATGTAGCCAATCAGGCTAGGAATGACGTGATCGGGTACAAACTCATAAGTAAAGAAGATTACTAAGAGTTGTTTAATCGCAGTGCGGACTCGATTCAGTTATCGGTGGTTTTGAGTGTTTTAAAACTCGAAGCCCGTGAAAAATTGGAATCAGTGAGAATGTAGCACTTGATGAAGAACTCATAAGAAGTTATGCAGTTCCGTGATAATCTTGAGATACTAGGGGGTAATACTCGACGACAAATCAAAGTAGAGGTTGGACTGGGGTATTACTCTGCAGAAGACAAGTGCTTAAACTTGCACGAGAAATGGTATTTAAAGGAGAACATGGTCAGAAACCACGATCATAAATGATCGAACCACGGATACAAGATGAATTTATAACAAGGGGGGTAATTATTTTTACAAGCAGCTTCCATGATAAGTCATACATCGTGTCCATGGGCATGAACGCAAGGTTCAAGGTCGACTCCCACTTCTTCAATGTATAACCTTCCATTCACTCCTCGCTTTGGTTAAGGCATTAGTATTGAAAGTTTTACCTGGTGAAATACCAGATGAGTATGACTCGTGAAAACTTCCGAGTTCACACATATTAAGGAAGGCATAGGTTCAACCCGTCAGGGTATCGTGGAAACATATACCACCAGCTTCAATAGTAAATACCACCAGCTCGAAAACAGAGCATGGTTGAGAAAACAGAGGATACAATTTACCAAAGGCATTATATACCCATGGAAAGGCTCACAAGGTTATTCAATAGGAAGGACACTGTCGGATAAAATCCAACAAAGGAACCGATGGTCCACAAGGGATCTGATGTGAGCATCGGTACTCAACCAGAGGAAGAAGAATGCAAGGAGATCTGATTATAGAAACAACTGACTAACTCAAAGTTCAAATGCAAAAGGATTATGATTTCCAAATCAGGGGGTCAGAAGCAACGCTCTGATCAAGGATGGATAAGTTGAGTAGGCTTAGGGGTACAATCGATGGCAATTTGATAGGTCGAGATCCAGCTCACGTTTAAAATGACGTCTGAGCCGGAAGGATGAATTCTAGGATATGATTGAGGATTGCGAGCATTTGCAACAAATTGAATCAACGGACTCAAAATGATAATGACAAAACATGCCAATAAGATTATAGACTTATGGGATTAACCATAATGCTAGTAAGCAAGAATTTCAAGAGCAACAGGCTCCTGAAGATTTTCGGAAGATCGAATGATATTTTGAACACTTTTGTGAAATACTTGAATCAACTGGGGATGAGCGGATACTCGGTAAGTGTGAGGATTATCTGTAGGGGTATTCAGGTGACAATGAACAGCAAGGTAGTAAGCTCAAAGGATTCTCGGAACATCAGAGAGAATTTCGGGGTATCTTGTAATAACAAGATCATCTGGGAAACATTGTATGAATGGCGAGTATACGTGGTTATCCATAGGAGTTTATCGATGAAAGGGAATTGCAAAAGCGATGAACACAAGTTCTCGGGTTATCAGCGGAGAGTATCTTCAGGGTCTTCACGTGCAGCAGACGATCATCAGTAATAGGGGGCTCTCCGGGTGAAAGCGATAACGAGATCCTAATGTTAGATTTAGCAAAACTCACTTAACCCGAATAGAAGAGAGATCAGAGTCCCAGAGTATAGGCAAGGAGTAAAAGATCCTAATACCACCCAATGGCGACGTGGGCCCGTAAGACACACAGCCATGTTAGTAAAAGTTTTTGAAATGTCTAGACTCGACTTCGGCCAAGGAGTGTGGAAGGGGGATTCCTACAGGCAGTTGGCTCTGATACCAACTTGTGACGCCCCCGATTTGACCGTACACTAATCATGCACGCAAATGTGTACGATCAAGATCAGGGACTCACGGAAAGATATCACAACACAACTCTAAAACATAAATAAGTCATACAAGCATCATAATACAAGCCAGGGGCCTCGAGGGCTCGAATACAAGTGCTCGATCACAGACGAGTCAGCGGAAGCAACAATATCTGAGTACAGACATAAGTTAAACAAGTTTGCCTTAAGAAGGCTAGCACAAACTGGGATACAGATCGAACGAGGCGTAGGCCTCCTGCCTGGGATCCTCCTAACTACTCCTGGTCGTCGTCAGCGGGCTGCACGTAGTAGTAGGCACCTCCTGTGTCGTAGGTGTCATCGTCGACGGTGGCGTCTGGCTCCTGGACTCCAGCATCTGGTTGCGACAACGAGATAGAAAGGAAAAGGGGAAAAGTGGGAGAGAAGCAACCGTGAGTACTCATCCAAAGTACTCGCAAGCAAGGAGCTACACTACATATGCATGGGTATATGTGTAAAGGGGCATATCAGTGGACTGAACTACAGAATGCCAGAATAAAAGGGGGACAGCTAGTCCTGTCGAAGACTACGCTTCTGGCCATCTCCATCTTGCAGCATGTAGAAGAGAGTAGATTGAAGTCCTCCAAGTAGCATCGCATAGCATAATCCTACCCGGCGATCCCCTCCTCGTCGCCCTGTTAGAGAGCGATCACCGGGTTGTATCTGGCACTTGGAAGGGTGTATTTTATTCAGTATCCGGTTCTAGTTGTCATAAGGTCAAGGTACAACTCCGGGTCGTCCTTTTACCGAGGGACACGGCTATTCGAATAGATAAATTTCCCTGCAGGGGTGCACCACATAACCCAACACGCTTGATCCCATTCGGCCGGACACACTTTCCTGGGTCATGCCCGGCCTCGGAATATCAACACGTCGCGGCCCCACCTAAGCACAACAGAGAGGTCAGCACGCCGGTCTAATCCTATGCGCGCAGGGGTCTGGGCCCATCGCCCTATGCACACCTGCACGTTGCGTACGCGGCCGGAAGCAGACCTAGCCTAGTGGCGTTCCAGTCCAATCCGGCGCGCGCCACTCAGTCGCTGACGTCACGAAGGCTTCGGCTGATACCACGACGCCGGGATACCCATAACTACTCCCGCGTAGATGGTTAGTGCGTATAGACCAAATGGCCAGACTCAGATCAAATACCAAGAACTCGTTATGCGTGTTATGTCGAAGTAACCGCGGACGCCGTCCAGGGCCAGGCCCACCTCTCGCCTAGGTGGTCTCAACCTGCCCTGTCGCTCCGCCACAAAGATCCACTTGCGGGTACTCCTACGAGCCAACCCGACTGTAGTCATCACATGTGTCATATATATAGTATATAAGTATATACCCGTGATCACCGCCCAGGTGATCACGGCCCGATAGTATAGCACAGCAGACGGACAAGAATGTAGGGCCACTGATGGAAAACTAGCATCCTATACTAAGCATGTAGGATTGCAGGTAAAGGTAACAACAGTAGTAGCAAGGATAGGCTATGCATCAGTATAGGATTAACGGAAAGCAGTAACATGCTACACTACTCTAATGCAAGCAGTATAGAGGAGAATAGGCGATATCTGGTGATCAAGGGGCGGGGGGCTTGCCTGGTTTCTCAGAAAAGAAGGAGGGGTCGTCGGTGACGTAGTCGACCACAGGGGCATCAGCATCGTCACGGGGTCTACCGAAGAGAAGAGGGGGGAGAAACAGTAAATACATAGCAAGGAAGTGCATAACAGGACAACAGGCAGAGCTAGACGTGTTCTAACGCGGTATGAGGTGATACCGGTGAAGGGGGGAAACATCCGGGAAGGTATTCTCGGTGTTTCGCATTTTTGGACAGAGGTACCGGAGGGGGGGAAGTTGCGAGTTCGATAGGTTAGGGAGGTGTGGCGGACGAACGGGCTGCGTATCCGGATTCGTCTCGTCGTTCTGAGCAACTTTCATGTAGAAAACATTTTCATCCGAGTTACGGTTTAAAAGATATGCATTTTGAAAGATTATTTGAATTTCTGGAATTATTTGATTTTAGCAAAAATGAATTATGACGTCAGCATGAGGTAACGCTGACGTCAGCAGGTCAACAGGTCGGCTGACCAGTCAAACCAGACAGGTGGGTCCAGTGGGACCCACATGTCATCGACAGGGCACTAACAGAGTTTTATAACTAACTTAAACAAGGTTATTAGCAGGTAGGCCCCACCTGTCAGTGCCTATTTAGATTAATTAATTAGTTTTATTTATAAAAACATTTTATTTAGTTTACTTACGCGGCGGGGCCCGCATGACAGTGACACTGGGCTGCCCAGTCAGCAGTTGACTGGGGTCAACCCAGTCAACGGGGCCACCAGGACCCACTGGCAGCGACCGGGGGGGGGGGGGGCACTTAGCCACGTCGGCGGACGGCGCCGGAACAGCTCCGGCGAGCCAAATCGCGGCGGCGCGCGGCGGGCTCGGCTCGGGTTTAGCGCACAGGGGGGTCCCAGGGGCCGCGGTTGCTTGCGTTCGACGCGGCTCGACGCCGCGCGTCGAACGGTGGCGGTGCGGGGTGCTGGGGAGGTCGGAGCGGAGCGCCAGGTGCTCGCCGGCGGAGGGGTGGTTCAGGCGTGCGACAGAGGCGGGGCTACGGTGCGAACTGGGGCAAACCGAAGAGCGGGGCGAGGCCTACATGATGCGGCCAAGGCAACGGTGGCACGAACGGGACCAAAAGGTCGCCGTGGCCACGCCGGCGACGAGGCCAGGCGGCGGAGGGTGCGGCCTAATGCGGCGCGGTGGCTACGGCAAGCTAGCGAGCTAATGGAGAGGGGGAGGAGGAGCAAGAGCTCACAGCGGGGCGTAGCCGTTTAGAGCGGGCGCGGGGAAGGCGTGGTGCAGTCGGAACCGACGGCGAACGACGGCGGGGATCCGACGAGGAAGAAGATGGCGCGGGGTCGATGCAGGGTTCCCGGGGCTCGGGCCCGTGGTCGAGGAGGACGTGCTCGACGCGGCGGAGCTCGTGGACACGTCGGGGAGAACGGGGCTCGGTGGCCGCGGCTATGGCGCAGCCATGGCGACGGCGGCGCTCGGTTGCGGTGGGGAACGAGGTGGAGCTGAGGGGGGGAAAGGCGCAGGGGCCGAGAGGGAGAGCGGGTGAGTGGAGGGGAGGGCTCGAGGCGTCGAGGGGATGTCGCCCTTATCCCCTCTCCGACGGGGACGACGACAGGGTTCGGTGGCGACCGGCGAGCGCGGTCGCTGGGTCGGGGGAACAGGGAGGAGGGAGGCGACCGGGGGAAAGGTGGGCTGCTGGGTTGGGCCGCCCAGATGAGCCGGCCAGCTGGGCCATCTGGCCCAGTGAGAGGGGGGTTAGGTCCAGGAAGGGGTTTGCTCTTTTTTTGTTTGTTTGTTTCTTTTTATTTTATTTTCTTTTATCTCTTTTCTGTTTTATTTCATTTTAATGCATTTAGGCATTTTCTAAAAATATGTTTTCTCCACAATAATTATGAGTGCAATATTTGGCACCCACCGAACATTTTTGTTTAAATTTTTGAAAACTTTTATTATTGACATTAATTTGAATTTAAATTTTGAAACGGTTTCGAATAATCGGGAGGTTAACAACAGTAACCGTGGTGACGTGGCATCATTAGCGTGGGATTACTGTAGCTTAATTATCCGGGCGTCACAGTAACGTTGCGTTTGTGAGGATTCGTTCGACTACGTCCGTTTGTCTTCTTCATGGACTCGTTCTTCTTCCTTGCGGGATTTTAGGCAAGATGACCATACCCTCGATATCACTTCTATCTTTGCTTGCTAGTTGTTCGTTCTATTGCTATGCCGCGCTACCTACCACTTGCTATATCATGCCTCCCATATTGCCATGTCAAGCCTCTAACCCACCTTTCCTAGCAAACCGTTGTTTGGCTAAGTTACCGCTTTTGCTCAGCTCTTCTTATAGCGTTGCTAGTTGCAGGTGAAGATGAAGTTTGTTCCATGTTGGAACATGGATATGTTGGGATATCACAATATCTCTTATTTAATTAATGCATCTATATACTTGGTAAGGGGTGGAAGGCTCGGCCTTATGCCTGGTGTTTTGTTCCACTCTTGCCTCCCTAGTTTCCGTCATACCGGTGTTATGTTCCTTGATTTTGCGTTCCTTACGCGGTTGGGTGATTTATGGGACCCCCTTGACAGTTCGCTTTGAATAAAACTCCTCCAGCAAGGCCCAACCTTGGTTTTAACATTTTCCACCTAAGCCTTTTTTCCCTTGGGTTCTGCAGACTCAAGGGTCATCTTTATTTAAACCCCCGGGCCAGTGCTCCTTCGAGTGCTGGTCCAAACCAGCGATGTCTGGCGCCCCCTGGGCAACCAGGGTCTATGCCAACCCAACGTCTGGCTCATCCGGTGTGTCCTGAGAACGAGATATGTGCAGCTCCTATCGGGATTTGTCGGCACAGCGGGTGGTCTTGCTGGTCTTGTTTTACCATTGTTGAAGTGTCTTGTAAACCGGGATTCTGAGACTGGTCGGGTCTTCCTGGGAGAAGGAATATCCTTCATTGACCGTGAGAGCTTATAATGGGCTAAGTTGGGACACCCCTGCAGGGTATTATCTTTCGAAAGCCGTGCCCGCGGTTATGTGGCAGATGGGAATTTGTTAATGTCTGGTTGTAGAGAACTTGACACTTGACTTAATTAAAATACATCAACCGCGTGTGTAGCCGTGATGGTCTCTTTTCGGCGGAGCCCGGGAAGTGAACACGGTTTGGGTTATGTATGAACGTAAGTAGTTTCAGGATCACTTCTTGATCACTTCTAGCTTCACTATTGTTGCGTTGCTTCTCTTCTCGCTCTTATTTGCGTATGTTAGCCACCATACATGCTAGTGCTTGCTGCAGCTCCACCTCATTACCCCTTTCCTACCCATAAGCTTAAATAGTCTTGATCTCGCGGGTGTGAGATTGCTGAGTCCTCGTGACTCACAGATTCTACCAAAGCAGTTGCAGGTGCCGACGATACCAGTGCAGGTGATGCTACCGAACTCAAGTGGGAGTTCGACGAGGACCTTGGTCGTTACTATGTTTCTTTTCCTGATGATCAGTAGTGGAGCCCAGTTGGGACGATCGGGGATCTAGCATTTGGGGTTGTCTTCTTTCATTTTGGTTCCGTAGTCGGACCTTGATTGTACTCTGAATGATGTATGTTTAATTTATGTATTGTGTGAAGAGGTCACTGTAAGCCAACTCTTTATCCCTTTCTTGTTCATTACATGGGATTGTGTGAAGATGACCCTTCTTGCGACAAAACCACCACGCGGTTATGCCTCCTAGCCGTGCCTCGACACGTGGGAGATATAGCCGCATCGTGGGCGTTACATGCTTGGAACTTTAGCCTTTTAAAGAGACTATTTTTAGTCAGACTAAAATAAGTCCCTTGGATCCAAGCACCCTCTTGGTGTGGCCGGCTCTTCTGTGGCCTCCTCCCGCTCACAATTGACATAAACGAACCATCTATACAAATCAAGCATGCAAAACATGATAATTTTTACGTTGTCCATACAAATGAGATATCCCACTTAAACATACAAGTCGTCAATCAAGCTTCACAAAATAAAAAAACACTTCATGAAACAAAGAATGAGCTAACTCATCACGGAAGTCATTCACGATAGGGAGGGAGCCCGGAGCCCCTCACGCACCGAGGGAGGAGCTCGCCATCGTCGCTCTGGAGGAAGGCTCTGTAGAGCCCAAGCTCCGGGAACCCCTCCGACGCCGGCCCTTGCGAGTTGAGGTCAACACCGGCATGGGTAGCAGGGCCGCTTGCCGCCGACTGGGAACTTAATCTTTGGGCCTCTAGAAATAATGCAAGCCTGTAACTAAAATACCTAGAAAGGTGAACTGAATCTTTGGGCCTCTAGAAATAATGCAAGCCTGAAACTGAAATACCTAGAAAGGTGAATTGAATCTTTGGGCCTCTAGAAATAATGAAGCCTGAAAGTGAAATACCTAGAAAGGTGAACTGAATCTTTGGGCCTCTAGAAATAATGCAAGCCTGAAACTGAAATACCTAGAAAGGTGAACTGAATCTTTGGGCCTCTAGAAATAATGCAAGCCTGAAATTGAAATACCTAGAAAGGTGAACTGAATCTTTGGGCCTCTAGAAATAATGCAAGCCTGAAATTGAAATACCTAGAAAGGTGACCTGAATCTTTGGGCCTCTAGAAAGATTTATTACCTCCTCAAGCAGCATCAAACAATTCCATGCGTGCACCACAAATCTATACCAAGTTTGATCAGGATCTACTTTTCCAAATCAGAATTAGCGCTAGAGCAAGCAAGATCAATGATATGGCCGTGAGACAGAGAAGGAACGAACAAACTCACCCCTCTCGCGACCTCCCTGGTAGATGCGCCGCCGCCACGCACGACAGAGGGAGAAAAACGACTGGTGAAGGGGGAGCGGGGCGACCTTCGAAGGCCGGAGGGAGAGGGCAGCCGGAGTAGGGCGGCGGAGGCCGGAAGGAGAGGGCGGCCGGAGGAGAGAGAGGGCGAGCGGCCCTATGGGGAACAGAGAGGAGTCGTGCGAGAGGGGGGGAGCGATCTGGTGCGGGCAGGGGAGATTGATTTAGTTCTCTTTTAGTGGGCCCGAGGATAACTAACCCAATTAACCTCTCCACCGGGCTAGTTTTTTTAGCTGGGTTAGAGCAAACTAGCTCAAACTAACCCCTCTTGTTTCGATAATTTGAGGCTATTTCAACCCAAACTAGCTCTAACTCAGGGATCCAAACAAAGAGGAGTGTTACTGTACATGCTACAGTGTGGACCGTAGCACATTGTTTTTTATGGCCATATCACCACATTGTTTTCTACTGTTGGTTCACTAGGCTACCGTGGTTCGCACTGCTGGTTCACTGGGCTGCCGTGGTTCGCATTCCTCCGACCTGAGTAGTACTCTAGTATAGTACTAGTATATACCGCATCATTCTTTGCTCCTTCTTACTACTCCGACATGTGGGAGAGCCGGCATCCTGGTCGACGTGTCATGCACCAGATTAGAGCGCGGAACGGAAGGGGGGCATCACCCCGGTCGGAGCGCCAGTAATTCATGACTATAGTGAGTGGTCATATCACAAGTCTTTCCAGCAGTAATGCGCCATCAAATCGCACAGCCCCACTCGCTCACCCTCCTCGCCTCTCTGTCAAACCGCCTACCCGAAAACTGCCGCGCGTACTGCCCGGGAAAAGCCCCGCCCTCAACTTTTAACTACGTGAAAATAGTTCGAGCTTGTTCGTTCTATATAAATACAGTACTTACTGTATGTTTATTCACCCGTGGGGTTGTTCAATGAATGGAGGGGTGGGGAGCACAAGTGAACAATACTGTAGTACTACTAGTAGTAAGTAGGAGTCGTACAGTAGTCATCTTAAATAGAGAGTTTCTTTTCTTTAATGCCACGTACACAAATTGAAACGCTTGTTGTGGAGAGAAAAAAGATAATCACTCCACTATATATGGACGCAGGGGCCTGAGCGCTTGCTTTACTAGGGTTGCTCTCTTCATTCTCTCATCCTCTCTAGATATAAACAAGACATCGGTAGCGACATTTTCTCTCTGCTCACCGCTGGTCACAGATTCGGCCGGATCCCTTCAGCCGGTGTGTGTAGAGGACTAAAAGGTGCATCATTCACGCGGTCATCGCCGCCGAGGGAGGAAACCCACAGCTGCCGGAGGGGCCCGATCCTCTGCCCGTGCCGTTCTCTCCGACACAGCGCCGGCTCGGGAGGTCCTCCGACCCTTCTTCCTCCCTGCCGTATTGTCCGTAGATCCGACCTGCCCCAGCTCCCCACGTGTCTGCATGTGCATCTTTTTCTACTCCCATCAGCTCTTCCAAAGCCACCTAAATTTTTAGTATTATTAGAGGTAAATCTACTTCATGCATTCGAATCTAGGGCTTTGTTCAAACAATGAAGAAAGGGGGAAAGTTGTAGCATGAATCTAGTACTTGATTCAAAGAGGAAATAATATGGTGAAAGTAGTAGAGACTGGATACCCAACCGGTCTCTTGGTTGAAAAGGGAAATAATGGGAAAACGCCGTACAAACTGGATAAGGAACAGATCTATTATTGGTTGAAAAAAGGATAGAAAGTGGCGGCTGGTGGTCAAGTCAACAGAGTATGTCTAGGATTAGATTTGCTGCCATCACATAGTAAAAGGTCTCCAGGATTAGATTTGCTGCCCTCACATAGTAAAAGGTCTCAGGATTAGATTTGCTGCCCTCACATAGTAAAAGGTCTCAGGATTAGATTTGCTGCCCTCACATAGTAAAAGGTCTCCAGGATTAGATTTGCTGCCCTCACATAGTAAAAGGTCTCCAGGATTAGATTTGCTGCCCTCACATAGTAAAAGGTCTCCAGGATTAGATTTGCTGCCCTCACATAGTAAAAGGTCTCCAGGATTAGGTTTGCTGCCCTCACATAGCATGAACAAACTCGGCATCACCACTTTATGCCTCCTTGTAGGTACATTGTGCTGATGCGTCCACTGTCGCATGTCCTTATACCAACCTTTTGCTGTTGTTAATGTAAGGGCGCATGTAAAATGAAGTGATCACACTGTTACCTTAGGGACATGTCTAACCAGTGTTATTGTTAATCTAATGCCTCCAGTGATAAGATGCAATTAAACTATGTTACAAATGGCACTCCTGCTGTTTTCCCCAGTATGATAAGTAAGTTGCTCCTTTACGCTGCTGAGTGTCCTTGTGTCCCCACGGTCCCATGCCCTTAAACCAACTCTTTAGCTGCTGTTGATTTACTGTGTCTGGTAAACAAGCAATGCCACCATTAAAGTAATCCCATATTTGAGGAATCTCATTCTTGATCGTAATGCTTCTGGTAACATGAAGCATTGCTGACGTTTTAAAATTTCTACTGTCCTTGCGTGATTGCCATGAACATAATTAAGATGCTTCTTTTCATTTTGTATATGTTTCGTATATTCTTATTGACCAGCAACTATTTACTTTCTATCTTTTTGTGCAGATAGGGATATCCATTTCACCTTGTTGCTATTGTGACCTTTTGGTGAACTGCACAAAACACTTTTTTGGAATGAGTGTCTTGTGCAGTTCAACTAAAATGTTACATGGGCAACATCTCCCAATTTTGGTGGAACTGCACAAAATGGTGATTGGAGTTTCCAAAATCTCCGTCAAATTCTGCTGGTAATCTCGTGCAACATTTTATTAGCCTTTGCAAGATGAGCCGTAGCTGAATGATGCAATATTTGCTTCATTTCAGGCGAACTGCAGAAAAAGTGGCATGAATTGAATCATCGAGTGGAGCTGCAGGTTGACTTCCATTAGTGCCAGTATTATAGTAATCATGCTCTTTATTATCTGTGCTATGCAAACAGGAATACTCAACTACAGATGTTGTGACGGTCAAGAGCATTCGCCAAGTTCTTCGATTGTATGACATGGCTAGCCAAGATGGACTTAATCCCGATATTCACTTTATCAAAAGGCTCTAATGGGTTGGTTCTGAATCTTGCAAGCTGGGAATCAGTGAGATGTGTAGGCATCTTTGTTGTACTTATTATTTGAATCTTATTTGTTGGTTCTGAATCTTGCAAGCTGGGAATCAATGAGATGTGTAGGCATCTTTGTTGTACTTATTATTTGGATCTTATTTGTTGGTTCTGAATCTTGCAAGCTGGGAATCAATGAGATGTGTAGGCATCTTTGTTGTACTTATTATTTGGATCTTATTTGTTGGTTCTGAATCTTGCAAGCTGGGAAACACGGCATGATGATGCAGAGGACAACAACCATAACAAACAGTTCAAACTTGGTAGTATTATCTTTGTGAAAGTGCGAAAAATGTGCTGATCGTGAGCGTCCTGAGAATAATAATTCTAATTGTTGTGCATGTTGATCCTGTGGCACTAATAGAACGAGCGAATGCATTGCTTGTTTTAAGTATAAATTTCTATTAAAGCTAATTAAATTTAAGTAAAGTGACCACTAACTCCTGTTATTACAGTACCAATACAGACCCGCTCGTGAACCGACGTGTGGCCGAGGGTGCATCTTTTGTCGGGCGTGCCGCGGATGAGGGAGGGGTAGTAACTGTTGTCGCCTGTACACACTCAGCTTACTGTTGAATCCAGTTCCCCAAGAGCTGAAAAATGAACTGTTGCCGCCGCCTACACACTCGTTCACTCGAAGAGACTCCAATGGCGATCCGAGGGGTGAGCCTGCTGGATATGGACTTCAGCAAGGAGTTCCTCTTTGAGTTCGCCGTTCAGTCCTATGGCTGCACCAAGTTGAATGTGATGTACACCAACGATACGGACTCGGTGAAGCTCTGCCTCGCCTCAGTCCTATGGCTGCACCAGGTTTTGGAGCATTCGCCCGTTTCATCGGCAGCGCCGACTGCACCTTCGCTATGGTGGAGAGAAGGAAGAACGCGACGATTCGGCCATCTGGTGCAACAAGCTTGTCGACATCCAGAAGCAATACAAGATCATCAGCAATGGGCAGGAGAAGGACTCCGTGGTTGACCTCGCTGAGACCATCATCGACCCCTGACATGCCAACATGAAAGAAGACGACCAGAACACGTGGGAGGTACCTCTGAATCTAGCCTACATAACCTACGTGGCCAAGGACGCATACGCATGCTACGACATGTACAGGCAGATCCTGGACATGAGGGTGTGTCTGCTTCCCGTAACCGACGAGTACACGGACAGCCGCATCGTCATGATCAAGCGTGCCAGGAAGGTCTAGATGTTGTACTTTATCTGTTTATAAGCACCTTTATCATCTGAGTGTTTCATGCATTAGCCTATGTGTCGTAATTATCTGCTTTGTCCGAAATATTTCTTTTAAGAACCCATTAACCTGATTGCTTTTTTTAGTGGCTATTTGCTTATGTATGTAAACTAGTTCACTTGTCCGTAAAAATAAAACTAGTTCAGTCGGCTGCCGTGCTTTGAATCTCCTTCCTCCCAACATATTCCCCTTCTCAGGTGGACCCAGCAGGTCTCTGAATTTTCTCCCACTTTCTTTTTCGATGTAAACTAAGTTTTCTCCCAGTACTTTCCCCTAGAACCAACTCAACTGTCCCACGTCTAGCCTAAAAAATAATAATACCCCACGTACTATTAACTCATCAAAATTAAATGATATTTTATTTCATAAGTTGAAAGTTCTTACAAAATAATAATAATAATTGTTTATATATAACTTGGCAAGTTAACTCCTAGTGATTGCGTACATAAGCTTGCAAAGATTTTACTGACGTGCAATCATGTGTTTATGTTTTTATAACATTTCTCCGTCTAGCCCAACATGATATTTTCACCCAGCCCAGCAAGTCCGCGGATTTCGAGAAAATACAAATGGGATTTAAACGGGCTGCATCGATGCTACATCATTGTTTCACCAACCCACCAAATGGACTAAAAAACAAATGGACTGGCTGACATGTGGGCCAGTAGGTCGAAGCCTAAGAAGGCGTTGGATTTACATCCAACGGCCGGCATTCTTCTTCAATCTCTCGTCTTCTTCCCCCAGCACTGCCGGAACCGTCTGCTCCAGCCTTCGGCGTCCAGCGGCGTTGTTTTGCGCTCCTCAGCGAAACGCTACCCCGCCGACGGCCAGGCCATCCCTCCACTCCACACCTCCTGTTATTCTCTGCCGAGTGTAGGCCCACCCCGCACCCGAACCAGTCAAGTTTCCCACTCCTCTCCGTCTGCGACTCCACTGCCATGTCTTCCCCATCTCCGGGTCGTTCCAGTCTGGGGCCTCGCCGTCGTCCACCGCCTCGGTGCGCTCGGCGCGGCGTGGTCAACATACGAGAGTCATCGGAAGAGGACTGTACGTGGAGAGCCTGACGCTTGGGACCCACGAGGTCCATGGTCGCATGCAAGGAAAGTTCCTCCTTATTACGCACTGTACGTGCACTGTACGTGGGAAGGGCTTCTGTATTTCGCGAAAAAAACGTCCCCCCCGCTGACAGGTCGGACCCACCAGCTATATCTTCGCACGCAAGGAAGTGCCTCCTTATTACGCACCAAAAAATGAATACCCCCTGCTAGCTGGGACCCACCATAGTGGGTGGCTGACTTGTGGGCCTACTAAGTTGATGAGGACGGAGGGCTTTGTCAACTTAGTCAATATGAACGATTCTAGCTCCAGTGACCGTACGATGTCCGTCCAACGGCCATAGTGCTTCTTCAACCTCTGGTCTTCTTGCTCCAGCCACCCAAAGCAGTGCCCGTCGGGCCGCGTGCTCCTGCCTCTCTTGGCCGGCTGTGATGCCGCGGAGGCCTCACCGCCCCTACTACTCCCACCGCTGGCCCAGGGTATCCCTCTACTCACCCACACCCCCTGTTATTCTGCGACGACGGCAGCCTCATGCCGCAGCCGAACCAGTGAACCCTCGTACTCCTCTCCGCATGGGCATCCACTGCCGCGTCTTCCCCGGCTCCGCGTCGTCCCCTTCCAAGGCCTCGCCGTCGTCCACCGCCTTGGTGCTCTCGGTGCGGCGTGGTCAATGTGGTCAACGACCGACTTCCATCGGAAGAGAACTATACGTGGAGAGGGTGACAGCTGGGTCCACGGCCACATCCCAGTTTTTTCGTGATTTGCCAAGTAAGTCGCTTTGTCAGGCCTGTTGGGCTACAAATCTTTCAAGAAGAGGAGAGCTTCATTCGGCTGGCCGAGAAAATGGCCTATCAGTAATGAGAAATGGGCTGTACATTTTTAAAACACATCAAACCGGCAATTAGTTTCAAATATCTTTTTTTCATTTCGAGATTTTAAATTACATTAATTTTTATGCGTGGAGAATTTGTTGGATTTTATATTGATATACATTTATTTTTAAAATCAGTTTGAATGTGAGTCGAAATTTCAGGATTAAAAACAGTTCGGACCGCACCGAAATATGCAAAATTTCGTATAATTTTTTAATCATGGCCACAATATGGGCTGTAATGCTAACAAAAAGAATATGGGCCCCAAAAAAAACCTTCAGAATTAGCAAATGGGCTGTAAATTATTAGAAATAATGGCAGATGGGTTGTATGCTGTTTTCCACAGATTTGAGGCTTTCCTAAAAAAAGGTTGGCGCACAAGTAGTGACTGTTTGATGTCCATCGAACGGCCGTCGTGCTTCTTCAACCTCTGCTCTTCCTGCTCCAGCCGCTCAAACAAGCGCCGGCGGGACTGCCTGCTCCCTTCTCCCCGCAGCCGGCTGTGCTGCCGCGTAGGCCTCACCGCCCCACCGTACTCCCATCGCTGGCCTAGCCATCCCTCTACTCACCCACACCTGCTGTTATTCTCCGGCGACAGCAGACGAACCAGTAAACCCTCGTACAGTCGTACTCCCCTCCACGTGGGAAACAACTGCCGAGTCTTCCCTGCCTCCGTGTCGTTCCCTTCCTAGGCCTCGCCGTCATCCACCGCCCTGGTGCTCTCGGCGCGGCCTGGTCAACGTGGTCAACGACCGACATGCATCTGAAGTGGACTGTACGTGGAGAGGCTGACAGCTGGGTCCACGGCCGCACGCAAGGAAATGCCTCCTTATTACGCGCAAAATAATGATTCCTCCACCTGACATCAGGGACCCACTGAAAGGGCCTCTGTATTTCGCAAAAAAAACGTTACCACCGCTGACAGCTCGGACCCACCAGCTATATCTTCGCACGCAAGGAAGTGCCTCCTTATTACGCACAAGAAAAATGAATACTCCCCCTGTTAGCTGGGACCCAGTATAGTGGCAGGCTGACTTGTGGGCCTACTAAGTTGACTGGGACGGGGGCCTTTGTCAACTTTAGTCAATATGAACGATTCTAGCTCCAGTGACCGTACGATGTCCATCCAACGGCCGTAGTGCTTCTTCAACCTCTGGTCTTCTTGCTCCAGCCGCCCAAAGCAGCGCCGGTCGTGCTGCATGCTCCTGCCTCCCGTGGCCGGCTGTGCTGCCGTGGAGGCCTCACCGCTGGCCAGGCCCTGCAGTGACGGCAGCCTCACACCGCAGCCGAACCAGTGAACCCTCGTACTCCTCTCCTCGCGGGCTTCCACTGCCGCGTATTCCCCGGCTCCCCATCGTCCCCTTCCTAGGCCTCGCCGTCGTCCACCGCCCTGGTGCCCTCGGCGCGGCATGGTCAACGTGGTCAAGGAACGACTTTCATCGGACGTGGACTGTACGTGGAGACGCTGACAGCTGGGTCCACGGCCGCAGCAAGGAAGTGCCTCCTTATTACGCGGAAAATAATGATTCCTCCACATGACAGCTGGGACCCACTGGATGGGCCACTGTATTTCGCGAAAAAAGTTTCCCCTGACTGCTGGGACCCACCAGCTACATCTTCGCACGCAAGGAAGTGCGTCCGGGCAAAAAAAAACGATTCGCCCCCCTGACTGCTGGGACCCACCAGCTACATCTTCGCAGGCAAGGAAGTGCCTGACAGTTGGGACCCACCTGGTCGAAGCGTACGTAGCATTGTCATTCTGGTCGCGAACGTGTATGTACATATATACTGGTGGATGTAGAGGCACACACGTGTTGTAGTAGAGGCGCGCACGTAGCATGTACACGTACGTACATCGGCCAGTGTGCAAGAAAGAAAAAATATGGCCACGTACGTACATACGGGCAGGGTCTCGAACGCCTACTCGCGCATACGTACGGCCAGGGCTCGTGTACATGGCTGGGTCGGAACCGAGAAACAACATCGTCGTCATGTTCATGGGGAGCCAACCGGCTGGGTCGGATCGGAATGCGTCGTCGTGTTCATCGGGAGGGCTTGGACGGAACAGCCGATGGAAACGAGGCCTGGCGTACCGCAGAACGGAGGAAACGGCCTTGTGTTCGACCGGCCACGTTTGAAACGGGATCCTGTTCATCGGGAGGGGTCTGGCGTACCGCAAAACGGAGTAAACGGACTTCCTATGGTCGAAATGGGAGTCCTGTTGATCGGGAGGGGTGTGGCATACCGCAAAACGGAGGAAACGGACTTGTGTTGGAGCGCTACGGTCGAAACAGGGGTCCTGTTCATCGGGAGGGGTGTGGCGTACCGCAAAACGGAACTCCATGGGATACTGTTCATCTCCACCGTCGACCCCCTCCAGCCTCCACGGGCTACTATTCATCCACCGTCGACCTCCTCCAGCCTCCACCTGCGACTGTTCATCCAGCCTCCACCACGCGCTACTCCACTGGCTACTGTTCAACCAGCCCTCTCCACGGGCTCCTGTTCAACCACCCCTCCACGGGCTACTGTTCATCCAGCCCTCCACCGTCTACTGTTCATCCTGCCCTCCACGGGATGGTCCTGTTCATCCAGCCCTCCACAGGGTCCTGTTCATCCAGCCCCAACCGGCTCGATCGATCGGGGTCCTATTCATCCAGAGGCAACACCACGGGGTCCTGTTCATCCACCCCCACCAGGAACTGTTCATCCAAACCCCCCAGCAACGCTCACTGTTCATCCAGAGGTAGCATCGATCGGCTTCAGTTAGCAGCAGTAGCGAAGGAATCGCTCGATCGAGTTCAGTTAACAGCCATCGATCGATCGCTCGGGTTCAGTAACGCGCAGCCTGCAGTGCAATCGCTCGGGTTCAGTTAGAGCCAACGCCTCGCACACACGCACGTACGTGTATGAGAGAAACGCGCATCGCTCGGCGCCCGACCTCCCACCGTAACCGGGAACTCCCCAAAATTTTCCTCGCCCTTGCTTCTACCATGGTTTTTTCCGTCATGGACGGCCCAAAGAATGTCATGCAGCTGTGTCTCCGGCCCGCCCAGGACGAAAAGCCCATTTTCTGTCATGATTTTTTGTCATAGAAGTAGGAGCCCACCACATCTATGATGATACCGGATTTTCTCACAATTATCGTCATAGAAGTGTCATATGTATGACATAATTTTTTTGTTCGGCCCAACATGTCACGGATGTGTCTTTTTTTTGTAGTGTAGGGTCCGCACGCTTAACGTTCAATGACGATCGGTATTATGAGATTATGTGTTTTGATGTACCGAAGATTGTTCGGAGTCCCGGATATGATCACGGACATGACGACGATTCTTGAAATGGTCGAGACAAGATCGATATATTGGAAGGCTATGTTTGGACACCAGAATGATTCCGGATGAGTTCGGAAATTTTCCGGAGTACCGGGAGGTTACCGGAACCCCCCGGGGAGTCAATGGGCCTTATTGGGCCTTAGTGGAAGAGAGGAGGAGGCGGCCAGGTAGAGGGGCGCCCCCCAAGCCCAATCCGAATTGGGGTGGGGGCCGGCCCCCCCCTTTCCTTCTCTCCCTCTCCCTCTTCCTTCTGCTCCTACTCCAACTAGGAAGGGGGGAAACCTACTCCTACTGGGAGTAGGACTCCCCCCTTGGGCGCGCCCTATGAGGGTCGGCCCTCTCCTCCTCCCCTCCTTTATATAGGGGGAGGGGGCACCCCATAGACAGACAAGTTGATTCTTAGCCGTGTGCGGTGCCCCCTCCACATATTTCCACCTCGGTCATATCGTTGTAGTGCTTAGGCAAAGCCCTGCGGCGGTAACTTCATCATCACCGTCATCACGCCGTCATGCTGACAAAACTCTCCCTCGGCCTCAGCTGGATCAAGAGTTCGAGGGACGTCACGCCGAGCTAAACGTGTGCAGATCGTGGAGGTGTCGTGCGTTCGGTACTTGATCGGTTGGATCGCGAAGACGTTCGACTACATCAACCGCGTTACTTAACGCTTCCGCTTTCGGTCTACGAGGGTACATGGACACACTCTCACGCTCGTTGCTATGCATCACATAGATAGATCTTGTGTGATCGTTGGTAAATTTTTTGAAATACTGCGTTCCCCAATAGTGGCATCCGAGCTAGGTCTATGTGTAGATGTTAAATGCACGAGTAGAACACAAAGAGTTGTGGGCGATAATAGTCATACTGCTTACCAGCATGTCATACTTTGATTCAGCGGTATTGTTGGATGTAGCGGCTCAGACCTACATTACGCATACGCTTACGCGAGACTGGTTCTACTGACATGCTTCGCACACAGGTGGCTAGTGGGTGTCAGTTTCTCCAACTTTAGTTGAATCGAGTGTGACTACGCCCGGTCCTTGTTGAAGGTTAACACAACACACTTGACGAAACATCGTTGTGGTTTTTGATGCGTAGGTAAGAACGGTTCTTGCTAAACCCATAGCAGCCATGTAAAATTTGCAACAACAAGTAGAGGATGTCTAACTTGTTTTTGCAGGGTATGTTATGATGTGATATGGTCAAGACGTGATAATATATAAATTGTTGTATGAGATGATCATGTTTGGTAATAGTTATCGGCAACTGGCAGGAGCCTTATGGTTGTCGCTTTCTTCTTCTTCTTCTTCTTCTTCTTCTTCTTCTTCTTCTAACACTCCTCCCATCTAGGGGGGAGGCCAAGGAGGAAGAAGAAGGAGGGGGGCTCTCTCCCCCTCGCTTCCGGTGGCACCGGAGTGCCACCGGGGCAACGATCGGGACGGCGATCTACATCAACAATCTTGCTACCGTCAACACCAACTTTCTCCCCCTCTATGCAGCGGTGTAACACCTCTTGCCCCCGCTGTAATCTCTACTTAAACATGGTGCTCAACTCCATATATTATTTCCCAATGATCTATGGTTATCCTATGATGTTTGAGTAGATCCGTTTTGTCCTGTGGGTTAATGGTGATCTTGGTTGGTATGATTGTATATTTTATTTATGGTGCTGTCCTACGCTGCCCTCCGCCTCGCGCAAACATGAGGGCTCCCCCGCTGTAGGGTGTTGCAATATGTTCATGGTTTACTTATTGTCAGTATTGCGGGGGATGACAGCAACCTAAACGCGGATAAGTGGGTTATGGCTTATGGGAGTAAAGAGGACTTGATACTTAATGCTATGGCTGGGTTTCACGACCTTAATGATCTTTAGTAGTTGCGGATGCTTGCTTGAGTTCCAATCATAAGTGCGTATGATCCAAGTAGAGAAAGTATGTTAGCTCATGCCTCTCCCTCATATAAAATTACAAGAATGATTATCGGTACTTGTTATCGATTCCCTAGGGACAAATAACTTTCTTGTTGACAAAAGCTCTCTACTAAAACTAACTTAGTTGTGTCTTTATCTAAACATCCCCTAGATTTTATTTATGTGCTCTTTATTTTCTTCCAAACCTATCCTATCACACCTACAAAGTACTTCTAGTTTCATACTTGTTCTAGGTAAAGCGAACGTCAAGCGTGCGTAGAGTTGTATTGGTGGTCGATAGAACTTGAGGGAATATTTGTTCTACCTTTAGCTCCTCGTTGGGTTCGACACTCTTACTTATCAAAAGAGGCTACAATTGATCCCCTATACTTGTGGGTTATCATGACCTTTTTCTTGTGCCGTTGCCGGGGAGCAATAGCATGGGTAATATTCTCGTGTGTGCTTGTTTGCTTTATCACTAAGTAGTTTTTATTTTCTGTTCTGAGTTGTTATCTATCTTTAGTTATGGATATGGAACACGAAACACTAAAAAAATTAGTTCTACTTGCTACTCATGGAGATGGGGAACCTCCTAAAACCCCGATGCTCATTATGTGAAAGATATTATGCACTACTTTGATAATCCTGAGAAAACCCCATTCAACTATATAATGGGAGTAACATTGGATCAACGTGAATACTTTAGGGATTATCGCTTGACTCATAAAGGGAAATTGTCATGGGATCAAATTCATATGTTGCATTGGTATGCTCGAGAGCTATGCTTGAGATATTATTATACTTGTTGCTCCAGGATGAACGCTCCACATCTTCCCTTTTCATGTGAATTTAGTGATAATGAAACCTTAGCTTCTTATACTAATGGTATATATGATTATTATGATGTGGAATGAATAGAAGAATTTGTTGCTTTTAAGGGTGCTTATGAAATTGAATCTTTGTTTATAAAGTATGAAGCTTTTGATGATGATGTTTATAGACCTGAAAATTTTGCCATCCTTAAATATTGCCATGATAATTATAAATACAACTCCGATATTGATGAATTTATTGAGAAAGTCTCCGCTGTCCAAGAAGAGACTAATATTTTGCAGGAGTCTATGGAAGAAGAAATTAATGAAACTGTGAGCTCACTGGATGAAAAAGATGATGAGGAGAGCGAAGAACAAAGGGAGGAAGATCGGATTAGCTACCCGTGCCCACCTTCTAATGAGAGTAACTCTTCAACTCATACATTATTTAATTTCCCTTCGTGCTTACCGAAGGATGATTGCCATGATAATTGCTATGATCCCGTTGATTCATTTGAAATATCCCTTTTTGATGGACTTGATGCTTGCTATGCTTGTGGCCTTGATGCCAATATGAATTATGCTTATGGAGATGAACTTGCTATTGTTCCTTATGTTAAGAATGAAATTGTTGCTATTGCACCCACACATGATAGTCCTATTATCTTTTTGAATTCTCCCAACTACACTATATCAGAGAAGTTTGCTCTTGTTAAGGATTAGGTTGATGGGATGCATTTTGCTACTACATGATTTTGATGAATATAATATGCATGTGCTTGGTGCTCCTACTTGCAATTATTATGATAGAGGAACTACATCTCCGCCTCTCTATGTTTCCAACACGATAAAATTGCAAGAAACTGCTTATACTATGCATTGGCCTTTACTTGATGTGCATGAATTGTTTTTGTATGACATGCCAATGCATAGGAAGAGAGTTAGACTTCGTCATTTCTTGATGTATATTGCTTTGTGCTCACTACTAAATGCTAAATCATTGTTGATTCAAATTGGCTTTGATATACCTTGGGATCCGGGTGGATCCATTACTTGAGCAATTTATGCCTAGCTTAATGGCTTTAAAGAATGCGTTGCCAGGGAGACAACCGGAAGTTTTAGAGAGTAATTTACTTCTGTTGAGTGCTTATATAAAGTTTAAAAACAAAAAAAATATAGGGGGGAACTTAAAACTTTTCACAAAAGAGAAGCGATTGGAAGTTATGCATTGGAGAAGTGAGGGTCGACCTTGAACACTTGTGTTCATGCTCATGGAAACAATGTAGAATTTTTCATGAAGATTCTCAAAAAAATAATTATCCCCTTGTACAATTCCATTGTATTATAAAAATAATGTGCCAAGGCTTGCCTTTAGGATGTTTAGATTGCTTGTTGGTTTGTGCGGTGCAAAACAGAAACTTTGGCTGTAGTGCGTGATTTTAAGTTTTTTACCGGAACGTCAAATGGTTCTGAAACCTTTTGTACTGTCTTTCTATACAAAATTTTTATTTGTCCTATTTTTTTCAGAATTTTTGGAGTACCAGAAGTATGCTGAATGTTCAGATTACTACAGACTGTCCTGTTTAAGACAGATTCTGTTTTTGATGCATTGTTTTGCTTGTTTTGATGAAACTATCGATTTCTATCAGTGGATTAAGCCATGAAAAAGTTATATTACAGTAGCTACAATGCAAAAAAATAAGAATTGGTTTTCAACAGTACTTAGAATAGTTATTTGCTTTATTATACTAACGGATCTTACTGAACTTTCTGTTGAGTTTTGTGTGGATGAAGTGATCAAAGATCGAGGAGGTCTCGATATGAGGAGAAGGAGGAGAGGCAAGAGCTCAAGATTGGGGATGCCCAAGGCACCCCAAGTAAATATTCAAGGAGACTCAAGCATCTAAGCTTGGGGATGCCCCGGAAGGCATCCCATCTTTCTTCAACAAGTATCGGTATGTTTTCAGTTTTGTTTCGTTCATGTGATATGTGCAAATCTTGGAGCGTCTTTTGCATTTAGTTTTTTCCTTTTTCTTTTGTGCACCATGCTGGTATGAGATAGTCCATGGTTGATTTATAGAATGCTCATTGCACTTCAGTTATATCTTTTGAGTGTGGCTTTATAGAATGCTTCATGTGCTTCACTTATATCATTTGAAGTTTGGATTGCCTGTTTCTCTTCACATAGAAAACCGTTGTTTGTAGAATGCTCTTTTGCTTCACTTATAATTATTAGAGCATGGTCTTTTGTATAAAGAATTAAACTCTCATGCTTCACTTATATCTATTTAGAGAGTCAAAAGGAATTGGTCAATTGCATGGTTAGTCATAAAACCCTACATAAAACTTGTGGATCACTGAATATGATATGTTTGATTCCTTGCAATAGTTTTGCAATATAGAGATGGTAATATGCGGGAGGTACTAGTAAATTGTTGTGTTTATTAAGAATATTGGTGTTAAGGTTTGTGATTCTCGAAGCATGCACGTATAGTCTCTCGTTATGCTATGAAGTTGGAGCATGATTTATTATTGATTGTCTTCCTTATGAGTGGCGGTCGGGGACGAGCGATGGTCTTTTCCTACCAATCTATCCCCCTATGGGCATGTGTAGTAGTACTTTGCTTCGAGGGATAATAAACTTTTGCAATAAGAATATAAGTTCTTTATGACTAATGTGAGTCCATGGATTATACGCACTCTTACCTTCCCGCAATTTGCTAGCCTCTACGGTACCGTGCATTGCCCTTTCTCACATCGAGACATGGTGCAAACTTCGCAGGTGCATCCAAACCCCCATGATATGATATGCTCTATCACACATAAGCCTTATTATATATTCCTCAAAACAGCCACCATACCTACCTATTATGGCTTTTCCATGACCATTCCGAGATATATTGCCATGCAACTTCCACCGCTTCCGTTTGATGACTTGAGCATTCATTGTCATATTGCTTTGCATGATCATATAGCTGACATAGTAGTTGTGGCTCAGCCACCGTTCATCATTTTTCATACATGTTACGCTAGATCATTGCACATCCTGGTACATTGCTAGAGGCATTCATATAGAGTCATATTTTTTCATAGGTATCGAGTTGTAATTTTATTTTCTTTTGAGTTATAAGTAAATAGAAGTGTGATGATCATCATTATTCATTTTTAGAGCAGTGCCCCAGTGAGGAAAGGATGATGGAGACTATGATTCCCCCACAAGTCGGGATGAGACTCCAAACAATGAGAGAGAAAAAAGAAAAAAAGAAAAAAAGAAAAAAAGAAAAAAAAAGAAAAAAAAAGAAAAAAAGAAAAATAAATAAATAAACAAAGAGAGAAGGGGCATTGTTAATATCCTTTACCACACTTGTGCTTCAAAGTAGCACCATGTTTTTCATATGGAGAGTCTCCTATTTTGTCACTTTCATATACTAGTGGGAATTTTTCATTATAGGATTAGATGCACACCCACTTAGTTTCATATTGAGCTTTCATACACTTATATCTCTTAGTGCATCCGTTGCATGGCAATCCCTACTCCTCACATTGATATCGATTGATGGGCATCTCCATAGCCCGTCGGTTAGCCGCGTCGATGTGAGACTATCTTACTTTCTTGTCTTCTTTATATTTACCCCTATCATTATATTCTATTCCACCCATAGTGCTATATCCATGGCTTGCGCTCATGTATTGCGTGAGGGTTGAAAAAGATGAAGCGCGTTAAAAAGTATGAACCAATTGCTCGGCTTGTCATCGGGGTTGTGCATGATAAATAGTTTGTGTTAAGAAGACAGAGCATGACAAGACTATATGATTTTGTAGGGATAACTTTCTTTAGCATTAATATTTTGAAAGACATGATTGTTTCTTGGGATGCCTAAGTATTGATGTCTTTATGTCAAATTATAGACTATTGATTTGAATCACTTATGTCTTAATATTCATGCCATGATTAGATATATGATCAAGTTTATGTTAGGTAGCATTCCACATCAAAAAATATCTTTTTTATCATTTACCTGCTCGAGGACGAGCAGGAATTAAGCTTGGGGATGCTGATACGTCTCCGTCGTATCTATAATTTTTGATTGTTTCATGCCAATATTATACAACTTTCACATGTTTTTGGCAACTTTTTATATGATTTATTGGACTAACGTATTGATCCAGTGCCCAGTGCCAGTTCCTGTTTTCTGCATGTTTTTTGTATCGCAGAGTATCCATATCAAACGAAGTCCAAATGCAATAAAATTTCACAGAGAATTATTTTGGAATATATGTGATTTTTGGGAGTTGCAATCACCGCAAACGGAGGCCCACACAGCCCACAAGACACCAGGGCGCGCCAGAGGCCCCTGGAGCGTGGTGGTGGGTTGTATCTTACTCGAAGATCGGTTGGAGCTCTACTTCGGGCGCAAGGAAGCTTATATCCGGAAAAAAATCGTGTTAAAATCTCAGCGCAATCGGCGTTACGGATCTCCAGTAATATAAGAAACGGTTTTCGGCCAGATCTGGAAAACGCGAAACAGAAGAGAACAGAGAGGGAGATCCAATCTCGGAGGGGCTCTCGCCCCTCCGGTGCCATGGAGACCAAGGACCAGAGGGGGAACTCTCCTCCCTTCTAGGGGGGAGGGCAAGGAAGAAAAAGAAGGAGGGGGGCTCTCTCCCCCTCGCTTCCGGTGGCACCGGAGTGCCGCCGGGGCAATGATCGGGACGGCGATCTACATCAACAATCTTGCTACCGTCAACACCAACTTTCTCCCCCTCTATGCAGTGGTGTAACACCTCTTCCCCCCGCTGTAATCTCTACTTAAACATGGTGCTCAACTCCATATATTATTTCCCAATGATCTATGGTTATCCTATGATGTTTGAGTAGATCCGTTTTGTCCTCTGGGTTAATCGTGATCTTGGTTGGTATGTGATACGTCTCCAACGTATCTATAATTTATGAAGTATTCATGCTATTATATTATCCATCTTAGATGTATTATATGCATTTATATGCTATTTTATATGATTTTTGGGACTAACCTATTAACCTAGAGCCCAGTGCCAGTTTCTCTTTTTCCATTGTTTTTGAGTTTTACAAAAAAGGAATACCAAACATAGTCCAATTGACGTGCCAATTTTTGATGATTTTTTATGGACCAAAAGAAGCCCCTGGAGTAAAAGAGTTGGGACAGAAGAGTCCCGGGCTGTCCACGAGGGTGGGGGGCGCGCCCACCCCCCTGGGCGTGGGCCCCTACCTCGTGGATGACTCAGAGACCCCCTGACATGAAACCAACGCCAAAAATTCCTATAAATATAGAAACTCCCAGAAAATAACCTAGATCCAAGGTAATATTCAAGGAAGACTCAAGTGCCTAAGCTTGGGGATGCCCCGGAAGGCATCCCCTCTTTCGTCTTCATAACTATCGGTATACCTTACTCGGAGCTATATTTTTATTCGTCACATGATGTGCGTTTTGCTTGGAGCATGTTTTCAATTTTAGTTGCTGTTTGAATAAATCATTGGATCTGAAATATTGAATGAAAACGAATCCTCCCATGGCTAGTTAATTATTTGACTACTCAGTGTTCTTCACTTATATCTTTTGGAGTAGTTTGTCATTTACTCATGTGCTTCACGTATATCCTATGAGTAAATGGTTGAATGAATTGAATGTCATAAATCTGAATTTACATATGTTTCATATGCTTATAACAAGGGAAGTAATGACTTCACACATAATAAGTATAGGTAGTAAACTTATTGAAAGTTAGCAAACGTAGAATTGGTCACTTGAACAATTCATGAAAGAATATTGAAGGAAGAAAGATTTCACATATAAATATACTATCCTGGACATGTTTTGCAATTGTGAGCACTCATTAAAATATGACATGCTAAAAGGTTGATGTTGGACAAGGAAGACAACGTAATGGGTTATGTTTTCTTATATCTGAAATAAAATATATTGTCATGGATTATCCAACATGCTGAGCTTGCCTTTCCCCCTCATGCTAGCCAAATTCTTTGCACCAAGTAGAGATACTACTTGTGCTTCCGAATATCCCTTAAAACGAGTTTTGCCATGAGAGTCCATCATACCTACCTATGGATTGAGTAAGATCCTTCAAGTAAGTTGTCATCGGTACTTGCAATAAAAATTGCTCTCTAAATATGTATGATCTATTAGTGTGGAGAAAATAAGCTTTATACGATCTTGTGATATGGAAGCAATAAAAGCGACGGACTGCATAATAAAGGTCCCTATCACAAGTGGAAATATAAAGTGACGATCTTTTGCATTAAGATTTTGTGCATCCAACCTTAAAATCGCATGACAACCTCTGCTTCCCTCTGCGAAGGGCCTATCTTTTACTTTTATCTTCTACCTTATGCAAGAGTCATGGTGGTCTTCACCTTTCCTTTTTACATTTTATCCTTTGGCAAGCACATTGTGTTGGAAAGATCCTGATATATATATATATCCAATTGGATGTAAGTTATCATGAAGTATTATTGTTGACATTACCCTTGAGGTAAAAGGTTGGGAGGCGAATCTATAAGCCCCTATCTTTCTCTGTGTCCGATTAAAACTTTGAACCCATAAATATCACGTGAGTGTTAGCAATTGTGAAAGATTAAATGATAGTTGAGTATGTGGAGTTTGCTAAATCAAAGCTCTAACATAGACCCTTCCTGAAAATAAGATGAATTGCAATTGTTTGATGACTGAAAATATAGTTTGTTAGTTTCAAGAAAGTTTATGATCTATACTCTAACATGTGAATAGTTTGTTACTTGATCATGAAAAGTTTTATGAGATGAGCTACTGTTATGACATATAATGATGCTAGAAAAGGTGGTTGAAATTATCATTGGTCAAACTTGTGCACTTGCTAGCATTCACACTTCATAAATTATTTCTTTTATCATTTACCTACTAGAGGACGAGCAGGAATTAAGCTTGGGGATGCTGATACGTCTCCAACGTATCTATAATTTGTGAAGTATTCATGCTATTATATTATCCATCTTAGATGTTTTATATGCATTTATATGCTATTTTATATGATTTTTGGGACTAACCTATTAACCTAGAGCCCAGTGCCAGTTTCTGTTTTTTATTGTTTTTGAGTTTTACAGAAAAGGAATACCAAACAGAGTCCAATTGACGTGCCAATTTTTGATGATTTTTTATGGACCAAAAGAAGCCCCTGGAGTAAAAGAGTTGGGCCAGAAGAGTCCCGGGCTGTCCACGAGGGTGGAGGGCGCGCCCACCCCCCTAAGCATGGGCCCCTGCCTCGTGGATGACTCGGAGACCCCCCCTGACGTGAAACCAACGCCAAAAATTCCTATAAATACAGAAACTCCCAGAAAATAATCTAGATCAGAAGTTCCACCGCCGCAAGCCTCTGTGGCCACGAGAAATCAATCTAGGCCCTCTCTGGCACCCTGCCGGAGGGGGCCGTCATCATCGGAGGCCATGGAGGAGGATCTCGGAGGGGCCATCATCGCCATGAAGGCCAAGGACCAGAGGGACAACCTCTCCCCATCTAGGGGGGAGGCCATGGAGGAGGAAGCACAAGGGGGAGAACCTCTCCTCCTCTCCCTCGGTGGCGCTGGAGTGCCATCGGGAGGGGAATCATTGCCGCGGTGATCGTCTTCATCAACATCACCATCATCATCACCATCCTCATCTCTTTTACGAGGTCCACTCTCCCACACCCCGCTGTAATCCCTACTTGAACATGGTGCTTTATGCCACATATTATGATCCAATGATGTGTTGCCATCCTATGATGTTTTGAGTAGATATCCTTTGTCGTTGGGTTGATTGACGATCTAGATTGGTATGAGTTGTATGTTTTATTATTGGTGCTGTCCAATGGTGCTCCCCGTGTCGCGCAAGCGTGAGGGATTCCCGCTGTAGGGTGTTGCAATACATTCATGATTCACTTATAGTGGGTTGGTGAGTGACTGAACACAAACCCGAGTAAGGGGGTTGTTGCGTATGGGAATAAAGAGGACTTGATGCTTTAATGCTATGGTTTGGTTTTACCTTAATGATCTTTAGTAGTTGCGGATGCTTGCTAGAGTTCCAATCATAAGTGCATATGATCCAAGAAGAGAAAGTATGTTAGCTTATGCCTCTCCCTCATATGAAATTGCAATAGTGATTACCGGTCTTGTTAACGATTGCCTAGGATAATTCCGCACACCGACCCATCATTATTCCACACTCGCTATTTATAATATTTAGTAATATATTCTAACTTTATGATAACAGCACCTACTTTTATATTTTAGCTCTCCGACACCATGCAAAGTTATCCTCTTCATACCCACAACGTAGTTTTATGTCTCGTTTCTAGTTGGAAGCAAACGTTCGGTGTACGTAGAGTCGTATCAGTGGCAGATAGGGCTTGAGATAATATTGATCTTACCTTTAGCTCCTTGTGGGTTCGACACTCCATACTTACCACTTCCACCTTTGGAAATTGCTACGATGATTCCCTTCACTTGGGGATTATCAGTATGATTGTATATTTTATTTATGGTGCTGTCCTACGCTACCCTCCGTCTCGCACAAACGTGAGGGCCCCCCGCTATAGGGTGTTGCAATATGTTCATGGTTTACTTATTGTCAGTGTTGCGAAGGATGACAGCAGCCTAAACACGGATAAGTGGGTTATGGCGTATGGGAGTAAAGAGGACTTGATACTTAATGCTATGGTTGGGTTTCACGACCTTAATGATCTTTAGTAGTTGCGGATGCTTGCTAGAGTTCCAATCGTAAGTGCATATGATCCAAGTAGAGAAAGTATGTTAGCTCATGCCTCTCCCTCATATAAAATTACAAGAATGATTACCGGTACTTGTTATCGATTGCCTAGGGACAAATAACTTTCTTGTTGACAAAAGCTCTCTACTAAAACTAACTTAGTTGTGTCTTTATCTAAACAGCCCCTAGATTTTATTTACATGCTCTTTATTTTCTTGCAAACCTATCCTATCACACCTACAAAGTACTTCTAGTTTCATACTTGTTCTAGGTAAAGCGAACGTCAAGCGTGCGTAGAGTTGTATCGGCGGTCGATAGAACTTGAGGGAATATTTGTTCTACCTTTAGCTCCTCGTTGGGTTCGACACTCTTACTTATCGAAAGAGGCTACAATTGATCCCCTATACTTGTGGGTTATCAGAAACCCTTGTTGGGAAACGTTGCATGAAAATAAAAATTATTCTACGCACACGCAAGATCTATTAAGGAGATGCATAGCAACGAGAGGGGAGAGTGTGTCTATGTATCCTCGTAGACCATAAGCGGAATCGTTTCACAACGCGGTTGATGTAGTCGAACTTCTTCACGCTTCAACCGATCAAGTACCGAATGCACGACACCTCCGCGTTCTGCACACGTTCAGCTCAGTGACATCCCTCGCCTTCTGGATCCAGCAAGACGTCGAGGTAGTAGATGAGTTCCGTTAGCACGACAGCGTGGTGACGGTGATGGTAAAGTGATCTCCGCAGGGCTCCGCCTAAGCACTACAAAAATATGATCGGGGGTGTAAACGATGGACGGGGCCGCCGCACACGGCTAGGCAATTGTCTGGTGTGTGCTAGGCGCCCCTCCCACATATATATATATGTGGGAGGGAGGGAGGAGCAGCCATAGGAGGGGCCCAAGTTGGAGGAATCCTACTTGGAGTCCCTCCCAAGCCGCGCCCCCTTTCCTTATTTGGAGTGCGGGAAAAGGCAGAGGAGGGTGGCGCCCCCTTTCCTTTCTCCCATGAGAGGGAAAGGCAGGAGGGGCTAGCCCTCCCCCTTTTCTTGCCCTAGGGCTAGAGAAACAAGGGAGGGGGCACACTAGCCCCCTTGTGGGCTGGTCTGTCCCCTCCTTTGGCCCATAAGGCCCAAATCTTGCCGGGTGGGGGGGGGGGGTGCCCGGAACCCCTTCCGGTGACCCGACTCCTTCCTGGTACATCCGGAAACACTTCGGGTGTCCAAATACCATCGTCCTATATATCAATCTTTACCTCTCGACCATTTCGAGACTCCTCGTCATGTCCGTGATCTTATCCGGGACTCTGAACAACATTCGGTCACCAAAACATACAACTCATATAACACTATATTGTCGACGAACGTTAAGTTTGCGGACCCTATGGGTTCGAGAACTATGTAGACATGACTGAGACACCTCTCCGGTCAATAAACAATAGCGGAACCTGGATGCCCATATTGGCTCCTACATATTCTACGAAGATCTTTATCGGTCGAACCGTTATGACAACATACATAATTCCCTTTCTCCATCGGTATGTTACTTGCCCGAGATTCGATCGTCGATATCTTCATACCTAGTTCAATCTCGTTACCGGCAAGTCTCTTTACTCGTTCCGTAATACGTGACCTTGTGACTAACTGATACGTCTCCAACGTATCTATAATTTTTGATTGTTCCATGCTGTTATATTATCAATCCAGGATGTTTATAATCATTTTATAGTCATTTTATATCATTTTTTGGTACTAACCTATTGACATAGTGCCAAGTGCCAGTTGCTATTTTCTGCATGTTTTTTTTACATCACAGGAAATCAATATCAGATGGAGTCCAAATGCAACGAAATTTCACGGAGATTTTTTATGGACCAGAAGACACCTAATGGGCCAAGGCTGTGCCTCGGGGGTGCTCCAAGGAGAGCACAACCCACCAGGGTGCGCCAGGAGGCCCAGGCGCCCCCTGGTGGGTTGTGGCCACCTTGGGTGCCCCCGGACCGCCTCTTTGCTATATAAATACCCCAATATTCCAGAAACCCTAGGGGATTCAACGAAAATCAATTCCAGCCGCCATAGAGTCCAAAACCACCAGATCCAATCTCGACATCATCATGGATGCGGTTCACCACCTCCATTGGTGCCTCTCCAATGATGCGTGAGTAGTTCTTTCTAAACCTTCAGGTCCGTAGTTAGTAGCTAGATGGCTTCCTCTCTCTGGCTGAATTCTCAATACAATGGTCTCTTGGAGATCCATATGATGTAACTCTTTTTGCAGTGTGTTTGTTGGGATCTGATGAACTTTGAGTTTATGATAAGGTATATATTTTTACATCCATGAAAGAATTTGAGTTTCTTTGATCTCTTTTATGCATGATTGCTTATAGCCTCGTATTTCTTCTCCTATATTTGGGTTTTGTTTGGCCAACTTAATCTCTTTATCTTGCAATGGGAAGAGGTGCTTTGTAGTGGGTTCGATCTTACGGTGCTTGATCCCAGTGACAGAAGGGGAACCAACACGTATGTATCGTTGCTACTAAGGATAAAACGATGGGGTCTATCTCTACATAGATAGATCTTGTCTACATCATGTCATCGTTCTTATTGCATTACTCTGTTTCTCCATGAACTTCATACACTAGATGAATGCTGGATAGCGGTCGACGTGTGGAGTAATAGTAGTAGATGCAGGCAGGAGTCGGTCTACTAATCTTGGACGTGATGCCTATATAATGATCATTGCCTGGATATCGTCATGATTATTTGAAATTCTATCAATTGCCCAAGAGTAATTTGTTCACCCACCGTTTGCTATTTTTCTCGAGAGAAGCCACTAGTGAAACCTACGGCCCCCGGGTCTCTTTCTCATATATTTGCCTTTGCGATCTACTTTTCCTTTGCTTTTATTTTCAGATCTATTAAACTAAAAATACAAAAATACCTTGCTGCGTTTTATTCTTGTTTTTTATTTGGCGTTCGATCTATCAATCTACTACAATTTTATCTCACGTCCGTTTGCCTATCTTGAGGCGCCGTTACCTGAAAGGGATTGACAACCCCTTTAACACGTCGGGTTGCGAGGATTTGTTATCTGTGTGCAGGGTATGTTTATGTTGTGTTGCTTGGCTCTCCTACTAGTTCGATAACCTTGGTTTCATATCTGAGGGAAATACCTACCACTGCTGTGCTGCATCATCCCTTCCTCTTTGGGGAAATACTGACATAGCTTCAAGCCACATCACTAACTCCTTATTCATTTGCTTGCAAGCTTATGATGATGTGTATAACCGAGAGGGCCTAGAGACACATCTCTGATACTCGGAGTGACAAATCCTAATCTCGATCTACGCCAACTCAACAAACACCTTCGAAGATAGGTGTAGAGCATCTTTATGATCACCCAGTTACGTTGTGATGTTTAATAGCACACAAGGTATTCTTTCGGTATCCGGGAGCTGCATAATCTCATAGTCGAAGGAATATGTATTTGACATGAAGAAAGCAATAGCAATAAACTGAGCGATCAATATGCTAACGGATGGGTCTTGTCCATCACATCATTCTCCTAATGATGTGATCCCGTTATCAAATGGCAACTCATGTCTATGGTTAGGAAACCTTAACCATCTTTGATCAACAAGCTAGTCTAGTAGAGGCTCACTAGGGACACGGTATTTGTTTATGTATCCACACATGTATTTAAGTTTCCGGTCAATACAATTCTAGCATGAATAATAAACCTTTATCATGATTAAGGAAATATAATAATAACCATTTTATTATTGCCTCTAGGGCATATATCCATCAGTCTCCCACTTTCCCTAGAGTCAATAATCTAGTTCACATCGCCATGTGATTAACACCCATAGTTCACATCGCCATGTGACCAACACCCAAAGAGTTTACCAGATTCAATAATCTAGTTCACATCGCCATGTGATTAAGTCCCAAAGAGTACTAAGGTGTGATCATGTTTTGCTTGTGAGAGAAGTTTAGTCAATGGGTCTGTCACATACAGATCTATATGTATTTTGCAAATTTCTATGTCTACAATGCTCTGCATGGAGCTACTCTTAGCTAATTCCCCCACTTCCAATATGTATCCAGATTGATACTCATAGTCATCCAGATCGGTGTTAAAGCTTTCATCGACATAACTCTTTACGACAAACTCTTTATCACCTCCATAACCGAGAAAATATTTCCTTAGTTCTCTAAGGATAATTTTGACCGCTGTCCAGTGATCTACTCCTAGATCACTATTGTACCCCCTCGTGAAACTCATGGCAAGGCACACAACAGGTCTGGTAAATAGCATGGCATACTTTATAGAACCTATGACGGAGGCACAGGGAGTGATTTTCATTCTCTCTGTATATTCTGCCGTGGTCGGGTTTTGAGTCTTACTCAACTTCACACCTTGTTACACAATCAAGAACTCTTTCTTTACTGATCCATTTTTGAAATTTTTCAAAACTTTGTCAAGGTATGTGCTTTGTGAAAGTCCAATTAAGCTTCTCGATCTATCCCTATAGATCTTGATGCCCAATATATAAGCAGCTTCACCGAGGTCTTTCATTGAAAAATTCTTATTCAAGTATCCTTTTATGCTATCCAGAAATTTTATATCATTTCCAATCAACAATATGTCATCCACATATAATATTAGAAATGCTACAGAGCTCCCACTCACTTTCTTGTAAATACAGGCTTCACCGCAAGTCTGTATAAAACCATATGCTTTGATCACCTCATCAAAGCGTATATTCCAACTCTGAGATGCTTGCACCAGTCCATAGATGGATCGCTGGAGTTTGCAGACTTTGTTAGCACCTTTAGGATCGACAAAACCTTCTGGTTGCATCATATACAACTCTTTTTTAAGAAATCCATTAAGGAATGCAGTTTTGACGTCCATTTGCCAGATTTCATAATTATAAAATGCGGCAATTGCTAACATGATTTGGACAGACTTAAGCATCGCTACGGGTCAGAAGGTCTCATCGTAGTCAACCCCTTGAATTTGTCAAAAACCTTTTGCGACAAGTCAAGCTTTGTAGATGGTGACATTACCATCAGCGTCTGTCTTCTTCTTGAAGAATCATTTATTCTAAATGGCTTGCCGATCATCGGGCAAGTCCACCAAAGTACACACTTTGTTCTCACACATCGATCCTATCTCAGATTTCGTGGCCTCAGGACATTTATCGGAATCTGGGCTCATCATAGTTTCTTCATAGGTCGTAGGTTCGCCATGTTCTAGTAACATGACTTCCAAGACAGGATTACCGTACCACTCTGGTGCGAAACGTGCTCTGTTCGACCTAAGAGGTCCAGTTGTAACTTGATCTGAAGTTTCATGATCATCATCATTAACTTCCTCTCTAGTTGGTGTAGGCATCACAGGAACATATTTCTCTGCTGTGCTACTTTCCAAGTTGAGAGAAGGTACAATTACCTCATCAAGTTCTACTTTCCTCCCACTCACTTCTTTCGACAGAAACTCCTTCTCTAGAAATATTCCATTCTTGGCAACAAAGATCTTGCCTTCGGATCTGTGGTAGAAGGTGTACCAAATTGTTTCCTAAGGGTATCCTATGAAGACGCACTTCTCCGATTTGGGTACGAGCTTATCAGGCTGAAGCCTTTTGACATAAGTGTCGCAAACCCAAACTTTAAGAAACGACAGCTTAGGTTTCTTGCCAAACGATAGTTCATACAGTGTCGTATCAATGGATTTAGATGGTGCCCTATTTAATATGAATGTAGTTGTCTCTAATGCATAACCCCAAAACGATAGTGGTAAATCGATAAGAGACATCATAGAACGCACCATATCCAATAATGTACGGTTACGACGTTTGGATACACCATTACGTTGTGGTGTTCCAGGTGGCGTGAGTTGTGAAACAATTCCACATTGTTTTAAATGAAGTCCAAACTCATAACTCAAATATTCGCCTCTGCGATCAGATTGTAGAAACTTTATTTTATTGTTACGATGATTCTCCACTTCACTCTGAAATTCTTTGAACTTTTCAAATGTTTCAGACTTGTGTTTCATCAAGTAGATATACCCATACCTACTCAAATCACCTGTGAAGGTGAGAAAATAATTATACCCGCTGCGTGCTTCAACACTCGTCGAAGCGCATACATCGGTATGTATTATTTCCAATAAGTCATTAGCTCGCTCCATTGTTCCGGAGAACGGAGTTGTAGTCATCTTGCCCATGAGGCATGGTTCGCAAGTGTCAAATGATTCATAATCAAGTGATTCCAAAAGTCCATCTGCATGGAGTTTCTTCATGTGCTTTACACCAATATGACCTAAACGGTAGTGCCACAAGTATGTTGCATTATCATTATCAAGCTTACATCTTTTGGCATCAATATTATGAATATGTGTATCACTACGATCGAGATTCAATAAACCATTGACATTGGGTGTATGACCATAGAAGGTTTTATTCATGTAAACAGAACAACAATTATTCTTTGACTTAAATGAATAAACATATTGCAATAAACATGATCTAATGATATTCATGCTCAACGCAAACACCAAATAACATTTATTTAGGTTCAACACTAATCCCGAAGGTAGAGGGAGTCTGCGATGGTGATCATATCAACCTTGGAATCATTTCCAACACACATCGTCACCTCACTTTTAACTAGTCTCTGCAACTCCTGTTTCGAGTTACTAATCTTAGCAACTGAACCGGTATCAAATACCTAGGGGTTACTACGAACACTAGTAAAATACATCAATAACATGTATATCAAATATTCCTTTGTTCACTTTGCTATCCTTCTTATCCGCAAGTATTTGGGGTAGTTCCACTTTCAATGACCATTTCCTTCGCAGTAGAAGCACACAGTTTCAGGCTTGGGTCCAGCTTTGGGCTTCATCACGGGAGTGGCAACTTTCTTGCCATTCTTCTTGAAGTTCCCTCTCTTCCCCTCGCCCTTTTTCTTGAAACTAGTGGTCTTGTTAACCATCAACACTTGATGCCCTTTCTTGATTTACCTTCACCGGTTTCAGCATCACGAAGAGCTGGGAATTGTTTTTGTCATCCCTTGCATATTATAGTTCATCACGAAGTTCTAGTAGCTTGGTGATAGTGACTCGAGAAATCTGTCAGTCACTATCTTATCTGGAAGATTAACTCCCACTTGATTCAAGCGATTGTAGTACCCAGACATTCTGAGCACATGCTCACTTGCTGAGCTATTCTTCTCCATCTTGTAGGAAAAGTACTTGTCAGAGGTCTCATACCTCTTGACATGGGCATGAGTCTGAAATACAGTTTTCAACTCTTGGAACATCTCATATGCTCTGTGGCGTTCAAAACATTTTTGACGTCCCGGTTCTAAGCCGTAAATCATGGCGCACTAAACTATTAAGTAGTCATCCTATCAAGCTTGCCAAACGTTCATAACGTCTGCATCTGCTCCTGCAATAGGTCTGTCACCTAGTGATAATCCCCAAGTGCAGGGAATCAGCGTAGCAATTCCCAATGGTGGAAGTGATAAGTATGGAGTGTCGAACCCACAAGGAGCTAAAGGTAAGATCAATATTCTCTCAAGTCCTATCTGCCACTGATACGACTCTACGTACACCGAACGTTTGCTTCCCACTAGAAACGAGAAATAAAACTACGTTGTGGGTATGAAGAGGATAACTTTGCATGATATCGGAGAGCTAAAACATAAAAGTAGGTGATGTTATCATAAATTTAGAATATATTACTAAATATTATAAATAGTGAGTGTGGAATAATGATGGGTCGGTGTGCGGAATTATCCTAGGCAATTGTTAACAAGACTGGTAGTCGTCATTGCAATTTCATATGAGGGAGAGGCATAAGCTAACATACTTTCTCTTCTTGGATCATATGCACTTATGATTGGAACTCTAGCAAGCATCCGCAACTACTAAAGATCATTAAGGTAAAACCCAACCATAGCATTAACATATCAAGTCCCCTTTATCCCATACGCAACAACCCCCTTACTCGGGTTTATGCTTCTGTCACTCAAGCAACCCACTATAAGCGAACCATGAACGTATTGCAACACCCCGCAGCGGGAATCCCTCACGCTTGCGCGACACGGAGGGCACAATAGGACAACACCAAAATAAAACATACAACTCATACCAATCTAGATCATCAATCAACCCAAAGACAAAGGATATCTACACAAAACATCATAGGATGGCAACACATCATTGGATCATAATATGTGTCATAAAGCACCATGTTCAAGTAGGGATTATAGCGGGGTGCGGGAGAGTGGACCGCGTAAAATAGATGAGGATGGAGATGATGATGGTGATGTTGATGTTGATGAAGACGATCACCGCGGAGATGATTCCCCTCCCGATGGCACTCCGACGCCATCGAAAGAGAGGAGGAGAAGTTCTCCCCCTTGTGCTTCCTCCTCCATGGCCCCCCCTGGATGGGGAGAGGTTCTACCTCTGGTCCTTGGCCTTCATGGCGATGATGGCCCCTCCGGGATCCTCCTCCATGGCCTCCGGTGATGATGGCCCCCTCCGGCAGGGTACCAGAGAGGGCCTAGATTGATTTCTCATGGGTACAGAGGCTTGCGGCAGCGGAACTTCCAATCTTGGTTATTTTCTGGAGGTCTGGGCATTTATAGGAGGGGTTGGCGTCGAGATCAAGACAGGGTGCCCCACGAGAAGTCCACGAGGCACAGGGGCGCGCCCCAGGGGGATGGGCGCGCCCTCCACTCTCGTGGGGCCCACGGGACTCCCCTCCAGTAACTCTTTGTTCCATTATTTTTTATATTTTCCAGAAATATTCTCCGTTGATTTTCAGCGCATTCCGAGAAATTTTATTTTTGCACACAAAAACAACACCACGGTAGTTCTGCTGAAAACAACGTCAGTCCGGGTTAGTTCTAATCAAATCATACCAAAATCATATAAAACAATAGTAAACATGGCATGAATACTTCATAAATTATAGATACGTTGGAGACGTATCACCTAGCGGTGCATCAAGGACATAATTCTTCTGTGCAGCAACGAGGATAATCCTCATATCACGGACCCAGTCCGCATCATTGCTACTATCATCTTTCAACTTAGTTTTCTCTAGGGACATATCAAAAATAGGGGAGCTATATCGCGAGCTATTGATCTATAACATAGATATGCAAAACTATTAAGACTAAGTTCAGGATAAATTAAGTTCAATTAATCAAATTACTAATGAACTCCCACTTAAATCAACATCCCTCAAGTTGTCTAAGTGATACATGATCCAAATCAACTAACCCATGTCCGATCATCACGTGAGATGGGGTAGTCATCAATGGTGAACATCTCTATGTTGATCATATCTACTATATGACTCATGTTCGACCTTTCAGTCTCCAGTGTTCCGAGACCATGTCTATACATTCTAGGCTCGTCAAGTTTAACCCAAGTATTCTGCATGTGCAAAACTGTCTTACACCCGTTGTATGTGAACGTAGAGTCTATCACACCCGATCATCACGTGGTGTCTCGAAACAACGAACTTTCGCAATGGTGCATACTCGGGGAGAACACTTTTACCTTGAAATTTAGTGAAGGGATCATCTTATAATGCTACCATCGTTCTAAGCAAAATAAGAAGCATATAAGATAAACATCACATGCAATCAAAATTTGTGACATGATATGGCCATCATCATCTTGTGCTTTTGATCTCCATCTCCATCTCCAAAGCATCGTCATGATCTCCATCGTCACTGACTCGACACCTTGATCTCCATCGTTGCGTCGTGGTCGTGTTGCCAACTATTGCTTCTACAACTATTGCTAACTCATAGCGATAAAGTAAAGCAATTATATGGCGTTTGCTTTTCATACAATAAAGAGACAACCATAAGGCTCCTGCCGGTTGTCGATATTACAAAACATGATCATCTCATACAACAACATATATCATATCATATCTTGACCATATCACATCACAACATGCCCTGCAAAAAAGTTAGACGTCCTATACTTTGTTGTTGCAAGTTTTACGTGGTTGCTACGGGCTTCTGGCGAGAACCGTTCTTACCTACGGCAAAAACCACAATGGTGATTCGTCAAGTTTTCTGTTTTAACCTTCTTCAAGGACTGGCTAGAGTCAAATTCGATTCAACTAAAGTAGGAGAAACAGACATCCGCCAGCCACCTTTATGCAAAACAAGTTGCATGTCTGTCAGTGTAACCGGTGTCATGTACATGGACATGTAAGGTTGGTCCGGGTCGCTTCATCCCACAATACCGCCGAATCAAAATAAGACGTGGGTGGTAAGCAGTATGACTATCAGCCCACAACTCTTTGTGTTCTACTCATGCATATCATCTACGCATAGACCTAGCTCTGATACCACTGTTGGGAAACGTTGCATGAAAACAAAAAAAATCTACGCACATGCAAGATCTATCAAGGAGATGCATAGCAACGAGAGGAGAGAGTGTGTCTACGTACCCTCATAGACCGTAAGCGGAAGCATTTCACAACGTGATTGATGTAGTTGAACTTCTTTGCTTCAATCGATCAAGTATTGAACGCACGACACCTCCGCGTTCTGCACACGTTCAGGTTGGTGATGTCCCTCGCCTTCTTGATCCAGCAAGCCGTCAAGGTAGTAGATGAGTTCCATTAGCACGATGGCATGATGATGGTGATGGTGAAGTGATCTTCGTAGGGCTTCACCTAAGCACTACCAAAATATGACCTGGGGTGTAAACAGTGGAGGGGGGCGCCGCACACGGCTAGGCAATTGTCTGGTGTGTGCTAGGTGCCCCCCTCACACATATATATAGGTGGGAGGGAGGGAGGAGCAGCCATAGGAGGCGCCCAAGTAGGAGGGATCCTACTTGGAGTCCCTCCCAAGTCGCGCCCCCTTTCCTTATTTGGTGTGCGGGAAAAGGCAGGGGAGGGTGGCGCCCCCCCCTTTCCTTTCTCCCATGAGAGGGAAAGGAAGGTGGGGCTAGCCCTCCCCCTTTTCCTTCCCTAGGGCTGGCCAAACAAGGGAGGGGGCGCACTAGCCCCCTTGTGGGCTGGTCTGTCCCGCCCATATCTTGCCAGGGGGTGCCCGAAACCCCTTCCGGTGACCCGATTCCTTCTCGGTACATCCTGAAACACTTCCGGTGTCCAAATACAATTGTCCTATATATCAATATTTACCTCTCGACCATTTGGATACTCCTCGTCATGTCCGTGATCTCATCTAGGACTACGAACAACATTCAGTCACCAAAACATATAACTCATATAACACTATATCGTCAATGAACGTTAAGCGTACGGACCGTACGGGTTCGAGAACTATGTAGACATGAGTGACACCGGTATGTGCTACCTCTTGAGCATTGCGTTGGTTTTCCCTTGAAGAGGAAAGGGTGATGCAGCAAAGTAGCATAAGTATTTCCCTCAGTTTTTGAGAACCAAGGTATCAATCCAGTAGGAGATTACACGCAAGTCGCCTAGTACCTGCACAAACAATCAAGAACCTTGCAACCAACGCGATAAAGGGGTTGTCAATCCCTTCACGGCCACTTGCAAAAGTGAGATCTGATAAACATAATAAGATAATATTTTTGGTATTTTTGTTGTATAGATTGCAAATAGACGGCGATAGAAATAGCTAGTTGACGTGAAACTAATATGATGTAAAGTAGACTCGGGGGCCATAGGTTTCACTAGTGGCTTCTCTCATGATAGCATATATTACGGTGGGTGAACAAATTACTGCCGAGCAATTGATAGAAAAGCGCAGAGTTATGAGAATATCTAGGCTTGATCATGAACATAGGCATCACGTCCGTGTCAAGTAGACCGAAACGATTCTGCATCTACTACTATTACTCCACACATCGACCGCTATCCAGCATGCATCTAGAGTATTAAGTTCATAAGAACAGAGTAACGCATTAGGCAAGATGACATGATGTAGAGGGATAAACTCAAGCAATATGATATAAACCCCATCTTTTTATCCTCGATGGCAACTATACAATACGTGCCTTGCTACCCCTGCTGTCACTGGGAAAGGACACCGCAAGATTGAACCCAAAGCTAAGCACTTCTCCCATTGCAAGAAAGATCAATCTAGTAGGCCAAACTAAACCGATAATTTGAAGAGACTTGCAAAGATATCAAAACATGCATATAAGAATTCAGAGAAGACTCAAATATTGTTCATAGATAAACTTGATGATAAACCCACAATTCATCGGATCTCGGCAAACACACCACAAAAAGTATTACATCGAATAGATCTCCAAGAATATCGAGGAGAACTTGGTATTGAGATCCAAAAAGAGAGAAGAAGCCATCTACCTAATAACTATGGACCCGAAGGTCTGTGGTAAACTACTCACACATCATCGGAGAGGCTATGGGGTTGATGTAGAAGCCCTCCGTTATCGATTCCCCCTCCGACGGAGCGCCGGAAAAGGCCCGAAGATGGGATCTCACGGGCACAGGAGGTTGCGGCGGTGGAAAAGTGGTTTCGTGGCTCCCCTGGATGTTTTCAGGGTATAAGAGTATATATAGGCGAAAGAAATAGGTCAGTGGAGCTCATTGGGGCCCACGAGGGTGGGGGGCATGCCCTCCTACCTCGTGGCCGCCTTGTTGCTTCCTTGACGTCCACTCGAAGTCTCCTGGATTGCGTTTGTTCCAAAAAATATCCTCGCGAAGGTTTCGTTCCGTTTGGATTCCGTTTGATATTCTTTTTCTATAAAACACTGAAATAGGCAAAAAACAACAATTTGCACTGGGCCTTCGGTTAATAGGTTACTCCCAAAAATAATATAAAAGAGTATATTAAAGCCCATTAAACATCCAAAATAGATAATATAATAGCATGGAACAATCAAAAATTATAGATACATTGGAGACGTATCAAGCATCCCCAAGCTTAATTCCTGCTCGTCCTCGAGTAGGTAAATTATAAAAACAATTTTTTTGATGTGGAATGCTACCTAGCATAATTTTCAATGTAATTTTTCTTTATTGTGGCATGAATATTCAGATCCGAAAGATTCAAGATAAAATTTTAATATTGACATAAAAACAATAATACTTCAAGCATACTAACTAAGCAATTATGTCTTCTCAAAATAACATAGCCAAAGGAAGCTCATCCCTACAAAATCATATAGTTTGGTCATGCTCCATCTTCGTCAGACAAAATGCTCTCATCATGCACAACCCCGATGACGAGCCAAGCAATTGTTTCATAATTTAGTATTCTCAAACTTTTTCAACTTTCACGCAATACATGAGCATGAGCCATGGATATAGCACTATGGGTGGAATAGATATGATGATGGAGGTTGTGTGGAGAAGACAAAAAAGAAGAAAGTCTCACATCGACGCGGCTAATCAACGGGCTATGGAGATGCCCATCAGTTGATGTCAATGCGAGGAGTAGGGATTGCCATGCAACGGATGCACTAGAGCTATAAATGTATGAAAGCTCAACAAAAGAAACTAAGTGGGTGTGCATCCAACTTGCTTGCTCACGAAGACCTAGGGCATTTGAGGAAGCCCATTGTTGGAATATACAAGCCAAGTTCTATAACAAAAATTTCCCACTAGTATATGAAAGTGACAAAATAAGAGACTCTCTATCATGAAGATCATGGTGCTACTTTGAAGCACAAGTGTGGAAAAAGGATAGTAGCATTGTCCCTTCTCTCTTTTTCTCTCATTTTTTGGGCCTTCCTTTTTTATTTGGCCTTTCTTTTTTTTTTCTTTTTTTTTTGGCCTTTCTTTTTTTTTCTTTTTTTATTTGGCCTTTCTCTTTTTTTATTTCCTCACACAGGACAATGCTCTAATAATGATGACCATCACACTTCTATTCATTTACAACTCAATGATTACAACTCGATAGTAGAACAAAATATGACTATATGAGTGCCTCCGGCGGTGTACCGGGATGGGCAATGAATCAAGAGTGACATGTATGAAAAATCATGCATGGTGGCCTTGCCACAAATACGATGTCAACTACATGATCATGCAAAGCAATATGACAATGATGAAGCGTGTCATAATAAACGAAACGGTGGAAAGTTGCATGGCAATATATCTCGGAATGGCTATGGAAATGCCATAATAGGTAGGTATGGTGGCTGTTTTGAGGAAGATATAAGGAGGTTTATGTGTGATAGAGTGTATCATATCACGGGGTTTGGATGCACCGGTGAAGTTTGCACCAACTCTCAAGGTGAGAAAGGGCAATGCACGGTACCGAAGAGGCTAGCAATGATGGAAAGGTGAGAGTGCGTATAATCCATGGACTCAACATTAGTCATAATGAACTCACATACTTATTGCAAAAATCTACAAGTCATCAAAACTAAGCACTACGCGCATGCTCCTAGGGGGATAGATTGGTATGAAAAGACCATCGCTCGTCCCCGACCGCCACTCATAAGGAGGACAATCAAAGAAACACCTCATGCTTCAAATTTGTTACACAACGGTTACCATACGTGCATGCTGCGGGACTTGCAAACTCCAACACAACACTACAAAAAAATACACTTCCGTGATGATACGTGTTTGTCACAGTAGGTCACGATTTTTGTCATGCATGTACATCCATGACGATTTTATGACAGAATCAAGATAGTCATACCTGTGCTGTCGTAGAAGTGTTCCATGACATTACCAAAATTATCATCACGGAAGTGTCCACTTCCATGACGATAAATCGCGCGTCACAGAAGTGCTTTCGTCAAGGGTGACCGACACGTGGCATCCACCGTAACGGAACACCGTTAAGCTATCGGGTCGGGTTTTGGATCTGATAACCCGTTAACAGCCCCGACCAATGGGAAATTTCCACGTGTAAAATTCTTATTGGCCGGACGAAACACGTGTCAGCTCGTCAGTGGGTCAGATAGGCGCCTATGATATGTCGACACGTGCCACGGCCCACCACTGGCCCATTTAGCTTACAAAGCCGGCCCGTTTGACTTGGTCAAAAGTTAATGGGCTGGCCCATGAAAAGCCTGTTAACGGTCTCTTCGCAAATAGCCCATTTTATGGCCTGTTAACTCACGGCCCATTAGGCCCTAAAGGAAATCGGCCCAGCAACGTCATGTGGGCCGTCGAATATAACACCAGCCCATTTCACTTTCGGCCCATGTATGGCCCACGACGTCTTTCGGCCCATATGAGGCCTTCGTATCTTTCGGCCCTTTACAGGCCCACGGTGACTCTAGCCCATAATGAACAGTAATTTTCTTTATACCCGTTAACGGCCCGTGATTTACATGGGCCGTTTCCAGCCCGTGTTAGCTTTCGGCTTTCGGCCTATTGACGACCCATACGTTCTTGGGCTCCTTTGCGGCCCTCGATTACTTCCGGCCCGTTACTGGCCTGTTCGCCTAATGGGCCAAATTCGGCCCATGGCAAGAGTCAGCCCGTTACTGGCATGTTCCCCTAATGGGCCAAATTTGGCCCATGGCAAGAGTCGGCCCGTTACTGGCCTGTTACCCTAATGGGCCAAATTCGGCCCATGGCAAGAGTCGGCCCGTTTCTGGCCTGTTAACCCATTGCGCCGTTTCCAGCCCGTCCTATATTCTGGTCCATTAACGACCCGTTATGCCTGTGACAGAATTAAGCCTTTGCTGTCCTATGGCCTGTTAATGGCCTGTTACCGTGCTGGGCCGATACCAATTACGCCCGATTACGGCCCATGTAGACCCATTTATCCGACGGCCCGAGGCCCACCGATTACAGGCCCATTTATCGACGGCCCGTAGGAGACCCATGGATCCTACGGCCCGTATATGGCCCATGGTAGTTGCGGCCACTAGCAAACCAGGGAAAAAGAAGACTAGGAAATAAATAAGGCCAAAACTAACGCTAGGCTATTAAGGCGATTGCACAGATTACATCCACTCGGCATCAAAGATCGCCACCAGTGCAAATATAGGGAACACCCTACACTAAACAAAAATGGCTTGTTGTTTTCTTCAGCCGGTGGCTGCACATTAAGAATAAATTTTGTATCGCATCAAAACAAATTACAACTATATAACAAAAGGAAGGTTGGCATAAAACTTAACAGTCTAGCAGATAAATGCACCACCAAGTTCAGAAGCTCAGTTCATTTGACCTGACTGTTACATTTTCATGCTGTATTGTCCGATGGAGCACCATAACCCTCGCCTTCATTTCCCCTAGGCTCCTGAACAACATAGCAAATGTCTGATAGTCTGGTTTCAAAACCATGCATATCTTGACGACATTGAGCAATGTTTCTCCTTGTTTCACAAAGGGTCTCTGTTAGGGAATGGACTTGTGTCTGGAGCGCAGATACAACATTGCTTCGAGCTTGCATATCTTGATCATGAGGCAGTTTGGACGATATTGCCTTAACAAACAACCCAGTATTATGCAGGAACGTGCTTTTGGCACTGTTAGTGGACAGGTACTGACCCACTGCAGCAAGAGCTGACATTGCGGTTATAGTTGCCTCGCCACCTTCAGAAGGTGGTGGTTCCAACATTTTTTCCATAGCTCACTGAAAAGTTGAGGTTTTACATTAGTAGTACCAGAACTGAAGATATTAAGGAGGCAAAACCAAACAAAATAGCTTTGGTCTATATACAGAACTTATTCTGGTGAACCCATGTAAACTATTAGTTGTATTTTATTGCAAAGTATATAATAAAACCAGGTTCCAAACATATGACCATGTACCATCGCTAATGTATTGTCTATTTCTTCACATTGTATTGAGGGCTAAGGATAAAGAGACGAAGTTTATAATACGGTAACCATAGTATGACATCATTCATATCACAAAACAACTGAGAACAGACAAACAGGCAATTGTAACGTTGTGTGGGCAAGTCCAACACAGAACTAGATTACGGGTCAAGATCAAAGGAACATCACTCCTCTCTTTTAAACCTTGTAAGGTGCAATGATACGCTAAGACAATTATGTATAAAATTGAAAAGAGTAATAGACATTGGCTGCAAACCATGCAGTTCAAGGCACAAGTCAGAGTAAGTAGTAGTTAAAAGGCATGAGGATTAAGGACTTACAACAGCGGCTTTGACTGGTGTAGTCATGCCCTTCTTCTTGCTGGTGTGACAGTCCTTGAAGATTTCCACAGCATTTGGTTCAGGTACTTTTTGGTCCTTGCAGGCTTTCCTCTGCATTTCCAACAAGTCAATATAGATCTGATAATATGGTACAGCGAAAAGAGTGAAACAGCAGCTAATTACAAGAGCCTCGTAGTGTGCAATATAGCTACGAGATCCCGTCGTCTGTTGGAATTTCACTTTCGTACGGTTGGCCTTGTTCTTTGAACAGTTCACCTACAAGAAGATAGATTTGTGTGGCACATGCGTAAATAGGACTTCAACATGTGATCTGATCACATATATATAATGTACCTGATACTTCGGATCAGACCAGTGTTTAACAAGGCCCCTACAGTCTTCATCCGATATATTTTCCACTGGAGATGTTTGGGAAAGTTCACTATTAGCCTTGCCTTCAAAGTGAGTTTTCCTCAAGTTATACCGATACTGTCGCAGAGCAGACTTGAAAACATGGGTGCAAGCTTGTCTGGTTGCATCATCTTGGCTATCCAACGTGAACCTCATCTGTTGAAAATTATGGGAGTCTCATTATCAGCAACCTAGAAAGTATGGGACAGAGCAAGACGATATTACTAGTTTCCATACATAACCATACTTACAGATAAATGGTCGAGGAAGGTGTTGAACTGGGTTTCGTCTTTGTCATTCCTGTACTGAATCCATGTTGGGAGGATATGTACATGACACCTAACGGAAACCGCTGCCTCTGATACTAACTTGGCTGGCTCTGTAGCATCACGTGGCCTTTTTAAACCTGCCTCAAAACGGATCTCCATTCTTCCTCCTCTAGATTTAGTTAACCTATCGAGCATTATCCCTGATGTTTGTTTCCTCTTGCGCCTAGGTGCTAGTCCAACAACAAACATAGGAAGTGTTAGTGTACATCAAACTGTGAGACTACATATAAAGAAGCATGCAACTGTAACTTGACTCCAGCAACTACCTTCTTGCTGTTGAAGCTCACAAGGTTCATCTGATATTGCCAACTTGTCTTGTGTCAAGATTGCTTGGGAAGTAGTGTCAGGTGGCAAGGGAGCTTGGGAACGTGCTGCTAGCTCAGTTGACGCACGAGTAAGTCGTGCCGCTGGTACTACTGTGGTAGGTGTTGCAAGAACTAGGGCTGTCTCTGCTTGTTTGGTGGTAGCTATTTGTTTCTGTTTGGCTTTTTTTGCAACTCGTGTAGTATGGGATGCCGTGTTTGTAGAATTTTCCGCTAGACTTTGACCTTCTATTGCACCATCAGTACCAGCAGAATCTGCAGGATTCATCCGCTTCTCATTCCTTGCCATTCTGTGTTTCTTCCTCTTTCTCTGTGCCATGTTAAGTCAAGGCGACAAGAAAAAGAATAACAATTTAGTTCTTCAGAACAAATTGATGCGTGATGCAGACGAACTGAACTTTGATGTTAGACAACCACATGATAGGAGGATGTAATATGTATGAAAAACAGGACGGAAGAGATAACCAGAACTATGATGTGTAAACTAAGAAGAAGACATTTCACCAAATTAGAAGCAATGCAATGGAAGGTAGACACCATATGAAAGATGCTACAAATATCGCTCTGCCAAGTTAACAGTGTCTCATCATAAATGGCGTTTAAACAAATGTGAAGCAGTACAAGAAATAAATCATATGCAAGATGCAAACAACATCACACTACCATGTTAGAGGTCTCTCGTCATTAGTGCCATTGCATATTCACAGCATTGCATATTCACAGCTTATGATGTGTAAACTAAGGAGAAGGCATTTCAACAAATTAGAAGCAATGAACGCTAGACACCATATGAAAGATGCAACGAATATCACTCTACCAAGTTAAAACTATCTCGTCATAAGTGCCATTTCAACAAATTAGTAGTACAAGCTATAAAAGAATGTGAGATGTAACCTATATCACACTCCGAAGTCAAACGTGTCTTATGATAAGTGATTGTTGTAGGTTACACAATAATAGTAATTTGATGTAAGAACATGGTGTGATAGACAGATATTGTATGTTCTAGAAATAGGAACACGTGTCTTATTCAAGTATAATGTGTAAAGTAAGCAGATGGAATTCAACAAAATTAGAAGCAATACAAGCTAGACATCACACATAACATGCAACCACATATAACAGTGCCAAGTTAGAGGGAGCACCGGCGATGCTGCATTAGGGGAGACGTGCTCATCATAAACACATCTTTGTTGAGTGTCTATGCATGTGTTGTCTTGGAAATCATCTTGGGGGTGTGGAGGAGTAGAAACTGTAGAGGCCCTCCGTTCGGAAGGAGCACCTTTATCCACTGCCTTGCTAACTTCCTTCCGCTTTATTGATTTTGAATTGTCAAGTAAAACCGACAAGAAAAAGCAATAAAATTCTCTCTTCAGAACTCATTCATGCATGATACTGACAATCACTACTTTGATGTAAGGCAAACACATGATACCATGATGGAATATGTACGAAAAACAGGATGGCATGGCATGTTCACAACTGTTTGTGTAAACTAAGCAGAAACCATTCCAGCAAATAAGAAGCAATGCAAGCTAGACACCACATGAAAGATGCAACCAATATGACTCTGCCAAGTTAAAAGCGTCCCATCATAAATGGAATTTCAACAAATTAGAAGCAGCGCATGCTATAAATCATATGAAAGATGCAACTAATATCGCACTGCATATACTAAAGGAGTCTCGTCATGTTGATTGATGCGGGATACAAAAAAAAAAGTTTTATGTAAGGACATGCTTAATAGACAGATGTACTATGTACTAAATACAGGAAGGCATGTCACATTAATAGGTATAATGTATAAGCTAAGCAGACTAGCACATGCAGTTTAACCACATTGGAAGAATTACAATCTAGACACCATATGCAACATGCAACCACATATCACGCTGCCAAGTTAGAGCAAGCACCTGCGATGCTAGTGTAGGGGAAATGCTGTAATCAACTACAGAGCTACGTTCACTATCTTCATCTAGCATTTCTGTTTCTTGAGAATCATGTCGGGAGGCTGACGCTGCATTCTTTAAATGAGGAGTACCCCCCTTGCCTGCCTGCCTCGTCATAAGTGATTGATGAGGGATACACAAGAACATTAGTTTGATGTAAGAACATGGTTAATACACAGATGTACTAGTATGTACCAAAAACAGAAAGGCATGTCATATTCAAAGGTATAATGTGTAAGCTAAGCAGATGCAATTTAACCAAATTGGAAGCAATACAAGCTAGACATCCGGCTGGAGTGGTGAGCATGATCATCTAGGACCTGAGAGCCTGGTGGGAGGCGGGCTGCTTCACCACCATCGTAGCTTTTTAGTTGGCTTCCAGGTGATGCCTATCTTTGCTGGGCTTGTCACTGGCTCGGCCAGTGCCCTGACTAGCTATTTGTCTTCTGGTGCTCACGGGATGGTGGTTCATGTAAAAAAATATCTTTCCTTATCTTACCGACTTCGTCCTTTCGAATACAAGCTAGACACCATATGGAACATGCAACCACATATGACACCGCGAAGTTAAAGCAAGCACCTGGGATGGTGGTTCATTGCGAGCGAGGTCATCAACTCCAGAGCTACGTTTACCGTCTCCATCTGCTGACACTCCACCCTTTATAGCGCTGTAACGTGTCTTGCCTACCCGCATATGAAGCTGGAGCGACTTCTCTCTTTTCTTATTGGCTTCTCTCATGGCAGCAGAGTCTGAAGTACCCTTGCATAAAAACACAATAGTGAGAGTAAGGGTGAAGTGTGTGCAGAACTAGTGCACTATAAAAGTAGCAGATAGCAGGTGGCTGAAAAATAAATGACTGGAGACATATGATAGCTCTACAACATTGCATGGCAAACAAAATTAGATTCTACTCCATATGATTTTGTAATATATGAGCACAGGAAATGCAGGTAGTCCTCCAGCACACCACCACATGTGGTCATATCGAAGATAACAGTCGACTGAAAATAAATAGGTCATTCGATTTTTTTAATGAACCGTCCGATCTATAAGGAACGGGCAGATGGCCTTCGTCTACCTCCTGCCAGTCACTGTTGACGATCTTTCTCGAACTGCCAGCGACCACCGGCCCAGACCCCTGCCTCCGCCACCCCACCCTCCCATCGACCTCATACCACCGCCGTGCTTGGCAGCGCCCCCAGGCCATCCCTTTAATCCCTGCCGACCTCCAGATCGGGCGCCAGTAGCTCTAGGCCGCACACGCCCCTAAGATAAACACCAAGGCGCTGCTTCCCCGGCGTAATAGGTGTACTAGCGCCTGTTACGCCAGGGAATGCTTCCGTTAATTGGGAATCAACTGTCCAGAAATTGAAATTCAGGGGGGCGATGGACCTCTAGCTAAGGTGAAATAGTATATGAGGAGAAACCTTGTGCATCGCGAGTTACTAGGAACATCTAGTATCAAGAAGAAGCGGTCAACTAGTGTCTTCTGTGGGATGAATACCGTGCAATCAGAGACGTAAGATTTGCACGAATAAGGGAAGAGGAGTACCTTTTTCGGTTGCCGGTGTGGTCACCTCCACATGTAGCGCCGATCTTCTTCTTTTTACCGGGGAAACCGATGTTCTGGAGGGTGCAGGCTTGGACGAACCCATGGCCAAATTGTTGACTGTGTTGCCGTGGCCGTATGTCGGTGGAGGGGAAGCAGATCCGAGGCGGCGAAGGATGGCGTAGCAGGAACAACTCCGGTGCGGTGGAGGGTGGCGAAGTTGGAGCGGCAGCGGTGAGGCGCAGGACGGCGTGGTTGAACTGGCTCGGGTACGGACGGCTCCGCCTCGGCTTCAACTACTAGCCGTGGAGGGTGTTGCGGTTGAGGTTGCGGTGGACGACGACGTCGGGGTATCGGCTCCGGCGTGATGGAGGAGGGCGGCGGTTGATGGGTGGGATGGGGTGGCGGACGGAGGACGCCGGGGTTTCGCGGCTGGTGGAGAGGTAGTTTTGGCGCCCACGGAGTACAAATGGGGAATCGGACGGGTGGGGGGGAACCATGTTTTGGTCTGGGACGCGCTTGTTTTTGGCTTTTTTGAACAGAAGATGGGACGCGCTTGTTTGAAATTTGGGGAAAGTACAAACTTTGCCCCCTCTTAAATTTCGGACCTACTGCGGGTCGGGGGTAGGATGGTAATCCCAGGTGTCCCAAATAGTGGGCGGGAGCGATTTCGGCCGCGCGCATGTGTGCTTAGGCGGCCATTGTGTATGAATGTTTTTCGGATGCAGTTGCGTGGCGTCTAGATGAAGCTACAAACCTACCCCGGTTTAGACCTTTGGACGTCGGTCCGGTAGGTTTCACGGGTCGGAGTTATTAGAAAAGTAATTTCCTTGTACTACCAAACATTGGTCTCACGCGGTTTCGGGCGAGTAGAGGCTCTTTTGGCGCTTCATTCGAAATTTTGAAACACAAGCATTCACATTTAGAGTACTCTTGAACTATGAGGATTGACCTAAATAGACAACGTTATATTTGACCTTGTATGTTTGAAAACCTCATTAAATTATCTGCTTCTTTTTGAAATTTTGACACTTTAAAATCCTATAACTACGATTATTTTGGAATAGAGGAGCTAAATTTGAATCTATTTTGTACACGACTACATATGCTATTATGTACAAAATCAGAGCAAAGATTGGTGCCCCCATAATTTAGGTATGGTTTACAAATGCCATGATATCAAATTCAAATAATTGAATGGACTTCATGTTGAATTCGATTTTTTAAACCACCTTAAGTTGAATTCAAATGTATGCTAGTTCATAGGTAGCTATTTGTAATGTCCATTGTGTAACTTTCGTATGTATAATGTGCTTTACACACACAACATGAACTATACTCACGTTTATATTCGATTGCTAAAACGATGCATTGTCTGGAGTTCAAAATACTAACTATGTGGATCAATTGTGTCGAATAATAACATAGACATGCTCAAATTCGATAGAATCTAGATGTCTGATGGATCAATGACCGCTCCTTACGCGAATTGCAAATATCATGATCCCATCCTACTATTTGGATACAATTTATATCTTTAATCAATGTGTAGAGCAGTCTTTTACGTGTAGTTTCACTCTCCATCGGTGGTCTCTCACACATGCTCACACACTCTCTCCCGAGGTGTCTTTCTCGCACACATGCTCTAGATATAACCCTCCCTCCCTCTCGTAACCATTTATAACTGTTTTCACTAACCTTTATCACAAGCACTCTTCCTCTCGCAAACATACACACGCACAATCCTCATCGACCCTTTCTATATACATGGACCTGCCTACGTGTCTCATGTACGCACCTTATCTTTACGCCTGTCTCTCACGCATTTTCTCACACCTCTCTTCCTAATCGACGAGTATGATTCTAGCACAACATTCTGTAGGATGCCCCTTAAATTTAGGTTGGATGAGTAGTAATATCAGAGATAAAGGGGTTACCTTAGTCCGCGAACCTAGGGTTATAAATCCTAGCCGTCTTTGTCAGTGGACACAGAGTCCTTCATAATTCTGCTATCTTTGTCTTGTACGACTAGTCATCCATGGGTCTTCCTAAATGCGTCACGGGCCGACCAATGTGGCGCAGGTCGGAACCGAACAAAGGGCCTCACCTCGACCCACCGGACCTCACGCGGTGACACACCCTCTGCCCCCACGTCTCATTATCTTCTCACACCCACACATACCAACACAAACACCACACACACAGAAAATTTCTCCTGGTGCCTCTATTCCCTCCCCCCTCGCATATACACACTCAAGGGAATGGAATCTCTTGTCGTGACGTCATATTCGTCTCTCTCTCTCTAGACCACTCTCATTTCTCGTGCTATCTCTCCCACGCCCCCCATCGGCCCCTCTATCCATGCCTCTCTCGAATACGTAATACACACACATACCTCTCTAGGCCCCGCCAAATGCATCAACTACACATTCACACATGTTACATCACGTACCCCATTGATCTAAAAAGCCCTCTCTTCACGTTTATTTCGCATACAACATTCCTTTCGAATAAAGTGTGGCCAAAGAATTATTTTACAGTTTCTACATATATACAACATTACAAAGTTATATGGAGGAGCACGAACGCTAATTTGCATTGCATGGTGCCCACAATGATATTTATTCCGCACTGTGAATTTGTATATTTTTATACTATATACAAAGCTAGTCATAATAAAGAGAAACGAAGAGCATCTCTCTCTCCATCGCATACCCCCCCTGTACGCCCCTTTCACGTATGCACACAAAACTATCTCCAGGTCCTCTAAAAGTAAGCCCCCAGAAAATTCACGCATGTTTCATATTTCTCTCGCGATATATGCAATGACGATCATTGTATTTGAAGAGAAAGCACGGTACGTACATTGGACTTCAGAATCCACTCATTACGGTCACCATTTACGTTTAGTGGTTATTATACAGTCACGGGCTCACCGTACAACTCTGTATTTGCTCATGACATGACTAGTTGACCAGTTAAACGCTCCACGTGGCACCTCTAGTGTTGCATCACATTATCTCACTACCATCATGCCCACCTGTCGACTTGTATCTACTCTACATCTACACTCTTATAAAATACATAAAATACACTCTTATAAAAAACAGAGTTGGTGATGATGGTGTGCCTGCCATCCTGCAATATAGGTCGTCCGATTTATATCTGACGGATAAGAAAGAAACTATGGCAATTTTGCAAAAAGGTACCCACACACCTCTCCACATTTGCAAATAAGGCCTTCCCTCGTTCATCCTTTTCTCTCACAAGATAAACAAGTCTTACAAATGCATCTTGATGTTACGTGCAACGGACGGGCATCTTGCTAGTAAGAATGAAAACAAACGACAAAAAAATATTTGGACGGTGGTTCGAAGTCATGACCCCGGGCACAGCGGACAAGGTGGCCTTGTATTGGCATGCTGAGCCGTCTGTTTTAACACACATGAGTTGGTGTGGTGATTATACACACACGCACGCATGCACACGAACTGCATCCACGCAACACTCACACAAACACATGCACCCACGCACGCACGCAACACTCACACATACACACGCAGCCACGCCCGCACGCAACACTCACACGCACGCATGCAACACTCACACGCACACACGCACGCATGCATGCACACACGAGTACACCACACGACCAACACACACTCTCACGCTCAAGTGCTCAACCTACACGTGCATGCGCACACATCATGCCCTGACAGACACATACACAACCAGGTGATTCCCGCGCACGGGTTGGAGCCTTGTCGCGCCTGCGTAAATTTGTGTTTATCTGACCTTTTGCCTATGCGAACTGACAGGTGGGACCCACAAGGAATGTTAACTAGTCAACATGGCGCCACGCAGACTATTTGGCCGGTCAACAGAGTGCAATCCGATGCTGAACTGTGAGAAAGTGACCGTATAATCACCGCAAAACGTATGTAGTGACCGTAATCAGCTTATTCTGAAGTTCGGTGACCGTATTACGCTTTTCTCTCTGTAGGCCCTCCAAAACTACATCTCTACACGTTCTCGCATGTTACATTGAACAACTATGCAATACAGCACTACTACTACACTCTAACACAATAAATCATATGTGTTTTTAGTTTTACTAGATATCATATTGTTACTTATAATTATTCAGTTTGCATACATTAAAATTGCCTTTGAAATGTATGGCCAGTATCATCTACCACGCGGGAAAAATCCCGCCCTTTCCTGTTTAATCGGGTTTGTATCGATGGATCGTGCGAAACAGCAAAACTATAGTACTATACAGTACTACAAGTGACAGTTCACTGGGCCGTCGTGTCTTCTACTCCTCCGTCGTAAGAGTGGAGCGCTCGCTTTCATAAATCTTCTAGTCCCTTTCGCCGACATGTGGGACATGAAGCTACCTGGTCCACGTGCCATACCGGAATACAGCGCGGAGCAGCCGGGGTGAAGCACCCCAGTCATGGCACCGGTGTAGTAATGAGCAATGGGGCGTCAAATCACAAAGCTGCACCTTTCCCGCAGTTAAGTTGGAGGGACGAAGCAACCATCATTTCACTCGTTGCTGAATCCGCTTGTCCCTCATCTTCTTCAACTTAACCACGTGTTGCTTCTGCCGTTGTTCTGCCTCACGTGGGACGCGGATCGGCTTGGTAAAGCACTGACACGTGGGACCGCATGTTAGCAAACCGCCAGGACAACGTCCTCCGAAAATAAGAAGCCTAATCCTAGACTTACAAAGGGCTACGTAGCTGCTACGTATACTTTCCATCTAATCTATATATGCCCCCCGTGATTTTTAGGTGGGGTGGGCCTAATCCTCTCCTTCAATCCAATCAAATAGTCCCACATCACATCAGTTCATAACTTTACGTAAACCATTACGTGGATGTAGCATTGCTCAAATAAGAAACCACCCCCGCCATCCGCGCGGCAAAATCACCTCCTTTTTACTAATCTTGATTCTATAATTTTTAGATCAATATAATTGAGATTTGTATAGATAGCACACAGGAGCAAAACCAAGTGGTACGGTTAAGGGCATCCACAATGTGTAGCCAAATGTGAAAATAGATTTTGGCATCGTGGGAACCATTGTGGACGGTGTTGCGAAAGCCAAAAAGATGGAACCGAAGCTCCCTGATTGATTGATTGAAGGAATAGAAAAATGCAATGTCTCTCCTCTTTCTCCCATGCTTGGACGCATGTAGTACAGTATAGAGCATAGAGTCTACTCCCCTGTCCCTTCTATCACAAATCACAAAGCAGTGAGGCGTCAAATCACAAAAGCACGGACGAAGCAACCATCATTTCACTCTTCGCTGACTCCGCTTCTCCATCGTCTTCTTCGAGAAACCATCTCACCGCACTAGTACTCCTAGTAGTACTAGTAAAGGACTTCCTGGATGCAAATAAGGTGGTTGTCTCGGCTTGCAGGCGGCACTTGCGAACGACTTACCGTGGTCTCCCTCAATGGTGTTCTCCGTCGAACGCACTTCGCCAAACCACCCAAAAAAGATATCGTCGACGTCACCGCAATGGGGAAGGAAGTCAAATATAGTTACTACCTCCATTTTTTTGTACACAAGGCTAGTATATCAAAATTACAATTTGCAAAGGGCCACTAACACTAATCGAGGAAAAATTGATGGGGTTAGCAACCAAGGACATTAATATCCCCTGCATGCATGCGGAAGTGAGAAGGTTGGTTTGCATGGCGCTGCATTAATCAAACGATGAGGAGTGAGATGGTTAGCTCTTTGGTCTTTGGAGAAAAAAATACACATTAATTGACATGTGAAACGAGGATTTGTATTGATTAAATCCCGCGAAGGAAAACCCCGCCTTTCTTTTTTAACACTAGTACGCCTAGTACGTACGTACTTATCCTGTTTGGGTCTAGGCCTTGCATTGCCAAACTTCACCACACATTTTTACCAAGCTTGCCTAAAGTTTTCAAAATGAGAAGGAGGTACAATTGCGCACGGCTGTCGCGGTCGCACCGCACCCTCACACGGTCGCTCCTGCACGCCCCGGTCGCACCGCACCCTCACACAGTCGCTCCTGCACGCCGCAAACCCAACCAAGGGAACGCACCCTCACTGACACGTGCTGTCGCATGTGAACAAACCAAACTCAGCTATCCTATCGCTGACACATAATTTTTGTTCACAGAGTATGTTTATCCAACCGCATGTTGGGGAGTATCCGTACGGCCCGTGCGGTGGTCTGTTGGGGAAGAAGAAGAGGTGAGGAAGAAGGAAAGAAGGGTTAGGAGACGTAGGATATTCATCCAACTGCCTGAAATGGTAGACTGACCCAAGTCAGGCGACTTGCATAACAAATATATGTTTTTACACAGCAAAAGATCCATAAAAACAACAACATAAAGAAAAACTATCACTGCTCGCGGAAAGAGACGACCTCGTCGTCTTTGGCTGCCGGCGCGAACCAGCCGTCGCTGCCGACGTGTGTCTCCGCACCGTGGTTGTCCTCGGCCTCCAGCTACTCGTTCAAGCGGAGCGTGCGGGCGCTCTGCACGGATGAGAGCACAACCTGGTTCAAGTCGAGGACGTCCAGTTCCGCCTGCAGGAGGGCCTCGATGGCAGCGGCATCCGCGCGCTCCGCGTCGAGTCGAGCCTCCGCCGCCCAGTTCAAGTCCAGGACGTCCGGTTCCGCCTGCAGGAGGGCGTCGATGAGAGCGGCATCCGCGCGCTCTGCGTTGAGTCGAGCCTCTGCCGCCCGGTTCAAGTCCAGGACGTCCGGTTCCGCCTGCAGGAGGGTCTCGATGGCAGTGGCATCCGCGCGCTCCGCCTCAAGTTGAGCCTCCGCCGCTCGGTTCACATCCACGACATCCGGTTCCGCCTGTAGGAGAGCCTCAATGGCAGCGGCATGCGCGCGCTCCGCGTCGAGTTGAGCCTCTGCCTCCCGGTCCTCCTTTAGTATCGCCATGTTGAACGGCTGGTCCGCCTGCACCATGGGGGACTCGGACGCCGGCACGAAGTCGACGTCCATCGTCTCATACCCATCGGGGGCCTTCTGCGCCGCGACCTCCGCCATGAACATTGGATCGGCTTCCTCCTCCTCGTAGCTTGGCTCCAGAGTACTCGGGGATTGGCCCACCGCAAAGCGAGCTTGGGAACGGAGGTTTGTGGCGCCGACCGCCGCCGCGATTTCTGCGCGTCAGCATCTTGTAGTAAGGGATCTTGCGGCGCACCATGGCTTTCCGGCGAACTGGGGGACGCTTGATGCGGGCTAGGGGATCGAAAGGTGGGGGAATGGGCTGGAGATTTGGTGTGGTTTTAGGGCAGTTGCTGGCGTAGGCCGAGCAGCGAAGGTTCTGGTGTGAATAGTTGTTCCGGTGACGACCGGTCAATCGGTTTTTACTGTACATCACTCTTGTCGCATTCGCGTTGCAGCCCGGCACGCTGGACCCTCCACGTCGCTCACCGAATGGAACGCGCTTCGTCTTGCGTTTTCGCTCACTTGTGGGACCACAGTTGAGAGCAAACCGACGTCCCTCCCCCTCCCCCGCCCGCGTCATTTATTATACCACCACTCCCTCCGCTTTATGCGGACTAAATAAAAACAGAGGGAGTATACTACGGATGAGGATCCCCTGACGTGGCCGAACCCATTGAGTAACTGACATGCGGGGCCTAGCAAGCATGGGGTCCGCCAGTAAGTGACCGAAAGGGAGGGTAAGGCAGGGATACCTACGTCAGAGGATCCACCTTCGCTATACTACTTTGACCAAATGTTAGAGTAATAATATATGACATGCAACTTACACAAATGTTAGAGCAATAATATATGACATGCAACTTGCACAAAGCATACAGGGTCTAATGCGTTTTTCGAGGCTAACTTTGACCAAATGTTAGAGTAATAATATATGACATGCAACTTACACAAAGCATACGGTCAAATTCGTATGTGAAATGAGTTTCCAATGATATAATTTTCACATTATACATCTCATGTACTATTAATCTTGTCAATAGTCAAATTGCAAACCATCTCGAGTACAAATCTAGGAGTACGTACGAATCTAACAATATTGATTGGGCGTTGTTGAATGTTGATACCTTTTTGATCAAAGTAGAGATACTTTGTCTACACATAAAACTTATATGTAAACTAGAAAGGATAGGGGGAGTATATTGTACGTTAAAAAACGAAACGAACATTGAATACCCTTTATATATGATTTGCGGATGCTATGATCACCGGTTCAAAATTTTGAATCCGCCTTAGGTATCATGTGCCCCCACTCATTCCCTCTCAATTTCATCTCAGGGTCCGGAGATCTATTGAAAGAGGACTAGGGTGGGTACATGCGAATGATACTCGGCGGAATGTTCAAATGAGGCATGCGGGAGGATGGACTCGACTGGAGGCCGACATGATCGATGGAGAAGAGGGTTGGAGAGGAATGAGAAATAAGCAAACGCCACATGATTATACTTGAACGGCTCAAATAAACAATAAGTTGTCTCGCTTGGCCTACATAGTGAAAGGCCTAGCGCAACGCGGAGCACTAACGCTCGAATATGGCCGGGAAAACAGGGAAACCGACATGTGGGGCACACCCGTCGGGACGACGTAGCGCAGACTAGTCCAATGGAGGAGCTGGCCCACGACCTCCTCGCGCCGACAACCGTTCATGTGTGTCATTGGGGCCAACAACGGGGCGAAGCTCCAGCACCGCCTCTGGACACGGCGACTGCGGTGAGCGACACGCTCATATCGTCGCTAGACACGGTCGGTTTCAGTGTGTCGAGGGTGGCGTTAGTGCTGTGGCACGACCAATGCTATGTTTGGTTTGTGCCGAAGGTTGCCCCATCAAAGCATTGGGTAGCCAAAATTTTGGTTGAGGTACTGGTTTCCCATGATTTGGCCGACATTGGCAGGAAAAATGAACTAGAGTTGGCTAGAGTTCATTGGCATGCCAAAGAAATGGCAACCATCCAAACAAAGACCAATCTTTGGGTCATGACCAAAATTTTGGTTGAGGTATTGGTTGCCCATGATTTGGCTGACATTGGCAAGAAAAATGAACTAGAGTTGGCTAGAGTTCATTGGCATGCCAAAAAAATGGCAACCATCCAAACAAAGACCAATCTTTGGGTCATGACCAAAATTTTGGTAAGGTGCACTTTGGCCACAATCCAAACACACCCCAACACCCGGCTCGTCGAGGATGCACGGGGCGCCGCGATGCGTCCGCGGAGTGGTGTAGCGTGGCCAACTGCATCCTCTGGACCTGAGACCATGCCGGGTCATCTTGCTTTTTCAATGACATGCGGGGATCGCATGTGAGCAAAGGGCATCTCCAACGTTGCCACGACCGCAGCTGACTACCCTGGCACACCAAAACCCTCGTCCCTCGCGCCGTCGCGCGATGCGTTCCTAGCCGGCGCCAGCTGCCCGCATTCATGCCGTCTGTTCGTATGTCGTCGTTAAGAGGCTCGGTGCCCGAGGAACCAACTCCGCGGACTTAATGACGCACCCGGACGCTTGGCCTCACCGGAATGTGCTACTTAAAGCGGCAACGCCCGGCTAACCTCCACACCATAGCGCATCGTCCTCCTACCTGGCACCACATCCGCCATGACCGCAAGTGTGAACGCTCTGCGGGAGAGCTTGTCTTTGGGGATGAAGCTCGAGATCGCCGCCCTCGCTCAAGTCGCCTCTCGCGACGCAATAGCGGCGTAGCCGGACGCGGACGCGACCGCACAAGCGGTGGCCACGCTGGCGGCCGACGATGGGAGCACCGTCAGCCACGCGTCCTACTTGCCACCGTCCAACGTCCGGCACCGCCGAGGTCGGGGACTCCTCCGAGGATGAGTAGGGCATGGGAGGCGGCAGGGCATGGTGTGCCAACTGGCCGGTCCGTATCCCGTGTTCTACTCTTGCTCGCCAGAGACTGCACCTTCACTTCACGGGTCTTGAACCCCGCCCCCGTACATAGAGATCGCAGATGGAGGACGTCGGTCGCCGCCGTAGAATAGGTTTAGGGTCGGGTTTCTTTTATTTTTCTATCCTATAAAAGTTCGAAATGTAATGAAAATCTGCCGTGTTTGCATTAATCTCGGCCGGTGTATATGAACTTTCACAATAATATACATATTGTAGGAGTACTAGCAAGATGCCCGTGCGTTGCACGGAAGATCAAGATCTTGTGGGAGAAAAGGATGAACGAGGGAAAGCCTTATCTGCAAATGTGGGGAGGAGTGCGGGTAAATTGTCATAGTTTCCTTCCTATCCGTTAGATATAGATCGGACGGCCTATATTGCAGGATGACAGGCACACCATCATCACCAACTCTGCTTTTTATTGAACCGAGACAAATCTAACATGCGAAGTAAAATAAACACATAGGGTCTATACATACACAAATTATCTTAGGCACTCCAATAGTACGTCCACTACACATTCACGCATTTCACATCTTTCTACATCTACGGGAACCTACGAAAGGGTTAACATAAATTGCCTCTCTCTCCTCCCCTAATTTTCATGGTGGTGGGCCCCTCCCTCCCCCCAATCTACAATCAATAGCTCACACGTTTCACATTACGTTAATTACGTAACTGGGATTACGTAGGTGTAGCATTACTCGTCCTAAAAAACCCAACTAAGACAACTTCCCAGCATATCACGCGGGAAAAGACCCGGCCGCGCCATTTTAGTGAGGATTACCGGATTACTAGTAGTAGTATCGATGGATCGCGCGAAGCAAATTTTATTTTTTGAGGGGGCGAAGCACGAGTTTAAAAGGAAAAAAGGCGGTACACTCACAGCACTCCTGTCGCGGTCGCATTGCACCCCACACACGTTCGGTCCTGCACACGGCTCACGCAAACGGAACGCGCTTCGGCTTGCCTCTTCTCTGACACATGGGACTGCACTTGGAGAAACCGACCATGCGCCAAACTCCCCCCGCCCACCGCGCGACAATCCTCCCCCCCCACACCCAAAAATTCCCCCCAAATCCGATTCAACCGCCCTTCGGCCAACTAGCCAATAATATTCCCCAAACCCCCCTCCCCCTGTCCCCCTCCACTCCATTCGCTCCGCCAAAGCCGCCCTCCCCGCCGCGCCGATACGTCGGCGCCGCGGTTCGGCGATCCTCTCGCTCCCACAGTACGCTCTCGTAGACTGCCGTCCTCTAGCCGCGCCGCCACCGTTGGCGACGTTCGTGTGGAGGCGCACAGCGGTCAGCGCCGCCATTGTTGGCGACGTTCGTGTGGAGACGCACGGCGGTCAGCTTGTCCCACGGTACGCGCATTCTAGACTGAGGCCCCGTTCATGTCGGTGTAGCGCTGAATGTTAGCTGATAGACGCTGTTAATCTCACTGTTTGCCGAAGTAGTTTACTGTCAATATGCTCTGCTTAATAAGCTTCCTTGCCCTGTTCTGCACTCAATGTGCTTAGCTGAGATGGCATGCCAAGGCCGATTAGTTGCTAAAATATCCTGCCATATATTTATTGTGACGTAGATTGCCATGGTCTAGTAGCCAATCTGTTAGGTGAAATAGCTTTACACCATTTTATACTCGATCTTTGTTGCTGTGATGGCCTTCGATAGTTCGATGGCAGTGTGCTTGGCCTCATTGACTGCTGAAACAGCCTGCCATAATTTGGCACTCAAATCTGTTTACTGAATTAGCTTTACATATATTTCGTTACTTAGATCTGCTCGTCCAAATATCTTGCCATAGCTTTACACATCGACCTAGGTATTTTTTTTCTGGACTTCATAAAAAAGCATATATGTTTTTCCTGTAATATCTAGTAGAAGAACTAATTTGTATGTCTAACAGATGGACAGGACTTGGATAACTTCTGCTCGAAGATTCTCCGTTGCATATGTCGAGGGGGTTGAAAACTTCATGAACTTTATCAAAGCTGAGTACGGTGGTCCGAAATCAGATGTGCTCTGCCCGTGTAGCAGTTGTATGAATTCAGTTACAAGACCCCAATCAACTGTGCAAAATCATCTACACTTGTATGGGATGTCGGTCACATATACTAGGTGGGTTCATCATGGTGAAGCTGTGAACGTCAATGTTATTGACTACGTGGAAGCAGCAGATCACCATCTTGACCTGCCTGATGCTCAGGTGGAAGAGGAGGAGGAGGTGGTGGTGGCGGAGCCAGTGAGTTTGACCAACATTGAAACAATGCTACAAAATGCTCGTGCATTCTGTGAACTTTCACCCGCAGAAGAAAAACGGTGGGTCCGCATGTTGGAACAATGCAACCTTGCTGTCACCCCAGAAAATAAGCTGTCAGTATTCTCAGCTATGGTCACCTTTCTTCAGGTGAAGACATCTGAGCGGATGACCAACAAATCATTTGATGCGATGTTGGCTGCTTTCCGCGAATCTTTCCCAGATGCGTCTCACCTGCCACACACCTACAGTAAAATGAAAAATTTCCTTCGGGCAGTTGGAATTGGATATGATATGAGCCATGTTTGTAAGAATAATTGTGTTCTGTTCCGGAAGGATTATGCCAACTTAAGTGAATGCCCGAAATGCAAATCATCAAGATGGAAAGATGGCGATGCTGTGAAGAGGATTCCTCATAATGTTCTGAGACATTTTCCAATTATACCAAGATTGCAGAGGTTGTTTCATGATGCTGAAACAAGAGAGGATGTACTATGGCATTCTAGGAACCAGGAGTACAGAGATCAGAATGTAATGAGCGATCCATCTCATGGTAGTGAGTGGAAAAGCTTCAATGATAAACACAAAGAGTTTGCTACTGACCCGAGACACATTAGACTTGGCTTAGCTTCAGATGGATTTAACCCATTTGGCCACCAGAGCGCCACATATAGCATGTGGCCAGTGCTTGTTATCCCTTACAACATGCCTCCAAATGTCTGCACCAAAGAATCAAACTACATGATGGCCTTGCTCATCCCAGGTCCAAAATGTCCTGGAAAGGATTTTGATTTGTTCATGGAGCCTCTTGTGGAGGAACTTCAACAACTATGGAAGGGTGTTCTCACTCGAGACCTATATAGCAGCCCACCAGCTGATTTGTTTCTGCCTGCTGTTATAATTTGGTGCATCCATGATTATCCGGCTTTGGGCACTATGTCAGGGCGAACGACACATGGTTACAATGCATGTGTTCGCTGTGACAGGAATCTGCTGTCATACGCAATACTTAGCAAGATCTGTTACATTGGACACCGTCGTTTCCTTGCCAAGGACAAGCCGCATCCTAGAAAATACCGAAGACATGTGTTCAATGCAAAGCATGAAAACCGTGATGTGGCAAAGAGGCTCACCGCCGATGAGTTGCAAGTGGAATTAGAGAAGGTCAGGCATATTACACCAGGAAACCATCCTGGTAATGGTAGCGGCAAAAGGAAGCATTGCAGGGTAGAAGAGAGATTATTTTTACCCGCAGGTCCACTTTGTGGGACTTGGAGTATTGGAAAGATTTGGATCTACGGCATAATCTTGACGTGATGCACATCGAGAAAAATATATGTGATAGCATTATCGGCACACTTCTTAATATTGAAGGCAAGACGAAAGATACCTTAAAATCTAGGATTGATTTGACACACCTGGGTATCAGAAAGGATTTGCAGGTGCAAGATGAAGGTAAATTACGGGATATGGCACCAACTGTGTACGTCTTGGACAAGGTAAAAAGAAAAGAATTCTGCGAGGTTCTGTCACGTGTGAGATTCCCACATGGATTTGCTTCCAACCCTGAAAGGAGAGTCAGTGCAGATGGAAACAAGGTACAAGGGTTGAAAACTCATGACTGCCACGTCCTACTTCAAAGGGTTTTACCTGTTATCCTTAGAGGATTGGGCCGCCCTAACTTATACAGAGCAGTTGCAGAGTTGGGACAATTCTTCAGGGAACTCTACAGTAGGAATATCTGGATAGATGCTTTGGAGCGTCTTAGAGACAAGATACCAACTATCCTATGCGACCTTGAGAAGATATATCCTCCAGCCTTCTTTGATGTGATGGTGCATTTGGCTGTTCATCTACCTGATGAGGCACTACTTAGAGGTCCAGTACAGTATGGCTAGATGTACCCTATTGAAAGGCGGCTAGGCACTTTCAAGGGCTATGTTAGGAATAGAGCTAGACCCGAGGGTTCCATTGCAGAGGCCTACATTGCTACAGAAGCGTTGACATTCTGCTCAAAATACATTGAAACAGCTTATCATCTTAGCAAGGAGGCTATGTATGCTAATTTGTGTTTGGTGATTGTATGACAACTAAAACATGATGACATTGTTGTTTAGTTGTACTCATATTTGGCTGTGAAACTTGAATTTGATGACATAGTTTGCTGTTGGACTGCAATTTGCTCGACGTCTTCGAATGAGAACAAAGCTGACCCGACAGGGCCTCTGCTATTTATTTATATGAGCAAAAGGGGATACCCCCTGATTTCCGTTAATAGAAATCATTAGATGTTCACAACACTACGCCCAACCTGCTACACATGTTTCATTCATTACTAGTTTCAGCAAAGTGCTCATGTCGTAGCCACTGAATACATCACGAGTGCTACATACACTGCAAATAAAGAGACAATCATCCTACAGAGCACATTGATTTTGCCCATTATCTTCACAAGCTCTTTCATCTCCTCATTGCTGTCAAGGCCATTCAGCAGCTGTTGCTTGGCCATGATCAGAGGAACTGCATCTTTAACCTTCTGCTCTGCATCTTCCTCTTCTGTCGTTCCTACAGTTACTTGTCCAACACCCCAACCTGCTGGTATTTGGATTCCTCAGCTAACCAAATAATCAGCATAGTTGCATTCCCCCACATCAACAACTTCCCAGAAATACAAATCACACGAATCTTCCCTTTTCTGCACGAATCAAATTGGAAGATCATCAACCAAACTATTAAAAAGATCAGCAACTGAAAGCAGCAGAACAACACTTAAACATATTATTACCCCATGATTCGGGCATTTGTAGAAGACTCGGCCAGGGTTGCGGATTGTGGTTGAGACGCGACGGATGACTCTGCGTGATTTGCAGCAGTGGCACCACACCAACGGTAGCGGGTTGCGATGAGGAATCGGCTGCGGTGCGCGTGCTGGCGGGGTGTGATGAGACCCATAGGGGATGGTACGGGTGGCGACTTGGCGCATATCTGGTTGTTGCCTGCTGAAGAGTAGGTGGACGAGCAGCCAGCGGACATGGTTGCTGCGGCCAGAGCTTCTGATGCTAGGCAGAGTATGTAGAGAAGAGGAGAAGCGAACATTGGATAAGTCAGTTTCTTTACTTGCAGAGTAGCATAGCACCATATATAGTCATAGTCTAGGTTTGGATTCGAACCAGCTACAGGAGGGACCTCCTTGTTTTGCGAAAAAAATTATTTCTCCACCTGATAGCTGGGACCCACCGGCTATATCTTCGCACGGAAGGAAGTGCCTCCTTGTTTTGCGAAAAAAATTATTCATCCCGTTGACAGCTGGGACCCGTCAGATTTGGTGACTGACTTGTGGGCCTACTAAGCGGACGTGTACGCACGGCTTTGTCAACTTAATCAACAAATGATTCTAGCAGCTGGACCGTTGGATGTTAATCCAACAGCCGTGCTCCTTCTTCAACCTCTGTTCTTGCTCCTGTCTCCCGTGGGCGGCACCGCGGCTGTGCTGCCGCGCACCCGAACCACTGAAGTTTCCCACTCCTCTCCATCTGCGACTCCACTGCCCCGTCTTCCCCATCTCCGGGTCTTTCCAGTCTGGGTGCGCTCGGCACGGTGTGGTGAACGTGGTCAATAACGGAGAGTCATCGGAAGATGACTGTACGTGAGAGGCTGACAGTGGGGACGCACCACGCCCATGGACGCATGCATGCAACGGAACGCGGCGAGGTCAACGTGGTCAAGGAACGACTTCCATCGGAAGTATACTGTACGTGGAGAGTCTCAGCTGGGTCCACGGCCGCAGCAAGTAAGTGCCTCCTTATTACGCAGAAAATAATGATTCCTCCAACTGACAGCAGGGACCCACTGGACGGGCCACCATATTTTGCGAAAAAAGCGTTTGCCCCCTGACAGCTGGGACCCACCTGACGGGCCACCGTATTTCACGAAAAAAACGTTCCCCCCGCTGTCAGCTCAGACCCACCGGAAGTGCCTCCTTATTACGCACAAAAAAATGAATACTCCCCCGGCTAGCTGGGACCCACCTTGGTGGGAGGCTGACTTGTGGGCCTACTAAGTTGACGGGGACGAAGGGCTTTGTTAGCTTAGTCAATATGAACGATTCTAGCTCCAGTGACCGTACGATGTCCATCCAATGGCCGTAGTGCTTCTTCAACCTACGGTCTTCTTGCTCCAGCCGCCCAAAGCAGCGCCGGTCGTGCCGCATGCTCCTGCCTCCCGTGGCTGGCTGTGCTGCCGCGGAGGCCTCACCGCCCCTACTATTCCCGCCGCTGGCCAGGCCCTGCGGCGAATGCAGCCTCACACCGCAACAGAACCAGTGAACCCTCGTACTCCTCTCCGCGCGGGCTTCCACTGCCGCGTCTTCCCCGGCTCCACGTCGTCCCCTTCCTAGGCCTCGCCGTCGTCCACCGCCGTGATGCTCTCCGCGCGGCGTGGTCAATGTGGTCAAGGAACGACTTCCATCGGAAGAGTACTGTACGTGGAGAGCCTAACAGCTGGGTCCACGGCCACAGCCCAGTTTTTTTGTGATTTGCCAAGTAAGTCACTTTGTCAGGCCTGTTGGGCTGCAAATCTTTCAAGACGAGGAGAGCTTTCATTCGGCTGGCCGAGAAAATGGCCCATCAGTAATGAGAAATGGGTTGTACATTTTTAAAACACATCAAACCGGCAATTAGTTTCAAATATCTTTTTTTTTCATTTCGAGATTTTAAATTACATTAATTTTTATGCGTGGAGAATTTGTTGGATTTTATATTGATATACATTTATTTTTAAAATCAGTTTGAATGTGAGTAGAAATTTCGGGATTAAAAACAGTTCAGACCGCACCGAAATATGCAAAATTTCGTATAATTTTTTAACCGTGGCCACAATATGGGCTGTAATGCTAACAAAAAGAATATGGGCTCCAAAAAAAACCTTAATAATTAGCAAATGGGCTGTAAATTATTAGAAATAATGGCAGATGGGCTGTATGCTGTTTTCCACAGATTTGAGGCTTTCCTAAAAAAAGGTTGACGCACAAGCAGTGACTGTTGGATGGCCATCCAACGGCCGTCGTGCTTCTTCAATCTCTGCTCTTCCTGCTCCAGCCGCTCAAACAAGCGCCGGCGGGACTGCTTGCTCCCTCCTCCCCGTGGCCGGCTCTGCTGCCGCGCAAGCCTCACCGCCCCACCGTACTTCCATCGCTGGCCTAGCCATCCCTCAACTCACCCACACCTGCTGTTATTCTCCGGCGACGGTAGACGAACCAGTAAACCCTCGTACAGTCGTACTCCCCTCCGCGTGGGAAACAACTACCGAGTCTTCCCTGCCTCCGTGTTGTTCCCTTCCTAGACCTCGCCGTCGTCCACCGCCCTGGTGCTCTCGACGCGGCCTGGTCAACGTGGTCAACGACCGACATGCATCTGAAGTGGACTGTACGTGGAGAGGCCGACAGCTGGGTCCACGGCCGCACGCAAGGAAATGCCTCCTTATTACGCGCAAAATAATGATTCCTCCACCTGACATCAGGGACCCACCTAAAGGGCCTCTGTATTTCGCGAAAAAAATGTTACCGCCGCTGACAGCTCGGACCCACCAGCTATATCTTCACACGCAAGGAAGTGCCTCTTTATTACACACAGAAAATGAATACTCCCCCTGTTAGCTGGGACCCAGTATAGTGGCAGGCTGACTTGTGGGCCTACTAAGTTGATGGGGATGGAGGGCTTTGTCAACTTAGTCAATATGCACGATTCTAGCTCCAGTGACCGTACGATGTCCATCCAACGGCCGTAATGCTTCTTCAACCTCTGGTCTTCTTGCTCCAGCCGCCCAAACCAGCGTCGGTCGTGCCTCGTGCTCCTGCCTCCCGTGGCTGGCTGCGATGCGGCGGAGGCCTCACCGCCCCCTACTACTCCCACCGCTGGCCAGGCCATCCCTCTACTCACCCACACACCCTGTTATTCTGCGGCGACGGCAGCCTCACACCGCAACGAACCAGTGAACCCTCGTACTCCTCTACGCGTCGGCATCCACTGTCGCGTCTTCCCCGGCTCCGCGCGTCCCCTTCCTAGGCCTCGCCGTCGTCCACCGCCCTGGTGCTCTCGGCGCGGCGTGGTCAACGTGGTCAAGGAACGGCTTCCATCGGACGTGGACTATACGTGGAGAGGCTGACAGCTGGGTCCACGGCCGCTGCAAGGAAGTGCCTCCTTATTACGTGCAAAATAATTATTCCTCCACCTGACAGCGGGGACCCACCGGACGGGCCACCGTATTTCGCGAAAAAAACGTTTGCCCCTGACTGCTGGGACCCACCAGCTACATCTTCGCACGCAAGGAAGTGCGTCCGGGTAAAAAAATGATTCGCCCCCCTGACTGCTGGGACCCACCAGCTACATCTTCGCAGGCAAGGAAGTGCCTGACAGTCGGGACCCACCTGGTCGAAGCGTACGTAGTGTTGTCATTCTGGTCGTGAACGTGTAGGTACATATATACTGGTGGATGTAGAGGCGCACACGTGTCGTAGTAGAGGCGCGTACGTGTCGTAGTAGAGGCACGCACGTAGCATGTACACGTACGTACAGTGGCCAGGGTGCAAGAAAGAAATTACGGCCACGTATGTGTACATACGGGCGGGGTCTCGAACGCCTACTCGTGCATACGTACGGCCAGGGCTCATGTACATGGCTGGGTCGGAACGGAGAAAGAGCGTCGTCGTCGTGTTCATGGGGAGGCAACGGAATGCGTCGTGTTCATGGGGAGGCAACGGAATGCGTCGTGTTCATGGGGAGGGGTGTGGCGTACCGCAAAACGGAGGAAACGGACCTCCTACGGTCGAAACAGGGGTCCTGTTGATCGGGAGGAGTGTGGCGTACTGCAAAACGGAGGACGCGGACCTCCTACGGTCGAAACGGGGGTCCTGTTGATCGGGAGAGGTGTGGCGTACCGCAAAACGGAGGAAACGGACCTCCAACGGTCGAAATGGGGGTCCTGTTGATCGGGAGGGGTGTGGCGTACCGCAAAACGGATGAAACGGACCTCCTATATACGGTCGAAACGGGGGTCCTGTTGATCGGGAGGGGTGTGGCGTACCGCAGAACAAATGAAACGGACCTCCTACGGTCGAAACGGGGGTCCTGTTCATCGGGAGGGGTGTGGCGTACCGCAAAACGGGACTCCACGGGATACTGTTCATCTCCACCGTCGACCTCCTCCAGCCTCCACGGGCTACCGTCGACCTCCTCCAGCCTCCACGGGCTCCTGTTCATCCAGCCTCCATCGCGCTACTATTCAACTACCCCTCCACGGGCACCTCTCCACCGTCTACTGAACATCCAGCCCTCCACACCATGGGGTCCTGTTCAACCACCCCTCCACGGGCACCCCTCCACTGTCTACTTGTCATCCAGCCCTCCACCACACCACGGGGTCCTGTTCATCCAGAGGCAACGCCACCGCTCACTGTTCATCCAAACCCCCCCGCAACGCTCACTGTTCATCCCAGAGGCAGCATCGATCGGCTTCAGTTAGCAGCAGTAGCGAAGAAATCGCTCGATCGGGTTCTGTTGAGGATATAGACCTGGGAGTCACCCGCCAGGAGGGCCGGGTTACACTAAGGGTCATTGCCAGAAGCCCGGAGCTAAGTTTCAAGGTAATGGGCCAGAGATGGGCTGAGACCCGGCGATGGCTTAAAGCCCGTAGTACAATCTTTATTGTTATAGTAGATTTGTAGTGTAAGGCAAGTATTGTTTAGAGTCTGAGCCGGACACTCTTATGAGCCGGCCGGGACTCTAAGGGCCGCTGGGCGTCAGCCTCCCTATATAAAGGGACGACCCGGCAACGGTTTAGGGGCGACAACAATCTCATCGAGAGCCGGGCATAGCTGTTTAGCTCCCTGGCGATCGTAACCCTAATCAATAACACCTCGAACTGGACGTAGGCTTTTACCTTCACCGTAAGGGGCCGAACCAGTATAAACCCTCATGTTTCTTGTCCCGCCTAACCCCTTCAAGCTTCCTAGTTGCGATGGCTCCACGACTAAGTCCTAGCTCAAGGACATCTGCCGTGACAATTCCACGACAGTTGGCGCCCACCGTGGGGCAGGCGCACGGTGGATTTGAGTTCTTGAAGGGCAGCTTCGAAGGGCTCAAGGTATACGCTGTGGGCCGGATGACCAAGAGTCGTCACGGCAAGCTCTACGTCAACGATGCGGACTGGGGCCCCGACGCCGGCTCAGTGGAGTACGGGTACCGGGTCCCCTTCGGTGGAATTCATGTCTTCATCGGCAAGATTGGTGAGCCGGGCCCCGAGCCGGATCCCCGCGCCGATCTCATCGAAACGGCTCAGCGCGCACGACCCGCCCGGGCCCGGCCTGCCTTAAGTCGCGCTTTTGTGGGATGCATCCACGGAGGGCCCTCTGATCCATCCGGGTCTGGTGATGAGGCGGCCGCCGGCTCTGATGGCGAGTCAGCCGCTGATGAGTCAAACTCGTTGTACCAACTTCAAGATGGCAGGCTCATGAGTTATTCCGATGGCGACAGTATTCCGGACCTTTTTGAGCCGCCAAGTCAGGTTGGAGTTTTTATGGCCGGCGCGCAGCCTGTTCAGGACCCCGTTGCCGGATCAGGAAACCCGGTGCCTTCCCCGGCTCAGGTGCTGATGGATCTCACGGACAAGATGACGGCCCTGTTAACTGCCACGGTTGACCCGGCAGATCAAGCTCAGCATGATGCGGAGGTGGCACAGTTAAAATTGGATCTGAGGAAAGCTAAAGAAGATCTTGCAGCAGAAGGGATCAGGCTGGCGGCAGAGCGGGCGGCTCTCGACGCCCGGACTGAGTTGATTCAGGCGCAGTCCTTCCAACTCACGATGGATCAAAACGCGGCCAACGAGGTCATGAGAAGGAGGCATCAGAAGGCCCAGTCTCGACTCCCGCCGGTTTACGATCCGCGCAATCTCTTCAACACGCCGGGTGCGGGATCCAGTAACCCACCAGGAGTCATTGCGCCCGGGTCAGGACCCCTTATTCAGCCACGAGTGATGGGGCCTCCCCAGGTGCCCCCTGCCCCGCCTCAATATGTGCTAATACCCCCGGGCCATTATAATAACCCGCTGGAGAACATGGTCGCCGCGGCGGCACGGCTGGCGGCTCTGCCCGTTGATGGCGACTCTCCGACGGCTATTGAGACCCGCCGGGTCAGAGACTCCTTCATACAGCACTGGCGCAACAAGAGGCGTACTCCTACAGCCGGGATAGGATCCACTCAACCCCTCGTCTAGGGCAGAGCCCGAGTTACAGCCGGCACATGGTCTCGGCGACCGGCTCAAGTAATGTCCAACGCCATGACCCGCCCCCTGGTCATGGCCCGGCTCATAAGGGAGCCTTCTACGTAGCAGACCAAGCACGCCAGGAGGCGGAGCAGGCACCTCAATTAACGGCTTACCAGACCCCCCCGGCTTATCCGACGACGTCCGTTGATGCGGGTATCCCTACCAGAACCGGGGGTGTCCCTTGTTTGGTGCCAGCTATCCGTAATGAACGTCTACCCAAGGACTTCAAAGGACCTAGGAAGGTGCCTAACTATACAGCAGACTTACAGCCTGCAGCCTGGATTGAGAGTTATGAGATGGCTATGGAATTACTGGAAGTCAGTGAGGCGGCCATGGCCAAATATTTCACCATGATGTTAGATGGAACTGCCCGCACGTGGTTGAAAGGGTTACCGCCGAACTCCATTGGGTCTTGGGCTGAGCTGAAAGCCCGGTTCATTCAAAACTTCAAAGATACCTGCAGGCAATCTATGTCAATCGTGGATCTGACTAACTGTAAGCAGCAGGAGGGTGAATCCACGACCCATTGGGTTCGCCGGGTCAAGGAGATCATACATTCATCGGATAAGATGGATGCCGGCTCTGCAGTCTTAATGTTGGAACAAAACTGTCGCTTTGTGCCCCTAAAGATGAAACTCGGGCGGCTTAAGCGTGACTGTACTGATATGGGTACACTGATGGCGGCTCTTGTCAAGTACGCCGATTCTGATGGTACCAAGGATCCCCCTTCAGATGATGAAAGTACAGGGAAGGGAAAGAAGAACGGCAATGGCAAGAGTCCTCAGTTTAACCCGGGGAATCAAGGAGGAGGCAAGCGCAAGGCCGATGGCAGCCTAGAGTTTGTAGCCAACACCAACTCTCAAGGTAATAACCAGCGACGCAAGGGGAGGCCCCCTCCCCGAGGCGGCGGGTCAGGACCTTCTCTGGAACAGCTGTTGAATGAACCTTGTCCGAGACACGGTTCTAGAGAGAAGCCAGCGACTCATCTGTGGAAGGATTGTGCTATCATGAAGGCCTTTAAAAACTACAATGGTCCGGGTGGCGGCTCAGGCTCCGGCGGCTTCCATGGCCCGGGCGGCGGGTCAAATTCCGGTCCTCAGAACGGTCAAGGGGGCTTTAATCAACAGTCTGGTCAGGGTCATCAACAGCAACAGGGGGGCTATCAGACCAACCCAAAGCAGCTTAGCGGTGGACAGTATCACGTGTTCACCACTAGTTTGTGCAAACGAGACGAGAAGCTTCACAAGAGGGCTGTTAATGCTGTTGAGCCAGCGGTTCCACGCTACTTACGGTGGTCGGAGCAGCCCATAGTGTGGAGTAGGGAGGATCACCCTCCCCGGGTGGATAACCCGGGCCACCTGGCCTTAGTGGTGGCTCCTCAAGTGGGAGGCTATAAGTTCACAAAGGTACTCATGGATGGAGGCAGCAGCATCAACATCCTCTATTATGAGACTTTCCGTCGTATGGGACTAGTTGATAAGAACCTCAGCCAGTACAATACTATCTTCCATGGTGTGGTACCCGGTAAATCGGCTTATCCAGTCGGCAAGATCGAACTAGAAGTGGCCTTCGGTGATGAGAACAACTACAGGGTGGAGAAGTTGACCTTTGAGGTGGTCAAGATAAGAAGTCCTTACCACGCCATATTTGGACGGCCGGCTTACGCCAAGTTCATGGCACGGCCGTGTTATGTGTACTTACAACTCAAGATGCCGGGTCACAACGGGACCATTACGGTTCACGGCAGCCGGAAAGTGGCTCTGGAGTGTGGGGAAGGTGACGCGGCTTATGCAGAGTCTGTTTGTGCCACAGAAGAGTTGAAATTTTATAAAGACAATGTTGACCCAACAGATATGACCTCTCTGAAAAAGCCAACCACGGAGAATGAACCAGCAAAGAAGTTTAAATCAGCTGATGAGACTAAACTTGTTGATTTTGTTCCAGGTGACTCGTCTCAGCAGTTCAGCATCAGTGCAAATCTGGACCCGAAATAGGAAGGCACGCTCATCGAGTTCATCCGTGAGAATAGGGACATCTTCGCATGGAAACCTTCTGACATGCCAGGTGTACCTAGAGAACTCGCTGAGCACACTCTCAATGTTGATCCAAAATTTAAGCCGGTCAGACAGTTCCTTCGACGGTTTAACGAAGAGAGGCGGAAGGCTATTGGTGAAGAAGTGGCCCGGCTTTTGGCGGCCGGGTTCATTGTTGAGGTTTTTCACCCAGAGTGGTTGGCTAACCCAGTGCTTGTACTTAAGAAGAACGGCACCTGGCGGATGTGTGTGGACTACACGGACTTGAACAAGGCGTGTCCGGCTGATCCTTTTGCTCTCCCCCGTATTGATCAGATCATTGATGCTACGGCAGGTTGTGCACGCTTAAGTTTCTTGGATGCCTATTCCGGGTATCATCAAATTAAGATGGCAGTTAAGGACCAGGAGAAGACGGCGTTCATCACTCCCTTTGGAGCATTCTGCTATGTCTCTATGCCCTTTGGGCTCAAGTGTGCGCAGGCGACTTACCAGCGTTGTGTACAGAATTGTCTCCATAAACAGATCGGGCGCAATGTTCACGCTTACGTGGACGATATTGTGGTTAAGTCCATCAAGGAGGAAACCCTGATAGATGACTTAAGGGAAACCTTCGATAATCTCCGGGTCTACAAGATGATGCTTAACCCGGCCAAATGTGTTTTTGGTGTTCCTGCGGGCAAGCTATTGGGCTTCTTGGTTTCTGACAGAGGAATTGAAGCTAATCCGGAGAAGATCAGAGCTATCACTTCTCTAGCTAAGCCGGCATGTATAAACGATGTTCAGCGTTTGGCAGGTCGCATCGCTGCTTTAAGCCGGTTCATAAGCCGTTTGGGTGAGAAGGCTATGCCCTTATATCAGTTGATGAAGAAAACTGACAACTTTGTCTGGAATGATGCAGCTAATACCGCTTTTGAGGATTTAAAAAAGCAACTGGCGGAGCCCCCCGTCCTTGCTGCTCCGGTTGATAAGGAGCCCTTGCTACTGTATGTGGCGGCAAACGCACGAGCCGTCAGCGTGGCTGTTGTGGTGGAGCGCAAGGAGGCGGGTAAGGAGCATCCGGTTCAGCGGCCGGTTTATTATGTCAGTGAGGTGCTCATTGAGTCCAAGCAGCGGTACCCGCATTGGCAGAAGCTCGTATATGGGGTGTTTATGGCGAGCCGGAAGCTTAAGCATTATTTTCAGGGTCATCCCATCACTGTGGTCAGTTCCGCCCCTCTCGGTGATATTATCCAGAACAGAGAGGCTACAGGGAGAATTGCTAAGTGGGCTATAGAACTTGGACCTCATGACCTTAAATATGTGCCACGCACTGCTGTTAAGTCTCAGGCCTTGGTAGATTTCATCAATGATTGGACAGAGTCGCAAGTACCTGAGCAAAAGCCGGATAACACTTATTGGACTATTCACTTTGATGGGTCCAGGCAGCTGGAGGGCTCGGGAGCTGGTGTTGTCTTGGCTTCCCCTAAAGGTGACAAATTCCATTATGTGCTACGGTTGATGTTTCCTTGCACTAACAATGTGGCTGAATACGAGGCTTTGCTCCACGGTCTTCGGGTGGCTAAGGAGATGAGCTTAAGCCGGGTGAGGTGCTTTGGTGACTCAGACTTGGTGGCTCAACAAGTATCAGGCACCTGGGATTCTAAGGATCCTCTAATGGCGGCTTATCGCCGCGAGGTTGATGCCATTGCTGGGCACTTCCAGGGGTACCAAGTGGAGCATATTGATCGCTGGAGGAACGAGGCGGCGGATGCGTTAAGCCGGCTAGGCTCTCAGCGAAAGCCGGTGCCGCCTAACACTTTCCTGGGTGTCCTGTATAATCCTTCGGTCAAGTTGCCTACAGAAGAAGATTTGGCCGTCCCTGACCCGGAGGCGCAACTGGTGGCAGCTCTTCATGTCATACCAGACTGGACAATGCCTTATCTGGCTTATATAACCCGGGGAGAATTGCCTGAAGAGGAAATTCTGGCTAGGCAAATAACCCGGCGGGCTAAGTCAATGATTGTTATCGATGGCGAGTTGTATCATCGCAGTGTTTCAGGGGCATTTCAGCGTTGTATCTCCCCTGAGGAAGGTCAAGAGATCTTGCGCGAGATCCATGAAGGGGATTGTGGCCATCATGCCGGTTCAAAATCTCTTGTGGCCAAGGCTTTCCGTCATGGTTTTTACTGGCTGACGGCTCACGCTGATGCAGAGGACTTGGTCAGTAAATGTGATGGCTGCCAAAGGTTCTCACGACGGGCTCATGTGCCGGCTCAGGAGTTGAGGATGATTCCAATCGCCTGGCCCTTTGCGGTCTGGGGGCTTGATATGGTTGGGCCTTTCAAACGGTCCAAGGATAAGAAGACCCACCTCTTGGTGGCAGTGGACAAATTCACGAAGTGGGTGGAAGCGGAGCCAGTTAGCAAGTGTGATGCAGCCACGGCGGTTCAATTTATGAAAAAGGTGATCTTCCGCTTCGGCTTTCCACACAGCATCATAACAGACAATGGCACTAATCTGAACAAAGGCGCTATGGAGGAGTTTTGTCAACGAGAGCATATCCGGCTTGATGTTTCTTCAGTAGCTCATCCCCAGTCTAATGGTCAAGCTGAGAGAGCTAACCAGGAGATTCTGAAGGGCATCAAACCCCGGCTTTTGGTCCCTTTGCAACGGACGCCGGGTTGTTGGGTGGACGAATTGCCCTCCGTCTTATGGAGCATCAACACTACTCCTAACAGGTCTACAGGCTTCACGCCTTTCTTCATGGTTTATGGAGCAGAAGAGGTTCTTCCCAGCGACATCCGTCATGATTCACCTCGTGTGGCGGCTTATGTTGAGACGGATAATGAACAAGCGCGCCAAGATGCTCTGGACTTGTTGGACGAACAGCGTGATGTGGCAGCCGCCCGTTCAGCAATTTACCAACAAGACCTGCGCCGTTATCATAGCTGCCGGGTCAAGTCACGGGTCTTTCAGGAAGGCGACCTGGTGCTCTGGCTCATCCAGGATCAAACAGATGCACACAAGTTATCCCCACCTTGGGAAGGGCCTTTTGTGGTCAGTAAGAACTTGCACAACGGGTCATATTACCTCATTGATATCCGGGAGCATAAAGACTCGCGTAAATCTGAGGAGGAGACCCGTCGGCCGTGGAACATAGCTCAGCTTCGGCCTTACTACACTTGAGCTACCGGCTCTTGTGGTGTATATATTTATCTCAGCCATGTATATATTATGATAAGCAATAAAGCAGGACCTCTATCCTTTTTTCTCCTCCAAATATACGTGTCATACTAATTTGAAAGGAGGATCCGGCTTATGATCGCATTCGAGTCTAGCCGTAAGTAGTAAGATCACTTGGGGGCTTCCTGTTCAAACATGGGTCGTATTCGCACCAAAGAGAACATAGCTGTCGATACCCATTTGATTGGCGAAGTGCCGAGCTCATTGGGAGGTTGCCTTTGGTCATATTTGAATCATAGTGTAACCCCTCTGAGAACCGACGTGGATCGTATTCGAATCAGCGTCGTTAAACAATTTTCAGAATCACTTGGGGGCTTCCTGTTCAAACATGGGTCGTATTCGAACCCAAGAGAACATAGCTGTCGGTACCCTCTTGATTGGCATCGCCACACCCATTGGGGGCTATATGATCGTATCCGAATCTTGGCTTAAACCCCTTTTGGGCCGGGTCTCTGGTCGTATTCGAACTGGAAGCCCCTAAGTTCCGATTTATCGCAAAGTCTACTCTGATTATGACAACGTGTGCATGGCCGGGTTTCACTTGCCGGCTTAATTTTGGTTTATCTTGTTAGTTGAGCATCATAGATGTCATCAAGACAAGTAAATTCGAGTTAAGATACCAACCGTGCTACCCGGGTTATTTAACCCGGAAGTATACTTACAGGCTGTTGAGTGTGTTATCACGACTGTGTTCAGAATATAGTTAAGGACCAGTCTTTTTGGTTTGTATTCCGGGTTATCTATCTCAAACACCTGATTCTTAGGGCGGTAAGCCGCCTTGCGGCTTGTGATTTGCCTTTCTATGCAGATACTTAAAGGTACTTTTTAAGGTTGAGAAGGACAAAGGGATAATTACGACCCGGAGGAACACAAAGGATAATTTCAAGAGTTTCCAGCATTCATTACGTGCACGATGGCACGGCAGAGATAAAATGTTGCACCTAGTCTATTACAAAATTCTTCAAGTCTCAAGGTTGGAGCGTTGTTCGGTGAACCGCCAGCCGCTTTACGATGCCTGCTGGGTTGAAGTCCCCGGCTCGTCTTCTGCTCCGGTTGATCCCAAGACCTCGAAGGTTGACGACTTCCAGTCGATGCCGCTGAGAGCTTCGAACTGGGCTTCTTCGTCGATTAACCCGGCCGGGTCAATCTCGGGGGCGAAGGTGTGCTGACGAGCCGGAGGAATCAGACTAAGAGCTTCATAGCGAGGGGTTGGAATCCTCTGATTCTCCGCGTTGTACCCCGGCTGATACTTGGTTAAGTCGGTGTCATTCCCGATGATGGTGGCCACTGGGCGTACAGCCTTAACACACGCCGCGAAGTCCTTCTGGTCGAAGGTGGAGCCGTCTTCCTTCAAGCTTGGGTAACCCAGTGCGATGTCTGCCGGGTCTAGCTCCGGAAGGAATGCTTTGGCCCGGCTCAGCGCGGCAATTGCTCCGGATCTTGCGGAGGCTCGGCGTAGCTCCTGGATCCGCTGTGGTAGAACAGCAAGCCGGCGCAGGACTTCGGCCAGATGGGTTGGCACCTCGTTGGATAGGGCCACCACAGCTAAAGCGCGCTGTGACCCGGTGTAGAGTTGTTCCACCAGGGTGTACACGGCCTTTAGCTTGGTGACCACGCTCTGGTTCAAGTTGGCGCTTCTGGAACCTGTTTAACAACATCAGATGTCCCAGTGACAAGGATGAATCAGGAGATGTAAACATTCTAACATGAATGAAAGCCGGTGAGGCGACTTACCGAAGATGGCAGCTACCATTTGGGACACTTGGCGCTTTAGGCTGGAGAGTTCGGCGGTTTTTTCAGAGAGTGCCTTCTCCGCTTGTTCTGCCCGGGTCATCAGTGCGGCTTTCTCCTCAGCCCAGGCCTTCCGCTCAGCGTCGAATTCAGTCTTCAATTTCTCCTGAGCGGCGATGCTGGAGACAAACTTGGCATTCGCCTTCCGGGTCTCCATCTCTTGAGTCTTTAACCGGCTCTTGAGATCCGCCAGGTCCGACTCTAATTTCTTGCCAACAGCCTGCATATATTTCCGGGTTATTGACAGTCATTCTATAAAGTCCCAAGCGCTTTCCAAGCAAAGACACTTGGCACTTGGGGGCTAATGCATATTGAACGTATCTATCTATGTACGGCCGGCTCAGTTCAGTAAGCTGGAATCTAAGTCTACAACATATTCAAGTATAAGTGCTAGACTTGGGGGCTAGGATGACAAGGATCACTATGCAGAAATAAGAAAACAGCAGAAGGTTACCTCAGATTTCTGTTGTATCTGGTTGACCATGGCGATCTCGGCGTCTCGGCTCTTGTGAACTTGGCTGATGTAGCCTGAGACAAGCTCTCCAATGCTTCAATCGGTGCAGCTGGAGAGATCCAGATTCACCCGATGGGGTTGCAGCAACTCCCCCTTCGCGGAGCATTTGGCCAGTGCGGTCGGCCTCCCCAGCTCAACATACTCCGTCCGAGTAATTACCACGTCCGGGTCGTTAGCTGGTGGGGCTGAGCCGGACGCCTCCGGATTAGCTGACGCTTCGGTCGTTGTCTTGGTGGTCGGGGCAGGGGCTTCAGGCGCCGTATCCATGGGAATGGTGGCCTCAGAGGCGGCTGGCGGATCTTGAGCCGTCGTCTCCGGCTCAGGCAAGTCCGGCACTCTGGCTGACCTGGTCTTCTTTGTTCTTTTGGTGAGCTTTGCCTGGGCACTGAAAAGACAGAAGTGTTAGGCATACAAAGAGTAAATACAGACAGATAAGGTAAGGTGATTGTTATTACCCGGGTGCAGTCTTGAAGGCCGGCAGACTTGATTGCAGGGAGTCACCCGAAGAGGGGGAGGTCTCCTGATAATTGGAGTCAGAAGAATTAAGTGGTTGACGGATAACACCCGCCAACGGATGAAAAGGGTACAAGTGAGAAAAGACCTCGGTGCGACGTTTCTTTGTCGCGTCGGGTATCCCGGCGGAGAGGTCGGTGTCCTTGCGGGCCCGGGTGAGACGCCGGCTTTCGTGAACCTGCTGCTTCAAAAGAAATTGAGGGTCTTGATGAGCTAATGGATGAGAAAAGCTTACTTTCCGGGTTACCCTTCGGACTTTCAGCTGTGGCAAAGGCTCCAAGTCGGAGGGGAGTAATGTTACCTCTTCAATCACCGGGTTACTGGCGCCGGTGTCATCCTGTCAATAAGCAAAATGATGGTAAAGTGGACAGCAGCAACCAGTAAATATGGCAAGAGTTTAAAGGTTTAAGGGTTACCTCTGACTCGGAGCTATCGCTTAATTGCAGCAGCTCCGAAGCAGTGGGTCTGTTTCCCTTTTTGCGAGGGGCGGCTCTCTTGGCGGCTTTCTTCGCCTTCCTGGCCTTCTTGGCCGCCTCATGGTCATACTTGATCCGCCAGAATTTATCATCAGCCTGAAAAATACAGTAATGAGTTCTTAGTAAGATGACAGGTAAAAACTGGAAAGGTTAAGGTCAGCGGCTTACCGCTGGGGCTGGATTGGTCTTGCAGAACGGGGCTAGCCCGGTTCTTCCACAGTCTGCCAGGCTCTCGTTTAACAGAGCCTTGGTCTCTTCTTCCGCAACGTCTTCTGGAAGATCATTGCGACTGTGTCTCTGCGGGTCATCCTTTCGCCCGGTGTACTCACACATTAAGCCGGGGCGGCGGCTCAATGGGATCACCCGCCATGAGATCCAGACCCGGACCAGATCAATTCTGTTCAGGCCATTGCCTAGCAGGGCCTTGATCTTGTTGATCGTTGGAAGCAAAGGTTGGCGTTCCGCGGCAGTAAGTTTGTCGGATAACGGGTGAGTCGGCTCCAGGCGTGTTGGGCGAAAGCCGGGCAGTGGATTCTCGTCAGCCGGGGATGTATCTTGGCAGTAGAACCAAGTCATATTCCAGTCCTTAGGGTGGCTCGGCGGCTCTGCGTAAGGGAACAGACAGTCCCTACGTCGCTGGATGGAGATGCCGCCTAACTCTAGACTTGGCCCGTTGGCACACTCATTTTGGCGGTTCAAATAAAACAGCTCTCTGAAGAGCAGTAGACTCGGCTCTTCTCCAAGATGTACTTCACAAAAGACTTGGAAGTTGCAGATGTTGGATATGGAATTGGGTCCTATATCCTGAGGTCGAAGGTCAAACAAGTTGAGCACATCCCGGAAGAATTTTGAGCCGGGCGGTGCAAAGCCCCGGCTCATATGGTCCGCAAAGATCACTACCTCCCCCTCCCTCGGCTGTGGTCTTTCTTCGGACGGATCAGGGGCACGGTAGGACATCACTTCCTTCCTGGGCAGATATCCGGACTTAACGAAGTTGGCCAGGGTCTCATCAGTGACGTTGGATCTCATCCAGTTGCAAGTGATGGGAGCTTTGGGAGGCAAGGTGACGGTTGGTGATCTATGATAAAGAAGAAGGTGTCCGGGTTAATTATAAGCCGGAGTTTATCATTCAAACTACAATGACGGCTTATGAAGGGGACTAATGGTATGTATTGATACGGTGGGTTATCTAAGCCGTCGGGGCATTCAGGATGAGTTGGTCATCTACGGCTTACTGCGGTTAAGTCGGAAGATACTACAGAGCATGGTTCTCTTTAAACCAGAAAGTTCTACGGCGCGTGTTTTCTTTAAGTCGGAAACATAAGCCGCCAAGATTCAAGGGCTGCAGTTTTTACTAAGTGTGGTAAAACAGATTTCATATATTACAGTAACTTTTTCGGATCAAAATGGTCGGGCAAGATGAAAATTTTCTAGACCTAAAGAAACAGAACAGGAGAAGTTCTTAAGGTGGAACATGGTCTTTAAGCAGTAAAAAGAGGATTTTTTGCAGATGGAATGGATCTCGAACATTTACCGCAAAGGTTCTACGAAGAGTTAAGATCAACGGGGGCAGTGACTACAGGGGTTACTGAAACTTGCGGCAATGGTGAAGAACGCGAAGAACACAAGATGAACCCTACCACAGATTGGTTCTAGCAAGGCAGGGAAGACTCACCGGAGTTGAAGAAGAGCGAAGGTCGCCGCCGTTATCTGGTCCGGGTCAGGGTGATGCAGCGGCCGGGTCGATGAAGATCAGGGGCGCGACGACGGCGGCGGCGGCAGAAGCTCGGGCAGAGGAACGACAGCGCGAGGAAGAAGAAGGAGAGTGTGAGAAGAGAGTGCCGGGCCGGCCTATTTATAAGGCAAGTCATAAGTGGGCGCGATATTCAAGGAGACCGCGGCGTGGTTATCTCCCCCTCACGGCGCCTCGATTTTCGGAAAGACAGTAACAGCAGAGATCCGTTGCGGATCTGGCGGAGTAAAAAACGGACTTAATGGAGGATGACGTCACGGCGGAGTATCCGGAGTCCGGAGAATGACGTCACGCCGGGTTATGGCGTTCACACGAACGGTAAGCCGGAGATTTTTTCTGTCGGCAGAGTCGAAGAGTGACACGAGCCGGCTCAAGTCAATCTGGGGCCTAATGTTGAGGATATAGACCTGGGAGTCACCCGCCAGGAGGGCCGGGTTACACTAAGGGTCATTGCCAGAAGCCCGTAGCTAAGTTACAAGGTAATGGGCCAGAGATGGGCTGAGACCCGGCGATGGCTTAAAGCCCGTAGTACAATCTTTATTGTTATAGTAGATTTGTAGTGTAAGGCAAGTATTGTTTAGAGTCCGAGCCGAACACTCTTATGAGCCGGCCGGGACTCTAAGGGCCGCTGGGCGTCAGCCTCCCTATATAAAGGGACGACCCGGCAATGGTTTAGGGGCGACAACAATCTCATCGAGAGCCGGGCATAGCTGTTTAGCTCCCTGGCGATCATAACCCTAATCAATAACACCTTGAACTGGACGTAGGCTTTTACCTTCACCGTAAGGGGCCGAACCAGTATAAACCCTCGTGTTTCTTGTCCCGCCTAACCCCTTCAAGCTTCCTAGTTGCGATGGCTCCACGACTAAGTCCTAGCTCAAGGACATCTGCCGTGACAATTCCACGACAGGTTCAGTTAACAGCCATCGATCGATCGCTCGGGTTCAGTAACGCGTAGCCTGGAGTGCAATCGCTCGGGTTCAGTTAGAGCCCAACGCCTCGCTCGGGTTTAGTTAGAGCCAATGCCTCGCACACACGCGCGTACGTGTACGAGAGAAACACGCATCGCTCGGCCCCCGACCGCCCACCGTAACCGGAAACTCCCCGAAATTTTCCTCGCCCTCGCTTCTACCACGGTTTTTTCCGTCATGGACGGCCCAAAGAATGTCATGCAGCTGCGTCTCCGGCCCGCCCAGGACGAAAAGCCCATTTTCTGTCATGATTTTTTGTCATAGAAGTAGGAGCCCACCAAATCTATGATGATACCGGTTTTGTCACAATTATCGTCATAGAAGTGTCATATGTATGACAGAAAAAAAATTCGTTCGGCCCAAAATGTCACGGATGTGTCTTTTTTTTTGTAGTGCAAGTATTTCTCAAATTCACAATTACTCAACTAGCTCGACTCTAATATTACCATCTTCATATCTCAAAACAATCATCAAGTATCAAACTTCTCATAGTATTCAATGCACTCTATATGGAAGTTTTTATTATACCCATCTTGGATGCCTATCATATTAGGATTTATTTTATAGCCAAAGCAAATTACCATGCTGTTCTAAAAGACTCTCAAAATTATATAAGTGAAGCATGAGAGATCAATAATTTCTATAAAATAAAACCACCACCGTGCTCTAAGAAGATATAAGCGAAGCACTAGAGCAAAGTTATCTAGCTCAAAAGATATAAGTGAAGCACATAGAGTATTCTAATAAATTCTGATTGATGTGTGTCTCTCCAAAAGGTGTGTACATCAAGGATGATTGTGGTAAACTAAAAAGCAAAGACTCAAATCATACAAGATGCTCCAAGCAAAACACATATCATGTGCTGAATACAAATATAGCCTCAAGTAAAGTTACCGATAGACGAAGACGAAAGAGGGGATGCCTTCTGGGGCATCCCCAAGCTTAGGCTTTTGGTTGTCCTTGAATTTTACCTTGTGCTGCCTTGAGCATCCCCAAGCTCAGGCTCTTGCCGCTCCTTATTCCAAAATCCATCAAATCTTTACCCAACAACTTGAAAACTTCACAACACAAAACTTAACAGAAAATCTCATGAGCTCCGTTAATATAAGAGAACAAACCACCACTTTAAGGTATTGTAATGAACTCATTCTTTATTTATATTGGTGTTAAACCTACTGTATTCCAACTTCTCTATGGTTCATACCCCCCCCCCCCCCCCGCTACTAGCCATAGATTCATTAAAATAAGCAAACAACACACGAAAAACAGAATCTGTCAAAAACTGAACAGTATGTAGTAATCTGTATCAAACGCATACTTCTGTAACTCCAGAAATTTTGAAAAAATAGGAAGACCTAGATAATTTGTTTATTGATCTACCGAAAGTGGAATCAGTATTTTATCACTCTCTGGTGATTTTCAACAATTGTTTTCATGAGCAGAAAGTTTCTGTTTTTTTCAGCAAGATCAACTAATTATCATCCAAGAAGATCTTATAGGTTTTACTTGGCACAACACTAATTAAAACATAAAACCACATATAACCAGAGGCTAGGTGAATTCTTTATTACTAAACTGGAACAAAAAGCAAGGAATAAAAATAAAATTGGGTTGCCTCCCAACAAGCGCTATCGTTTAACGCCCCTAGCTAGGCATAAAAACAAGAATAGATCTAGGTATTGTCATCTTTGGTATGCAATCCATAAGTGGCTCTCATAATAGATTCATAAGGTAATTTAATTTTATTCCTAGGAAAGTGTTCCATGCCTTTCCTTAATGGAAATTGGAATCTAATATTTCCTTCTTTAATATCAATAATTGCACCGATCGTTCTAAGGAAAGGTCTACCGAGAATAATAGGACATGTAGGATTGCAATCTATATCAAGAACAATGAAATCCACGGGCACATAATTCCTATTTGTAACAATAAGAACATCATTAATTCTTCCCATAGGTTTCATAATGGTAGAGTCCGCAAGGTGCAAATTTAAAGAACACTCATCAAATTCACGGGAACCTAACACATCACACAAACTTTTTGGAATCGTGGAAACACTAGCACCCAAATCACACAAAGCATAGCATTCATGATCTTTAATCTTAATTTTAATAGTAGGTTCCCACTCATCATAAAGTTTCTAGGGATAGAAACTTCTAATTCAAGTTTTTCTTCATAAGATTGCATTAAAGCAACAACGATATGTTTAGTAAAAGCTTTATTTTGACTATAAGCATGAGGAGAATTTAACACGGATTGCAACAAGGAAATACAATCTATTAAAGAGAAATTATCATAATTAAATTCCTTGAAATCCAAAATAGTGGGTTCATTGCTATCTATAGTTTTGACCTCTTCAATCCCACTTTCACCAATTTTTGCATCAAGATCTAAAATCTCCGAATCATTGGGACGCCTTCTAACTAAAGTTGACTCATCTCCAGTCCCATCTTTATCAAGATTCATATTGGAAAACAAAGATTTAATAGGACACACATCAATCACTTTTAGATCTTCATCATTATTATCATCTCGATCTTCCGCTTTAGCGGCCATCTTATTAACTAAGGTGGCCTGCTTATCCGAAATTTGGCCTACTATATTTTCAAGCTGAGCAAACTGAGATTTCAAACCATAAAATTCCTTAGACATATCATCAAGCTCTTTATTCATGTACTCCATAAAACCTTTTTGTTCTTTAAGCTCGTTTCTGAAGAAATTCTTATGCTCGAACTACAAAGACATAGAGCTTCTAACGTTGTTTTCAATTTCTTCCAACCTTCTAAGGTGAGGATCAACGCTTTTTGGTAAAGCCATCAGAGCAAAAAGGCACACAAACACCAAAGGACACAAAAAAGCAAGCAAAAAGAGCAAACGGAAAAGAGGCGAATAAAACGGCAAGGTTGAAGTGGGGGAGAGGAAAACGAGAGGCGAATGGCAAATAATGTAATGCGAGGGAGAAGAGTTTGTGATGGGTACTTGGTATGTCTTGACTTGAGCGTAGATCTCCCCGGCAACGGCGCCAGAAATCCTTCTTGCTACCTCTTGAGCATGCGTTGGTTTTCCCTTGAAGAGGAAGGGGTGATGCAGCAAAGTAGCGTAAGTATTTCCCTCAGTTTTTGAGAACCAAGGTATCAATCCAGTAGGAGATTACATGCAAGTTGCCTAGTACCTGCACAATCAATCAAGAACCTTGCAACCAACGCGATAATGGGGTTGTCAATCCCTTCACGGCCACTTGCAAAAGTGAGATATGATAAAGATAATAAGATAATATTTTTGGTATTTTTGTTGTATAGATTGGAAAATAAAGATTGCAAAATAAACAGCGACAAAAATAGCTAGTTGACGTGAAACTAATATGATGTAAAATAGACCCGAGGGCCATAGGTTTCACTAGTGGCTTCTCTCATGATAGCATATATTACAGTGGGTGAACAAATTACTGCCGAGCAATTGATAGAAAAGCGCATAGTTATGAGAATATCTAGGCATGATCATGAACATGGGCATCACGTTCGTGTCAAGTAGACCGAAACGATTCTGCATCTACTACTACAAATTGAGTGCCCGTGCGTTGCCACGGAACAACAAATTTACATGTTGCTCACCATGATTGTTGGCCGCTGACACCGTCACCCCTTGTCAGTCGCAATGGAGGGGAAAGGGGAGGGGATATTTTGTCTCCCATCATCCTTGCAACCCCTCCACTAATGTGCTCATCCCATAAAAGATTTTATTATACTTTCTTGTACTATACAATGTACCACTAAAACAAAATACATGTGACTCATACTTGAAATTCCAATGGCCATGGTCCATATCCTTCGTGCCGAGACACATATTTGGAGCTCCTGGACAGGGAAGATATTGCTTTGGCAGCCTTGGGCTCATCATCGCCTCCTTGCCACATACAATGCACTATCAAAAGAAAAAATAGATGTATGTTAGTGATATCAAATATATATAATTCAATCTTTAAATTCTGCTCATAGCATAAAGAGCCAAACATGATACGAGTATCACTTGAGGATATATCTTAGCAACAGATGCATCAATTGCACTTCTTTGTGATGGGGCAGCTCGATTTCAAGACTGTCATCTTCGTTCACAAGACACATATTCGTTCCCAAAAAACATATGATTTGATCACCTCCAAATTATCAATATTACCTTGAACCTAGGACATGCTTTCTGATTTTGTATGGTTGCAGATCAAAACTCCACACATGACTCAAGATCGAGAACGATGTGATAAGTTAGGACTAACATGAACATTAAGTAGGACAACGAACATGCCTGGTTAACAGAAAACTACGACGACACACTACCATCACACTGAATATGTAACCTTGTGTGCATTATTTAGGTTCTCAGCACCTGATAGCGAAAAGGAACATGGTGGCATTTGACCAAACTTTTCTTCTGTTATGCATATCCAATGTCTCATGCTCTTCGTGTTCATTTTCTCCTATCAAGCGTCTCTTTACAAATGTATGAAAAATAGCAGCTTCCCACGTAGATGGGGTCTGGATCAATGACCCAACAAGAGTAGGCAACAACATTATGGAAGTACTGGTCAAGCTCGATATCAATCGACGACCACCTTCACTGATGGGGGCATGCTGTGAGAAGACGTGATGCGCCCTGGCTCACTAGATGCCGGCTCACTACAGAAGTAGTTCTACACACATCAAGACTTTAAACACAAGAATCAATGTCTTAAAAAATTAAAAGAAGAAGCAACACATATAGACGTGTGAAAAAGCCATAAGCAGGGACAGAATTGTGCAATAGCTCTGATGGATGCACATAAGACAGTTACTACCAAAATAAAGTAGTCTATGTGGCAATTTGTGTCGGAGAAGTTTACATATAATATACCCTTCAAGTAAAATGAAAATTGAGAGGTTCATCTTCATAGATACATAGCTCTGAAAGAGCACAATCAAATCACGAGAAAAACAAGCAACGGTGATTTTGACCAGAAACAAAATATCACACATTATTAAGAAAAATAATAAGCTCAATGTGCAGGCAACATGATACTAATTTATAACACACTTGTCATGCGCAAAAAAGGCGACATTTGTAAATGAAGTAGTAATTATTGGTAATACATATACACTTGTCTTTCAGAAGCTGAAACCTACACGCATCTGCAATCATGCATCAAACCTGCCCATACAAAATACATCTATATTTACTGAAGGTTGGAAAATTTCCTATTTGGTAGCCATCTACAATCATGCAAGAAAGAAAGGAGTCTGTATTTTTTTGAACTCCCATGTATAGCCAATAACAGACTTACCGGAAGTAGTACATCCCAATGTAGCAAAAATGTTACTCGGGCTTGACTAATAAAAAGTAAAATAAGACAAGCATTTTAGATAAGTGAAATATTTAGATATTACTGTTGTACCATGATTATTAGAGCTGTGACGTGCTTGAACCATCTCATCATGTTTCTGTTCTGGAATTTGTTCTTTACAAAACATTCAACTACTTGCTCATCTTCACAATAATGGATCCACCTTTGTGTCTGAGGTCCTAGAATGCATTCGATACACCTTGTTGGAGGATGTCGTTGCAGTAAAGACTAAAGATATTGCATCTTTCACAATCATAGTACAATGAGAGATGACAATCTATTAGCAAGGCCTCTCATTGGGAAAAAAGCAATCAAAAGCGAGTGATGAATTTCATACCAAATGCAGAAAAAATTACAAACCAATGCATAGCACATAAATCGTTGGCACAACGAGAACATGTATTAAATTCTATTTGCATCATTGAAAAAAGGTCAGCAAAACGCATATCCCTATGCAGAACTCTGTAGTGAAGCTTTGCCTGCTGTACGGTGCCAATTGTGTTTTTGCACCAGCAGCTTGCGGTGCAGTCTGCTCCTGAATATGCAAAGATTGTCTCTGACTATACAATATTTACTTCAACTACATGCTTCAGAGTTCCCTGGCAAAAAAGGCTCCAGAACACATATGCTTGCATCACAGAACTGTAAAGCTATGAGAAGCATTGTAGTGGAGTAATCATTTCGAGCAAACTAATATCCATCATAATTCTTTCATTTTTTCTAATGATATATCATCCATATAGTTTCTCTTACATTATATATAGTACGTGAGAACCCACAATTATTATTCAAGTCTGTACGTGAGAACCCACAATTATTATTCAAACCTTATATACCATCGATCTAAGAAAATGCTATGCGTGTAGCATGTTTGACTTTGTTAGAAGTATATATCTGTTGAAGTTTGACATTAATTTAGAAAATGTTGTGTACAAAACAAACATCCGTTGACAATAATTGACCATGGGTGTTGTATGGACTGTCTTTTTCTGGATGTAAAAAAGCCAACATGCTATACATGGGAGGCATAGTGGTTTCTAAGCTCGGCATAGTGGTTTGGACAGTCTAGAAGAGGAAATCAGATATGTGCATGCTGGGCATAGTGGTTTGTAAGCTCGACAACAATCTCCTCACTACTGTTCTACACATTCAAAGGTTGTCAACTTGTTAATTTAAGAAGTTTGATAGTTCTGCAAAGCAAACTATTTATGATTGTAATTAGAACTCAAATGCATAGCATATTAGGATACCTATGCTCAACGTGGACATCAAGAGCAACCTGAAGAATGCCGGCAACTTCCAGGCTGCCCCTACATGCTCGGTATATACATACCTTCATTGTTGCTCTGCCTCTCTTTGGGTCTTTATGGAGTCCTGGTGTTGATTGCTAACGCATGCTGCAAGCAGCTGGCATACCACCATGGCATGAGCACCAACCTGGTAAACTTCATGAAACAGCAATCCATCTGCAGGAGGAAGATGCACATGAAGAAAGGATCCAACTATGGGAAAAGAGTAGATCACTAACCAAATTGAACGACGTCTACCTCATCGATCTTGTATGTCTCCAGGTTTGTGATCACAAGAACCAATCCAGGAATAAGGCCTGTAATTCCAAACAAACCAAGAAGATTTAAATAGTGAGAACCAAAAATTAGGCATCACAAAGACAACCAAGGAGAACTCAACACTGAGACTGTTGAGGATATAAACCTTAGAGTCACCCGCCAGGAGGGGCCGGGTTACTCATAATGGTCATCGCCGGAAGCCCGGTGCCAAGCTTGAAGACGGTGGGCCAAAGATGGGCTTAAGACCCGGATATGGCTTAAAGCCCGTAGTTACAACCATCATTATGGTAGAACTTGTAGTGTAAGGAAAGAATAGTTGAGAGTCCGAGCCGGACACTCTTATGAGCCGGCGGGGACTCTGAGGGCTGCTGGGCGTCAACCTCTCTATATAAAGGGACGACCCGGCAGCGGTTTAGGGACAAGAAAGATCTGATCGAGAGCCAGGCATAGCAGTTAAGCTCCTTGGTCATCGAAACCCTAATCAATACCACCTCAACTGGACGTAGGCTTTTACTTTCACCGTAAGGGGCCGAGCCAGTATAAACCCTCGTGTTCCTTGTCCCATTTCACCCCTTCAAGCTTCTTAGCGGCGATGGCTCCACGACTAAGTCCTAGCTTGAGGACATCTGCCGTGACAATTCCACGACAGTTGGCGCCCACCGTGGGGCCAGCGCACGGTGGATTTGAGTTCTTGAAGGGCAGCTTCGAAGGGCTCAAGGGATACGCTGTGGGCCGGATGACCAAGAGTCGTCGCGGCAAGCTCTACATCGACGATGCAAGTTGGGGCCCCGATGCCGGCTCAATTGAGTACGGATACCGGGTCCCCTTCGGCGGAATTCATGTTTTCATTGGCAAGATTGGTGAGCCGGGCCCTGAGCCGGATCTCTGCGCCGATCTCATCGAGACGGCTCTGCGCGCACGACCCGCCCGGGCCCTGCCTACCTTGAAGCACGCTTTCGTGGGATGTATCCATGGAGGGCTCTCCGGTGGATCTAGATCTGGTGATGAGACGGCCGCCGGCTCTGACGGCGAATCATCCACAGATGAGTCGAACTCGTTGTATCAGTTTCAAGATGGCAGGCTAATGGGTTGTTCCGATGGTGACAGTATTCCGGACCCGTTTGAGCCGCCGAGCCGGGTTGGAATCTTCATGGCCGGTGCGCAGCCTGTTCAGAACCCTGCTGCTGGGGCGGGAAACCCGGTGCCCTCGCCGGCTCAGGTGCTGATAGATCTCACGGACAAGATGACAGTCCTATTGACCGCCGCGGTTGACCCGGCGGACCAAGCTCAGCATGACGCGGAGGTGGCGCAGTTAAAGTTAGATCTCGTGAAAGCCAAAGAGGATCTGGCAGCGGAAGGGATCAGGATGGCTGCGGAGAGGGCGGCTCTCGACGCCCGAACTCAGTTGATTCAGGCGCAGGCCTTCCGCCTCACGATGGATCAGAACGCGTCCAATGAGGTCATGAGAAGGAGGCATCAAAAGGCCCAATCTCGACTCCCTCCGGTTTACGATCCTTGAAACCTCTTCAACACGCCAGGTGCAGGGTCTAGTAACCCGCCAGGGATCATAGTGCCCGGGTTTGGGACCCCTGTTCAGCCACAAGTGATGGGGCCTCCTCGGGTGAACCCTGCCCCGCCTCAGTATGTGCCAATACCACCGGGTCATTATGCTAACCCGCTGGAGAACATGGTAGCCGCGGCAGCACGGCTGGTGGACCTCCCAATTGACGGCGACTCTCCGACGGCTATTGAAACCCGCCGGGTCAGGGAGCTCCTTCAGACAGCACTGGCGCAGCAAGAGGCGTACTCTTACAGCCGGGACAGGATCCACTCGACCCCTCGTGCAGGCCGGAGCCCGAGTTACAGCAGACACATGGTCTCAGCGACCGGCTCAAGTAATGTCCAATGCCATGACCCGCCCCCTGGCCATGGCCCGGCTCATAACGGAGCCTTTCACGCAACAGACCAAGACAGAGCGCGGCAAGAGGCGGAGCAGGTGCCTCAGTTGACGGCTTACCAGACTCCCCCGGCTTATCTGACGACTTCCGTCGACGTGGGTATCCCTACCAGGACTGGAGGTGTCCCTTGTTTAGTGCCAGCTCTCCGCAATGAGCGTCTACCCAAGGACTTCAAAGGCCCTAGGAAGGTGCCTAATTACACGGCTGACTTACAACCCGCAGCCTAGATCAAAAGTTATGAGATGGCCATGGAACTGCTGGAGGTCAGTGAAGCGGCGATGGCCAAGTACCTCACCATGATGCTGGATGGGACTGCCCGCACTTGGTTGAAAGGGCTACCGCCGAATTCCATCGGGTCTTGGGCTGAGCTGAAGGCCCGGTTCATACAAAACTTCAAAGACACCTGTAGACAGTCTATGTCAATAGTGGAATTGACTAACTGTAAGCAACAGGAGGGCGAGTCTAGGACACATTGGGTTCGCCGGGTCAAAGAGATCATACACTCATCGGATAAGATGGATGCCGGCTCTGCAGTCTTAATGTTGGAGCAAAATTGTCGTTTTCTGCCCCTGAAGATGAAACTCGGGTGGCTTAAGCGCGACTGCAGTGACATGGGTACGCTGATGGCGGCTCTCGTCAAGTACGCCAATTCTGATAGTACCAAGGACCCCACTTCAGATGATGAAAGGACAGGGAAGGGAAAGAAGAACGGCAATGGCAAGGGTCCTCAGCATAACCCGGGGAACCAAGGAGGTGGCAAGCGTAAGGCTGATGGCAGCCTAGAGTTCGTGGCCAATGCCAGTTCATAGGGTAATAAGCCAGAGACGCAAGGGGAGGCCCCCTCCCCGAGCCGGCAGGTCAGGCCCGACGCTGGAGCAACTGTTGAATGAGCCTTGTCCAAGGCATGGCTCTAGAGAGAAGCCAGCTACTCATCTATGGAAGGATTGTGCAATCATGAAGGCCTTTAAGAATTCCAATGCCTTTAACGGCAACAATGGCCCGGGCGGCGGCTCAGGCGCCGACGGCTTTCATGGCCCGGGCGGCGGCTCAAATTCTAATCCTCAGAACGGTCAAGGGGGCTTTAATCAGCAGTCTGGCCAGGGTCATCAACAGCAGCAGGGGGGTTATCAGACCAATCCAAAGCAGCTTAGCGGTGGACAATACCATGTATTTGCCACCAGTCTGTGTAAGCGAGATCAGAAGCTTCATAAGAGGGCTGTGAATGCTGTTGAGCCGGCGGTTCCATGCTATTTACGATGGTCTAAGCAGCCTATACTATGGAGTAGGGAGGATCACCCTCCCCAGGTGGATAATCCGGGTCACTTGGCCCTGGTGGTGGCTCCTCAGATGGGAGGATATAAGTTCACTAAGGTGCTCATGGATGGAGGCAGCAGCATCAACATCCTCTATTATGAGACTTTCCGTCGTATGGGGTTGATTGATAAGAACCTCAGCTAGTCAAACACTATTTTCCATGGTGTGGTACCTGGTAAGTCGGCTTATCCAGTCGGCAAGATCGAGTTGGAAGTGGCCTTTGGAGACGAGCACAACTACAGGGTGGAAAAATTGACCTTTGAGGTGGTCAAGATAAGAAGTCCGTACCATGCCATATTTGGGCGGCCGGCTTACGCCAAGTTCATGGCACGGCCGTGTTACGTGTATTTACAGCTCAAGATGCCGGGTCATAATGGGACCATTACGGTTCACGGCAGCCGGAAGGTGGCCTTGGAGTGTGAGGAAGGCGATGCAGCTTATGCAGAGTCTGTTTGCGCAACAGAGGAGTTGAAGTTTTACAAGGACAATGTTGACCCAACAGATATGACCTCTCTGAAAAAGCCGACTACGGAGCATGAGCCGGCAATGAAATTTAAGTCGGCTGATGAGACTAAACTTGTTGACTTCATTCCAGGCTCTTGGCGGCCGGGTTTATTGTTGAAGTCTTTCACCCAGAGTGGTTAGCTAACCCGGTGCTCGTGCTCAAGAAGAACGGCACTTGGCGGATGTGTGTGGACTACACGGACTTAAACAACGCGTGTCCGGCTGATCCTTTTGCTCTTCCCCGTACTGGTCAAATCATTGATGCTACGGCGGGTTGTGAGCGCTTGAATTTCTTGGATGCTTATTCTGGATACCATCAGATTAAAATGGCAGTTAAGGACCAGGAGAAGACGGTGTTCATCACTCCCTTTGGAGCCTTCTGCTATGTATCTATGCCTGTTGGGCTCAAGAGCGCACAGGCGACTTATCAGCGTTGCGTGCAGAACTGTCTTCATAACCAGATTGGGCGCAATGTCCATGCTTATGTGGATGATATTGTGGTTAAGTCCAGGGAGGAGAAAACCTTGATAGATGATTTGAGAGAAACCTTTGATAATCTCTGGGTCTACAAGATGATGCTTAACCCGGCCAAATGTGTTTTTGGTGTTCCTGCAGGCAAGCTCTTGGGTTTCTTGGTTTCTAACAGAGGTATTGAAGCTAACCCAGAGAAGATCAAGGCAATCACCTCTCTGGCTAAGACGGCGTGCATAAACGACGTCCAGCGTTTGGCGGGTCGTATTGCTGCTTTAAGCCGTTTTATAAGCCGTTTGGGTGAGAAGGCCATGCCATTGTACCAGTTGATGAAGAAAACTGATGACTTTGTCTGGAATGATGCAGCAAATACTGCTTTCGAGGATTTGAAGAGACAGCTGGCCGAGCCCCCAGTCCTTGCTGCTCCGGTGGACAAGGAGCCTTTATTGCTGTATGTGGCTGCTAACACACGAGCCGTCAGTGTGGCCGTGGTGGTGGAGCGCAAGGAAGAGGGTAAGGAGCATCCGGTTCAGCGGCCGGTTTATTATGTCTGCGAAGTACTCATTGAGTCCAAGCAGCGGTATCTGCATTGGCAGAAACTTGTTTATGGTGTGTTCATGGCAAGCCGGAAGCTTAAACATTATTTCCAGGGTCACCCCATCACTGTGGTCAGTTCTGCCCCCCTTGGAGATATCATTCAAAACAGAGAGGCCACAGGGAGAGTGGCTAAGTGGGCTATAGAGCTCGGACCTCATGGTCTGAAATACGTGCCACGCACTGCTGTTAAATCTCAGGCCTTGGTGGATTTCATCAATGATTGGACAGAGCTACAAGTGCCCGAACAAAAGCCGGATAACACATATTGGACTATTCACTTCGATGGGTCCAGGCAATTGGAGGGCTCGAGGGCTGGAGTCGTATTGGCTTCCCCAAAAGGTGACAAGTTCCATTATGTTCTACAATTGATGTTTCCTTGCACCAACAATGCAACTGAGTACGAGGCCTTGCTCCACGGTCTTCGGATGGCTAAGGAGATGAGCTTGAGCCGGGTAAGGTGCTTCGGCGACTCAGACTTGGTGGCTCAACAAGTATCAGGAAAGTGGGACTCCAAGGACCCTCTCATGGCGGCTTATCGCCGTGAAGTTGATGCCATTGCTGGGCACTTTCAGGGTTACCAAGTAGAGCACATCGATCGCAGGAGGAACGAGGTGGCTGATGCTTTAATTCGGCTGGGCTCTCAGCGAAAACCGGTGCCGCCTAATATTTTCCTGGACGTCCTGCATAACCCTTCTATTAAGTTGCCTACAGAGGAAGACTTGGCTGTCCCTGACCCGGAGGCACGACTGGTGGCGGCTCTCCACATCATACCGGACTGGACAGTGCCCTATCTGGCTTACATGACCCGGGGAGATTTGCCGGAGGATGAAACTTTGGCCAGACAAATAACTCGGCGGTCTAAGTCAATGGTTGTTATCAATGGTGAGTTGCATCACCGCAGCGTTCCAGCGTTGTGTCTCCCCTGAGGAAGGTCAAGAGATCTTGCGTGAGATTCACGAAGGGGATTGTGGCCATCACGCCGGCTCAAAATCTCTTGTGGCCAAGGCTTTTCGTCATGGTTTTTATTGGTTGACGGCTCATGCTGATGCGGAGGACTTGGTCAGCAAATGTGATGGTTGCCAAAGGTTCTCGCGACGGGCTCATGTGCCGACTCAGGAGCTGAGGATGATCCCAATTACTTGGCCCTTTGCGGTCTGGGGGCTTGATATGGTTGGGCCTTTTAAAAGGTCCAAGGATAAGAAGACCCACCTCTTGGTGGCAGTTGACAAATTTACCAAGTGGGTTGAAGCGGAGCCAGTTAGCAAATGTGATGCAGCCACGGCAGTTCAGTTTATGAAAAAAGTGATCTTTCGTTTTGGCTTTCCACACAGCATTATAACTGACAATGGTACCAATATATACAAAGGCGCCATGGAGGAGTTTTGTCAACGAGAGCATATTCGACTTGATGTTTCATCAGTGGCTCATCCTCAATCCAATGGTCAGGCTGAGAGGGCTAATCAGGAGATTCTGAAAGGCATCAAACCCCGGCTTTTGGTCCCTTTACAACGGACGCCGGGTTGTTGGGTGGAGGAGTTACCCTCCGTGTTGTGGAGCATCAGCACTACTCCTAATAGGTCTACAGGTTTCACACCTTTCTTCATGGTTTATGGAGCGGAAGCAGTTCTCCCCAGTGACATCCGACATGACTCACCTCGAGTGGCGGCTTATGTGGAGGTGGATAATGAACAGGCGCGCCAAGATGCTCTTGACTTGTTGGACGAACAGCGTGATGTGGCAGCAGCTCGCTCAGCGATTTACCAACAAGACCTGCGCCGTTATCATAGTCGCCGGGTTAAATCCCGGGTCTTCCAGGAAGGCGATCTGGTGCTCCGGCTCATCCAAGATCAAACAGATGCACACAAGCTATCCCCGCCTTGGGAAGGGCCCTTTGTAGTCAGCAAGAATTTGCACAACGGGTCATATTACCTCATTGACATTCGGGAGCACAAAGATTCACGTAAGTCGGAGGAAGAGACCCGTCGGCCGTGGAACATAGCTCAGCTTCGGCCTTATTACACTTGAGCCACCGGCTCTCATAAATGTACATATTTCTCTAAGCCATGTATATATTATGATAAGCAATAAAGTAGGACCTCTGTCCTTTTTTCTCCTCCAAAGGTGAACGTGTTGTTTTCATTGCAACATCACATGATAACTTGAAGGGGGATCCGGCTTATGATCGTATTCGGATCTAGCCATACGCAATATAGTCACTTGGGGGCTTCCTGTTCAAACATAGGTCGTATTTGAACCAAAGAGAACATAGCTGTCAATACCCATTTGATTGGCAAAGTGCCGAGCTCATTGGGGAGTTTTCTTTGATCATATCTGAATCACAGTTCAATCCCCTTTGGGAACCGACGTGGATCGTATTCGAATCAGCGTCGTTAAACAATTCTTAAGGTCATTTGGGGGCTTCCTATTCAAACATGGGTCGTATTCGAATCAAAGAGAAAATAGATGTCGGTACCGTCTTGATTGGCATCGCCACACCCACTGGGGGCTATATGATCGCATTCGAATCCTAGCATAACCCCTTTGGGACGGGTCTCTGGTCGTATTCGAACTGGAAGCCCCAAAGTTTTTCTGATTTATAGCGAGTTCTTCTGATTATTTCAAGTATGCACGGCGGGTCTCACTTTGCCGGCTTAAGTTTGATTTACAGTACTAGTCGAACATAATCGGCGTTATTAAGACGGGTAAACCGGCATTGAGGTACCAACCTTATTACCCGGGTTATCTAAGCCGGAGGTGTGCTTGCAGGCCGGTAAGTGTGTTGTTACGGTTATATCAAGGACATAATTGAGGACCAGTCTTTTATGATTCATGTTCCGGGTTATATGCATAAGACTGTGATTCTCCGTGCGGTAAGCCACCTAGAGACTTGTGATTTGTCTTTCTATGCAGGATAGTTAAGGAAAACTATTTAAGCTCAAGGAAGCATGAATGATCAACTATGACCCGGAGAAATATAAAGAGACAACTTCAATGGAATTCAGCATTCAACGCGTGCACGATGGCACGGCAAAGTTAAAGTGTTGGTCCTATTCTATTACAAGACTCATCGAGTCCAAAAGGGTGAAGCATTGTTTAAATAAGCCGCTTGCAGGATTACGATGCTTGCTGGGTTGAAGTGTCCGGCTCATCCCTCTCCGCTCCTCCGGCTGTTCCCAAGACCTGGAAAGTTGACGACTTCCAGTCAATGCCGCTCAGAGCTTCAAATTGGGCTTCCTCGTCAATTAACCCGGCCGGGTCAATTTCCGGGGCAAAGGTGTGCTTACGAGTCGGCGGGACTAAGCTGATGGCTTCATAGCGCGGAGTGGGGATCCTCTGATTCTCTGCATCGTAACCCGGCTGGTACTTGGTCAGATCCGTGTCATTTCCAATGAGAGTGGCCACCGAGCGTACGATCTTCACGCAGGCTGCAAAGTCCCTTTGGTCGAAGGGGGTGCCGTCTTCCTTCAAGATGGGATAGCCTAGGGCAATGTCCGCCGGGTCTAGTTCCGGAAGGAACGCCTTGGCCCGGCTCAGAGCAGCTATGGCTCCGGCTCTTGCATAGGCCCGTCGCAGCTCTTGGACACGCTGGGGAAGAACGGCAAGCCGGCGAAGAACTTCCGCCAGGTGAGTCGGCACCTCATTGGATAGGGCCACCACGGCCAAGGCGCGCTGTGACCCGGTGTAGAGTTGCTCCACCAGGGTGTACACGGCCTTCAACTTGGTCACCACACTTTGGTTGAGGTTGGCGCTTATGGGACCTGTTTAACAGAGTAAGATAAGCCGTTGGCAATGGTGGGTTATGAGACATAAAGATTATAAACTTGATGAAAGCCGGTGGGACACTTACCGAAGATGGCGGCGACCATCTGTGACACATGGCGCTTTAAGCCGGAGAGCTTGACGGTTTTCTCCGTCAGAGCCTTCTCCGCCTATTCGGCCCGGCTCACTAGAGTAGCCTTTTCTTCGGCCCAAGTTCTCCGTTCAGCTTCAAAGTCCCTTTTCAACTTCTCTTGAGCAGCAATACTGGACACAAATTTGGCGTTGGCCTTCCGGGTCTCAGTTTCTTGCGTCCTCAGGCGGGTCTTGAGATCGGAGATGTCAGCTTCAAACTTCTTGCCAGCAGCCTGCATAATTTCCGGGTTATAGTATGAACAGTTATTACACAATTTCAAAAGTCCCAAGCACTTTCCAAGCAAAGACACTTGGCACTTGGGGGCTAATGCATGTCGAACGTTTCTATTTACAAATTACCGGTTCATGCGAGTAAGCCGGAAGATAAGTCTACGACATATTCTATCATAAGTAGCAGACTTGGGGGCTAGAGTATGGTAAGGATGACAAGATAACTATGCGGTAAGCAAGAAGAGTAGTACCTCAGATTTCTGCTGAATCTGGTTCATCATGGCAATCTCTAAGTCCCGGCTCTTGTGCACTTGACTGACATAGCCGGAGACGATCTCTCCGATGCTCAGATTGGCATATTCGGTGAGATCCAGATTGGCCCGGCGGCGCTCTAGCAGCTCCTCCTTAGCGGAGCACTTGGCCAGTGCAGTAGGTCTCCCCGGCTCAACAAATTCCGTCCGGGTGATTACCACATCCGGGTCATCGGCCGGCTGAGCCGAGCTGGAGGCCTCCGGGTTAGCAGAAGTTTCTGCAATTGGCTTGTCGGTTGGAGCAGTGGTTTCAGGAGCAGAGGCGACTGGCGGTTCTTGAGCTGCGGCCTCCGGCTCAGGCAAGTCCGGCTCTTCGACCGGCTTGTTCTTCTTCACCCTTTTGCTAAGTTTTGCCTGGGCACTGAAAAGACAAAAAGGTTAAGTACAAAAGTATAAGTAAAGTTAAGTACAACAAGATATGGTCATCATTACCTGGGGTACGGTCTTGAAGGCCGGCAGGTTTGATTGCATCGAGTCACCAGAGGAGGGTGAGGTTTCCTGATAGTTTGAATCAGAAGAATTGAGCGGTTGACGTATAACACCCGCCAAAGGATGAAAGGGTACAAGTTGGAGATAACCTCGGTTCGGCGTTTCCTCGATGCATCAGGTAAGCCGGAGGAGAGGTCAGCGTCCTTGTTGGTCCGGGTGTGCCGCCGGCTCTCATGAATCTGTTGCTTCAAAAGAAATTGAGGATCTTGATAAGCTAAAGGATGAGAAAATCTTACTTTCCGGGTTACCCTTCGGACTTTCAGCCTTGGCAAGGGCTCCGAGTCGGAGGAAAGTGTCATTACCTCTTCGACCACCGGGTTACTTGCCCCGGCGTCATCCTGTTGATGAACAGTATTGATAAGGTGGACAGAAATAAACAACAAATACAACAAGAGCGTACAGGTTCAGGGGTTACCTCTGACTCGGAGCTGTCGCTTAGTTGCAGCAGCTCTGAAGCAGTAGGCCTACTTCCCTTCTTGCGGAGAGCGGCTCTCATGGTGGCTTTCTTAGCCTTCCTGGCCTTCTTGGCCGCCTCATGGTCGTATTTTACCTTCCAGAATTTACCATCAGCCTGAAAAATACAATGACGATTTCTTAAAGATTCATATGAAGGCTATCTACAGAAGAAGATAAGATGTTCAGATCAGCGGCTTACCGCTGGGGCTGGGTTGGTCTTGCAGAAGGGGCTTAACTCGGTCCTCCCGCAGTCTGCCAAGCTCTCATTTAAAAGGGCCTTGGTCATGTCTTCAGCAATGTCTTCAGGAAGATCGTTGTGGCTGTGTCGCATGGGGGTCATCTTTCCGGCATGTGTACTCACACATTAAGCCGGGGCGGCGGCTCAAGGGGATCACCCGCCACGAGATCCAGACCCGGACCAGGTCAATTCCATTGAGACCATTGCCCAGGAGAGCCTTGATCTTGTTAATGGTGGGGAGCAGAGGTTGGCGCTCCGCTTGAGTTAGCTTGTCTGACAGAGGGTGTGTTGGTTCCAGACGCGAGGGGCGAAAGCCGGGCAGCGGGCTCTCGTCAGCCGGCGACGTGTCTTGGCAGTAGAACCACGTCTGGTTCCAGTCCTTTGGGTGACTTGGCGGCTTGGCGTAAGGGAAGAGGCAGTCTCTCCGTCGCTGAATGGAGATTCCGCCAAGTTCCAAACTTGGTCCGTTGGCGCACTCGTTCTGGCGGTTCAGGTAGAAGAGCTCTCTGAAGAGCAGCAGGCTGGGCTCTTCTCCAAGGTAGACTTCGCAGAACACTTTGAAGTTACATATATTGGACAAAGAATTGGGTCCTATGTCTTGTGGCCGCAGATCAAAGAAGTTCAGCACATCTCTAAAAAACTTTGAGCCGGGCGGTGCGAGGCCCCGGCTCATATGATCCGCAAAAATGACCACCTCCCCGTCCTTTGGTTGTGGTCTCTCCTCTGATGGGTCGGGGGCACGGTAGGACATGACGTCCTTCTTGGGCAGGTAACCCGATTTCACGAAATCTGCTAAAGTCTCATCGGTGACGTTGGACCTCATCCAATTGCATGTGATGGGTGCTTTGGGAGCTTTGGGAGGCATGGTGAAAGTCGGAAGCCTATGGAAAAAGGAAATGTCCGGTTTAATTATAAGCCGGAGGAAATTTACAGTTCAATGTTAAAGTGGCGGCTTATGGAGGGGCCTAATGACATATATCTAAGTGCATCGGGTTATCTAAGCCGCTGGAGGAATTGAGAGTAATCCAATCGTCTACAACATTGTTGTAAATGAGCCGGAAAATTTTCTGGCGCATGGCTTCTTTGAGCCGGAAATTTTTAACAGTGCTTGGCTTCTTTAAACCGGAAATGTAAGCCGCCATGACTCAGCAGGGGCAGTTTTTTACTAAGTGTGGTGAAAACAGGTTTCACACATTGCAGTAAATATTTTGGATCAAATGGTTGGATAAAGAGAAAAAATTTCTAGACCTAGAACTGACGCAGAAGAAGTTCATGGGTTCAGAATGGGATCTTCTTTCAAACAAAGGGGATCAACTAGTGTTAAAATGGATGAGCTACAACTACCGCAGGAGTTCTGTGATAATCTTGGATCTAAACATGGTCATAGTGGCAGAAGTACAGAGAACCCGCGAAGAACGGTGAAGAACACGGGACGAACAGGAAGAACCCTACTGCAGATCTGTTCTACGGGGCAGCAAGGACTTACAGGTGCTGGTGAGTCGCGGAGGTCGCCGCCGTTTTCTCTGGACACAACAGGTTGATGCAGCGGCCGGAGTTGGTGAGGAGGAGGAGACCCGCGGCGGCGACAGCAACAGAGCTCGAGCGGAAGAACAGTTGCGCGAGGAGGAAGACGGGTGGCTGAAGGCTCATCGGGCCGGACTATTTATAAGGGCAAGCTCATAAGTGGGCGCGAGAAACGAGGAGGCCACGACGCGGTTATCTCACCATAAAAACGCCTCAATTTTCGGGATGACAGTAAAGATAAGATCCGTTGCGGATATGGTGGAGTAAAAAATGGATTTAATGGAAGATGACGTCACGGCGGATTACCCGGAATCTAGAGGATGACGCCACGCCGCGTTATGGCCTTCACTCAATTGTAAGCCGGAGATTTTCTGTCGAAAGAATTGAAGATTGACATGAGCCGGCTCAAATCGATCTGGGGCCTAATGTTGAGGGTATAAACCTTAGAGTCACCCGCCAGGAGGGGCCGGGTTACTCATAATGGTCATCGCCGGAAGCCCGGCGCCAAGCTTGAAGTCGGTGGGCCAAAGATGGGCTTAAGATCCGGATATGGCTTAAAGCCCGTAGTTACAACCATCATTATGGTAGAACTTGTAGTGTAAGGAAAGAATAGTTGAGAGTCCGAGCCGGACACTCTTATGAGCCGGCGGGGACTCTGAGGGCTGCTGAGCGTCAACCTCTCTATATAAAGGGACGACCCGGCAGCGGTTTAGGGACAAGAAAGATCTGATCGAGAGCCAGGCATAGCAGTTAAGCTCCTTGGTCATCGAAACCCTAATCAATACCGCCTCAACTGGACTTAGGATTTTACTTTCACCGTAAGGGGCCGAACCAGTATAAACCCTCGTGTTCCTTGTCCCGTTTAACCCCTTCAAGCTTCTTAGCGGCGATGGCTCCACGACTAAGTCCTAGCTTGAGGACATCTGCCGTGACAATTCCACGACAGAGACCCAAAATTAAGCATTAGGACAGGAAGCATGCTTACGTTAATCTGTTTATGCAGGTAGAGCGGAAGCTTCGCCGGCATGGTGGGCATGTGCAACGGATGGCAACGAAGATACATGCGGGGAGGAGGGGATGGTCGGCGCTGAGGCCGGGCTTCTCCATCACGTACTCCACCTGCACCTACAATAAACCATGGTGTTTGGCGCGGCTCGAGCGGATTACGGGGCGGCGGAACCGGAACTGGCCTGGGGGCGGGGGTCGGGTTCCGGGTGGGCGCTCTCCTCGGAGCCCTCGCCGGCTCCCATGGCACTGCTCTTCCTGTCCCTGTGACGGCGGCAGGGGTGGCCGCGCCCGGTGTCCCGCGGCTCTGCTCATCGCATCCGCTGCGGTGGAGGCGGTGGGGGTGGCGGTGGGCATGATCGTCATCAGCACTCAGCAGAAGCGAGCGAGGCGACCCCCTCCTCCTTCGGTGCAAGGCACAGAAGCGCAGTCCCCTCCTCGGTGCCTCCGCTATTTGGCAGGAGAGAGAAGAGATCGGGAGCGAGGGGTCGGGGAGAGGTGGGCTGACGGGACGTGCGATGGGTGGGAGGAGGTCGATCGTGGCTATTTCTTTTTCTATTGTGGCTTCTCTGTTTTTCTTTTATCGCGCCGGGAGAGAGGGAATCGTAGGAGGGTGGGGTGGAGGTGTGCGAGGCGATCGTGAAGGTCGCACCGCGTTGTAGGAGGTCGAACCATCACAACGTTCGATTCTCCTTTAATAGTAGAGATTACTCCACACATCGACCGCTATCCAACATGATTATGAGTATTAAGTTCATAAGAATAGAGTAACGCATTAGGCAAGATGACATGATGTAGAGGGATAAACTCAAGCAATATGATATAAACCCCATCTTTTTATCCTCGATGGCAACAATACAATACGTGCCTTGCTGCCCCTGCTGTCACTGGGAAAGGACACCGAAAGATTGAACCCAAAGCTAAGCATTTCTCCCATTGCAAGAAAGATCAATCTAGTAGGCCAAACTAAACCAATAATTCGAAGAGACTTGCAAAGATATCAAATCATGCATATAAGAATTCAGAGAAGAATCAAATATTGTTCATAGATAAACTTGATCATAAACCCACAATTCATCGGATCTCGGCAAACACACCACAAAAAGTATTACATCGAATAGATCTCCAAGAAGATCGAGGAGAACTTGGTATTGAGATCCAAAAAGAGAGAAGAAGCCATCTAGCTAATAACTATGGACCCGAAGGTCTGTGGTAAACTACTCACACATCATCAGAGAGGCTATGGTGTTGATGTAGAAGCCCTCCATGATCGATTCCCCATCCGGCGGAGCGCCGGAAAAGGGCCCAAGATGGGATCTCACGGGTACAGAAGGTTGCGGCGGTGGAAAAGTGGTTTCGTGGCTCCCCTAGATGTTTTCAGGGTATAAGAGTATATATAGGCGAAAGAAATAGGTCGGTGGAGGTCCGTGGGGCCCACGAGGGAGGGGGGCGCGCCTACTGTCGTGGTTCTAAGTCTGACAGTAGAATGGGGGGTATATTGGAGGAGGCAAGATCCTAGCTATGGTGAGGTTGTGCACGCAAGATTTAAGAGTTCAGGCTCTTCTCAGAGGAAGTAAGAGCCCTACGTCTCGGTGCTCGGAGGCTGGTTGATTGGATTATGCATGAAATTACAGGGGCTGCGAAGCCTTGTCCCAGAGGAGGGGGTGGCTTATATAGAGTGCGCTAGGACCCCAGCCGGCCCCGTTACAAGGGGTTCAATGTACATAAAGATAGGACGTTACTGGTAACACCAGTAATAAAGGCATATAAATGATCATTAAGACTACGGAGTGAACGCCTGACCGTTGCCATTTTTAGTGACTTTAGATCTTCTGTCTTCCAAGTGATTTCTGAAGTGGTCGAGTGAGTACACACTGGTTGAACGGAATTGGGTTTTCTGAGTGGAATGCTTCTGGTCGAGTTGATGGTGTTGTCCTTTGAATGTTCTTCTCTTTATGGTAGTATCCTTGGGAAGGGTGTCTAGGTCGGGCCTATTACCCTACCCTAGGTACATGTCATCGTCATTAGCTCCCGAATGGTTCGGGGTTGAGTGGAGAAGGAGTTGAGGATGGTTCCGACCCAATTTTCATGCTTCGGAAGCATTTTACTTGGATTGGTGAACTATGCAAAAACTTCAACTTCATTTTCAATCGCCTTGAACCATTCCGAGGTTGTCGAGTGAACTTTGCTGAAAAGCTTCGGGTGTTGATATGGTATAAAATCTTCGGCGCGATTGACTGTACTACTGTTCCCGGATCTCACGGGATTCGAAATTTGGAGAAATGCGCGGGACGGAGAGGGCCGCAGTAAACGGAACGGATTAGGCAAGGACGCCTCGGCTCTCGTGCCACCTTTTTCGCCATGTACCGAGCGCGTGACTGTTGCGGGATTTGACGGGATTGCTTGTGCCCACGAGCCAGACACTCGATAGCAGGCCCATATAAGGCGTCCGGGCCGATGCATTTAGCACATTGCTCCTCATCCCATTTTTCTTCCTCTGCTTCTCCACCGCATTCGCCCTCACTCTTGACGTCACCGCCCCGTTCGAGCGCATCCTACTGTACTGGAAAGGAGAAGACAACGGCTCTGGAGTGTGCGAAGAAGGCAACGGCGGTGGCGAAAGGCAAGAACACGAGCCGGGGCAGGTCGTCGTCGAGGTCCGGCCTGCCGCCCGGCTGGATCCAGGGCAACTGGATCCGATCCACGATCCAGAAGGAGGACATGGAGGATCTGGTGGAAGGGGTCTTGATTTCCCATGAGTCCTGGCGATTGCCAGGAAGCGAGACCGAGCCGCGGCCACAAGAGGGTGAGTGCGTCCTCCTCACGACTCACGTTGACCGTGGTTTCTCCTTGCCTCCACATCCCTTTTTTCGGGGTTTCTTGAATTTCTTTGGAGCCCAACTTCATCACTTTCCCCCCAACACCATCACCTATCTTGCTGCATATGTTTCTCTGTGTGAGAATTTCTTGGGTTGTCGACCGCACTGGGGTCTTTTCAAACATATATTCACTTGTCGCTCTCAGTCTGTAAAAAAGGCCAATCCGAGTGATGAGAGGACACACGTGATCCAGATGTGCGGGGGTCTAGGGATTCATATGAGGGGCGGGAGCTCTTTTCCGGCTATGACACTTCCTGATTCAGCTAGAGGGTGGCAGTCGACTTGGTTTTACTGCAAAGACCAGCCGACCCCTGGTTAGTCGACTGGACTTCCTCCCTTTTCCATGGATCGAGTCCAACCGCCCTCTCCTTTGAAAGTGACTCAAGAGGAGAAAGCAGAGGTGAATATGCTAGTTGAACGAGTAGTCCAGTTAGTCCGTGATGGCATGACTGGCATGGACTTGCTTGAAGTATTTCTCAGTCGACCCATCCAGCCACTCCAGGCTCGCAATCATCCCATGTGGATGTACTCGGGTATTGATGACACCACTCGGATCCACCCGGAGGAAGTCACCGAGGAGGTAGTAGAGCAGTGGCTGTAGGGCATCACTGGTAACAAAGACAACCCCCAGGGGGTCCAAGAGGGTTCCACCATTCGACAAAGCCAACAAACCAGACAAGGTCTGATCTTTACTGCCGAATGCCTTTTGTTCTGATTTGTAACTGTGCTCCAACCCGATTGACATTTGTGCAATTCCTTGCTCCGCAGATCCATACTGAGATGTGCTCGATGCCCAACGGGGAGCAATCCCAGGAAGGAGAGGAAAGCGGAGGCGACAGCGGCGACTGGAACTCTGATGGTGAAGGTGATGAAGAGAACGAAGACTCGAGCAGCGGTGAGGAGGTCGACTCTCCGCCTCGTTTGAAAAAACGCTCCAAGCAGAAGCACGACCCAGCAAGTGTCCGGGGCAAAGCAACGGCACCGACTGGGTAGACTTCGAGGCGCACTCGGACCTCCTCTCCTGTGCCGACTGAGAAGGCTCCGAAGCAGCTCAAAGTTACGCCATCAAAGCCCCGGAAGGCCTTGCCCAAGATAAAGGTTGACGTTCCCGTTGCCTCTGCGTAAGTGTCTTGTTTTCACTCTTTGCTCAAGGAATCTTATATCGGTTGTCGACCCATTCTCTTGCTTGACCGAGTGAATCTTGGAATTTGCAGTGCTGCTACCTCTGGGACTTCCATTTACAAGGCTGGTGATGCCGAGGAGATGGAAGACGCAGTCACATCCAAAGCGGGTATGACTCTTGTCATCTTGTCTCTACTTTGCCAACCATTTTCATGGTCGACTGAACTCTTGTGGTCGATTCGTTTGTAGTTTCGCAAAACGTTATTGAACTTCTGGATGACGACGAAGATATGCCACAGAAGCCCACGAGAAGGAGGAGCGGGACCTTAGGCAGGAGAGTGCCAGCCAGCAAGACTCCCAAGTCGACGTCGGTGATAGAACCAACAATCCAGCAGTCCGGAGACCTCAACCGCACTTCTGTTACTTTTGCGATTCCCTTGTCGAGTGGACATCCTTCAGCGTCGACTACACAGGCCCCTGTTTCATCTGTGCAACTCCATGCCTCAGACTCTCAAGCTGCTGCGGCTGATCCACCGTCTCCACTTTTCACCGCCCATCATGTCCCAGAGGACCAAGTGAGCGCTGCCAAGGAAGCCATACGCTAGGCAGGCCTTATGATGGAGTAGATGAAAGTGGTGCGCGAGGCCAGTCTGGCTGACTATGACGCCAGCTCAGCACTCCAGGCCAATGTCCAGGTTAGCTGATTTCTGACTGGTCTTCTAGCTTGACGCTTGTTCTGTTAGGATATGCTACCTGAAAACCTTTATTGTGCATCTATTTGTCAGTCTGCACTTTGCATCTGTACACCCACTGGGTGTTTCAATTTTTGCTGAGTAGTTTTTCCCCTTGAGTTGACTAGATTGTGTCGATTGTATCTTTGAACTACTGGGGGCACACTGAGTGCACCCACTGGGTGTAGTCCCTGAGACCGCCGTCGAATGTTTGATTCGGCGGGGGTCTTGATAAAAATGTCTCTTTTGAGTTCTTCTACTCGGTCGTAGACAGGTCTAGTCGAGTGAAAACTGGACCAGTGGGGTCACGCTGAGTGCACCCACTGGGTGTAGTCCCCGAGACCGCCGTCGAATGTTTGATCCGGCGGGGGTCTTTGGACAGATTTTTTTCAACATTCTTCCACTCGGTCTGGGCAGACCATGTCGAGTGGAACCTGGACCAGTGGGGGCATGCTGAGTGCACCCACTGGTGTAGTCCCCGAGACTATTGTTGAATGTTTGATTCAATAGTAGTCTTAGAACTCTTTGAACTTGTTACTTTATTGCTCGGAAGCAACCAATCTTTGTGCCTGTTCTCTGACCACAGAGATCTTGTGAACTTGGAGCCCGGTTTGCTGACTTGGAGCAGAAGCAGATCCAGCTCAATCTTGATCTGGAGTTGGCCAAGAAGAACTAGCAGAAGGCTAAGGATGATGCTGCTGGTATGGAAAACTTGTCGACTGATTCTCTTGCCATCTTTTCCCTCCTTTTTCTGACTCGAATGTTATTCCTTTTATAAAAAATGAGACATGCCTTGGAGAAGAAGGACCTTGACCTTGCGGCCACACAGAAAACAACAGAAGAAAAAACGGCACTCGCCGACCAGAAGCTGGTTTCGGTCTGAAAGTTGGAGGAAGAGAATACCAAGCTGAAGGCTGCTCTTGACGAGGCCAACAAAGATGTGACTCGACTGAAGAAGGATAAAGGGACCCTAACCAACAAAGTGGAAGACCTCACCCACAAGAGAGATGAGCTGGAGGTCTAACTAGGAGGACTCACCAAGAAGATGTTCCTTATGCTCGAAGGTACTTTTCCTTGTCCGATTGATGTGCTATCGTCGACTCTTTATATAACTGTCGACTCATTACTTCTCTATGAGTGCAGAATTCTGCCAAGACTTCGAGCAGGAGACTGGGCGAATCGAGACGAGCTTGGACCCCATCAACTCCCCTGTTAAAGATGAAGCTGCTATGAACGTGCTCTGACTGGAATCTCGTCTTGCTAGCATCGTCGACTACCTCGCTCGACTGAAGCTTGCGGTGTCATGGATCGACATAGTGCTCTAGCCAAGGGCGACGCTCTAGAATGACCTCGAGTCTCTGATGACTCGACTTAATGAGATCCCCGGTAGAGTGCAGGAATGGAAAAAGTCATCTACCCGGTGTGGTGCTGATGTGGCTCTGTCTCTAGTTCGCGTCCACTGCAAAGAGGCCAAGGAAGAGAAGCTTGCAGCGATCAAGGTTGCCAACACCAAGAAGCTTGATTTCCAGTCCTTCATGGAGACTTTAATTGAAGCAACTACTCGCATTGCAGATGGAATCGACCTGGACGAGTTCGTCGAGCCTGCCAGCCCTCCTCCTGCGGAGTGAATCAAACTTTATGCCTTGCTTAAATTTGCCTCGAAATGCCGAGTGATTTGTAACCGTTAAACTCCTTCGGGGTTGATGCCCGAGTACTTTTATTCGTGGTTCTGAACCTTGCGAGATTTATCTGAACTTAGTCTTTCTTTGAATCTCTTGACTTCGAGTGGAGCTTGTCTTCTCACTCGGAACAGATGTTTGTACTTGTGATGCAATTCTAAGGAGGGGGTCGCGGACGACCTGCACCTCGTCGTTCTTGCCGATCGAGGTGGAGTGTACGTTGTATTTATGGTGCAGCTCTGAGGAGAAGGTCGCAGACGACCTGCACCTCATCGTCCTTGCGGATCAGGATGGAGCACACATTGTACTTGTGGTGCAGCTCTGAGGGGAAGGTCGCAGACGACCTGTACCTCGTCGTCCTTGCGGATCAGGATGGAGCGTATGGCCGAGTCCCTGAGCGAGAGAATCGCTCTTCACTCGGAGCGTGTTTTAACTTAGGCGAGTACGAGACTGCAGCTAAGCCCCCAGGTGAGAGGGGTGCTCTTCACTCGGTGGGTTTTTTTCAAACTTAGGTGAGTACGGAACTGCTGCTAAGCCCCCGAGTGAGAGGGTTGCTCTTCACTCGGTGGGATTTTTTCAAACTTAGGCGAGTACGGAACTGCAGCTAAGCCCCCGAGTGAGAGGGTTGCTCTTCACTCGGTGGGATTTTTTCAAACTTAGGCGAGTACGGAACTGCAGCTAAACTCCCGAGTGAGAGGCTTTCTCTTCACTCGGTGGGATTTTTCCAAACTTAGGCGAGTACGGAACTGCAGCTAAGCCGCCGAGCGAGAGGCTTGCTCTTCACTCGGTGGGATTTTTTCAAACTTAGGCGAATCGGGTTCGCGGCTAAGCCCCCGAGTGACAGGCTTGCTCTTCACTCGGAATTTGTTCTGGAAACTTAGGCGAAACGGATTCGGAGCTAAGCCACCCACTGGGGGATTTTGAACACATGTATAAGTATTAACAATCATTTAGGAGACTGTAAAACCGTGTCTTTGATAAACAAACTGAAAGGTACTTCTTATTACATCTCATCAGTTTGAATGCTTTAAGTATAAAAATGGCGAAGGAGCTCCGCATTCCAAGCACGTGGCTCGTCTTTATTATGCTCTACACTATAGAGGTGATATGCCCCGTTGTGGAGCACCTTGGTGATGATGAAGGGACCTTCCCAAGCGGGAGCAAGCTTGTGCGGCCGTTGCTGATCCACTCTGAGCACTAGATCACCTTCCTGAAATGCTCGACCTCTCACATTTCCGGCATACAATCGACGAAGGTCTTGCTGATAAATGGTCCACCGGATCAAGGCCATCTCTCTTTCTTCTTCCAAAAGTTCAACAACATCTTGTCGAGCTTGTTCTGCTTCAGTTTCTGAAAAAAGTTCCACTCGGGGTGCATTGTGAAGCAAGTCACTCGGAAGCACAACTTCAGCCCCATAGACCAAGAAGAAGGGAGTTTGACCAGTCGACCGATTTGGTGTTGTTCTTAATCCCCAAAGTACTGATGGTAGTTCATCCACCCAAGCGCCTGCTGCATGCTTGAGGTCACGCATCAATCGGGGTTTCAGCCCTTTGAGGATCAAACTGTTTACTCTTTCTGCTTGCCCATTCGACTGTGGGTGGGCGACTGAAGCATAGTCGACCCGAGTGCCTTGGGAAGCACAGAAAGCTCTGAACTCATCTGAATCAAAGTTTGACCCATTATCTGTGATGATGCTGTGTGGAACTCCATATCTGAACGTTAACTCTCTGATGAAGCTGACAGCAGTACTTGATTCGAGGTTTTTGATAGGTTTAGCTTCAATCCATTTAGTGAACTTGTCGACTGCTACAAGCAGATGGCTGAAGCCACTCCTGCCAGTCCTCAGAGGTCCAACCATATCCAATCCCCAAACAGCAAATGGCCAGACAAGTGGAATGGTCTTCAAGCCTGATGCAGGCTTGTGGGACATGTTGGAGTAGAACTGACAGCCCTCACAGTTGTCGACTATTTCTTTTGCCATCTCATTTGCACATGGCCAGTAAAACCCTGCTCGGTATGCTTTGGCCACGATGGTCCGAGAGGATGCATGGTGACCACAGGCCCCCGAGTGGATATCATTGAGGATCATTTGGCCTTCTTCTGGTGTGATGCATCTCTGAGCGACTCCAGTGACACTCTCTCTGTAAAGCTGTCCACCCATCACGGTAAAGGCTTTGGATCGACGGACAATCTGACGAGCCTCTTCTTCATCCTCTGGGAGCTCCTTCCTGAGAATATATGAAATATACGGCACTGTCCAATCAGGAATGATGACTAAAACCTCCATGATCAAGTCGACCACGGCTGGGATATCAACTTCAGTCGGATCAGTAGAACTCTTAGGTTGCGGGGGCTCTTCTGTGAAGGGATCCTCTTGAACTGATGGTGTGTGAAGATGCTCCAAGAACAGATTGCTGGGAATGGGCTCCCGCTTGGAACCTATCTTTGCCAGGTCATCAGCTGGTTGTTCTTCAGTCAGGGTATATGGTGGAGCTCTAACCCTTCAAACTTCTTTTCCAATTTTCTCACTGCATTGCAATAACCAGTCATACCTGGACTCCTAACATCCCATTCCTTCATCACTTGATTGACCACTAAATCTGAGTCGCCGTAAACCATTAGGCGCCGGACGCTGAGTGAAATGGCTATACACAACCCGTACAGAAGTGCCTCATATTCAGCTTCATTGTTGGAGGAGTCAAAGTGAATCTGGAGAACATAACTGAGCTTGTCGCCTCATGGGGATACCAGGACTACCCCAGCACCTAAACCATTCAACATCTTTGTCGTGGAATTGTCACGGCAGATGTCCTCGAACTAGGACTTAGTCGTGGAGCCATCGCAACTAGGAAGCTTGAAGGGGTTAAGTGGGACAAGGAACACGAGGGTTTATACTGGTTCGGCCCCTTACGGTGAAGGTAAAAGCCTACGTCCAGTTTGAGGTGGTATTGATTAGGGTTTCGATGACCAGGGAGCTTAACTGCTATGCCTGGCTCTCGATGAGATCTTTCTTGTCCCTAAACCGCTGCCGGGTCATCCCTTTATATAGGGAGGCTGACGCCCAGCAGCTCTCAGAGTCCCGGCCGGCTCATAAGAGTGTCCGGCTCGGACTCTCAACTATTCTTGCCTTACACTTCAAGTTCTACCATAATAATGACTGTAACTACGGGCTTTAAGCCATATCCGGGTCTTAAGCCCATCTTTGGCCCACCGTCTTTAAGCTTGGCGCCGGGCTTCTGGCAATGACCATTAGAGTAACCCGGCCCCTCTTGGCGGGTGACTCTAAGGTCTATATCCTCAACATTAGGCCCCAGATTGATTTGAGCAGGCTCATGTCAATCTTCAATCCTTTCAACAGAAAATCTCCGGCTTACAATTGTGTTAAGGCCATAACCCGGCGTGACATCATCCTTTGGACTCCGGGTAATCCGCCGTGACGTCATCTTCCATTAAGTCCGTTTTTTACTCCGCCAGATCCGCAACGGATCTTATCTTTACTGCCATCCTGAAAATCGAGGTGTTTCATGGGGAGATAACCACGCCGTGGTCTCCTCGTTTCTCGCGCCCACTTATGAGCTCGCCCTTATAAATAGGCCGGCCCGACGGGCCTTCAGCCACTCCTCTCTTCTTCGTCTCCTTCCTCGCGCCACTGCTCCCCTGCTCGAGCTCTGCCGCCGCCGCCGCCGCGGGTCTTCTCGCCGTCACCAACTCAGGCCGCTGCATCACCCTGATTTGACCAGAGAAACGCGATGACCTCCGCGACTCACCAGTCCCTGTAAGTCCTGCTTGCCCTGTAGAACAGATCTATCGTAGGGTTCGTCCGTGTTCTTCGTGTTCTTCGCTGTTGCCCACGAGCTCCGGTAGTTTTCATTTTTACTGCCCGTTTTTGATCTTAGCCTTGTATAGAACCACTGCGGTAACTGTTTAGCACCCATTTCACATGTAAGTAACCCTCTTTTTACTGCATAAGAGCCTCATTCAAGCCCAAGAACTTCCCTGCGTCTGTTTTTAGGTCTAGAAATTTTCCTTTTGCCCGACCATTTTGATCCAAAATATTTACCGCAATGTGTGAAACCTGTTTTCACCACACTTAGTAAAAACTGCACTCATTGAGTCATGGCAGTTTACATTTCCGGCTTAAAGAAACCACGCGCCGTAGAACCTTCCGACTCAAAGGAGACCATGCGCCATCGAATTTTTCCGGCTCATCTGTGATAAGGCCGTAGACAATCGAATTACTCTCAATACCTTGGGCGGCTTAAATAACCTGGTGCACTTAGATATATGTCATTAGTCCCCTCTGTAAGCCGCCACTTTAACATTAAACTATGACTTCCCTCCAGCTTATACTTAACCCGGACGTTTCCTTTTATCATAGGCTGCCAACTTTCACCATGCCTCCCAAAGCTCCTAAAGCCTCTATCACTTGCAATTGGATGAGGTCCAACGTCACCGACGAAACCTTGACGGACTTTATGAAGTCGGGTTACTTGCCCAAGAAGGATGTCATGTCCTACCGTGCCCCTGACCCGTCAGAGGAGAGACCACAGCCAAAGGACGGGGAGGTAGTGATTTTTGCGGATCACATGAGCCGGGGCTTCGCACCGCCCAGCTCAAAGTTCTTCAGAGACGTGCTGAATTTCTTCGACCTGCGGCCTCAAGACATAGGGCCCAACTCAGTGTCCAATATCTGCAACTTCCAAGTGTTCTGCGAAGTCTACCTTGGAGAGGAGCCCAGTCTGCTGCTCTTCAGAGAGCTCTTCTACCTGAACCGGCAAAATGAGTGCGCCAATGGGCCAAGCTTGGAGCTTGGTGGCATCTCCATTCAGCGGCGGAGGGACTGCCTTTTCAGTTACGCAGAGCCGCCAAGCCACCCCAAAGACTGGAATCTGACGTGGTTCTACTGCCAAGACACGTCGCCGGCTGATGAAAGTCCGTTGCCCGGCTTTCGCCCCTCGCGTTTGGAGCCAACACACCCACTGTCAGACAAGCTGACTCAAGCGGAGCGCCAACCTCTGCTCCCCACCATAAACAAGATCAAGGCTCTCCTTGGCAATGGTCTCAACGGAATCGATCTGGTCCGGGTCTGGATCTCCTGGCGGGTGATCCCATTGAGCCGCCGCCCTGGCTTAATGTGCGAGTACACGGGCCGAAAGGATGACCCCCAGAGACACAGCCGCAACGATCTTCCTGAAGATGTTGCAGAGGATATGACCAAGGCTCTCTTGAACGAGAGCCTAGCAGACTGCGGGAGGACCGGGTTAGCCCCCTTCTGCAAGACCAACCCAGCCCCAGCGGTAAGCCATTGACCTGAACATCTTATCTTCTTCTGTATATAACTTTCATCTTAATCTTTTAAGAAATCATCATTGTATTTTTCAGGCTGGTGACAAGTTCTAGCGGGTCAACTATGACCATGAAGCGGCCAAGAAGGCCAGAAAGTCGAAGAAAGCCGCCAAGAAAGCCGCTCCCCGTAAGAAGGGAAATAGGCCTACTGCTTCGGAGCTGATGCAACTAAGCGACAGCTCCGAGTCAGAGGTAACCCCTGAACCTGTAAACTCTTTGTATGCTTATTATTTATTTTTGTCCGCCTTACCAACACTTGTTCATCAACAGGATGATACCGGAGCTAGTAACCCGGTGGTTGAAGAGGTAATGATACTTTCCTCCGACTCGGAGCCCTTGCCAAGGCGGAAAATCCGAAGGGTAACCCGGAAAGTAAGCTTTTCACATCCTTTAGCTTATCAAGATCCTCAATTTATTTTGAAGCGACAGACTCATGAGAGCCGGCGGCACACCCGGACCAACAAGGACGCCGAACTCTCTTCCGGCTTACCGGACGCGTCGAGGAAGCGTCGGACCGAGGTGATCTCAAATTTGTACCCTTTTCATCCTTTGGCGTGTGTTATACGTCAACCGCTCAACTCTTCTGACTCAAATTATCAGGAAACTTCCCCCTCTTCTGGCGACTCTATGCAGTCAAGCCTGCCGGCTTTCAAGACCATGCCCGGGTAATGATGACAATCTCATGTTGTACTTGTCTTTACTTACATTTTTGTCCTTAACCTTTCTGTCTTTTCAGTGCCCAGGCCAAGCTCACCAAGAGGGCGAAGAAGACTAAGCCGGTCGAAGAGCCGGATTTGCCTGAGCCAGAGGCAGCTGCTCAAGAACCGCTAGCTGCCTCTGCTCCTGAGGCCGCTGCTCCAACCAACAAGCCCGTAGCAGAAGCTGCTGTTAACACGGAGGCCTCCAGCTCGGCTCAACCAGCAGCTGACCCGGACGTGGTAATCACCCGGACGGAATTTGTTGAGCTGGGAAGACCTACTGCGTTGGCCAAGTGCTCCGCCAAGGGGGAGCTGCTACAGCCCCGCCGGGTTAATGTGGACCTCTCCGACTACACCAACCTGAGCATCGGAGAGCTCGTCTCCGGCTACGTCAGCCAAGTACACAAGAGCCGGGACGTAGAGATTGCCATGGTGAACCAAATTCAGCAGAAGTCTGAGGTATTATTCTTCTGTCCTCTTACTTACCGCATAGTTACCTTTACCATGCTAGCCCCCAAGTCGACGACTTATGATTGAGTATGTTGTAGACTTAAGTTCCGGCTTATTTCCATGAACCGGTAGTTTGTAGATAGGAACGTTCGATATGCATTAGCCCCCAAGTGCCAAGTGTCTTTGCTTGGAAAACGCTTGGGACTTTAAATTTGTATAATAACTGTTCATGCTATAACCCGGAAATTTATGCAGGCTGCTGGCAAGAAGTTCGAGGCTGACATCTCTGATCTCAAGAACCGACTGAAGACGCAAGAAATGGAGACCCGGAAGGCCAATGCCAAATTCGTGTCCAGCATTGCCGCTCAAGAAAAGCTGAAGACAGAATTTGATGCTGAACGGAAAGCCTGGGCCGAAGAGAAGGCCACTCTGGTGAACCGGGCCGAACAGGCGGAGAAGGCCCTGTCAGAGAAGACGGCCGAACTCTCTGGCTTAAAGCGCCAGGTGTCCCAGATGGTTGCTGCAATCTTCGGTAAATCAACCGCCGGCTTTCATCCAGTTTAAAATTTTAATGTCTCATAACCCATCCTTGTCGGCGGCTTATCTTATTCTGTTAAACAGGTCCCAGAAGTGCCAACCTCAACCAGAGTGTGGTAACCAAGCTGAAGGCCGTGTACACCCTGGTGGAGCAGCTCTACACCGGGTCACAGCGTGCCTTGGCTGTGGTGGCCCTATCCAACGAGGTGCGGACTCACCTGGCGGAAGTTCTTCGCCGGCTCGCCGTTCTGCCTCAACGTATCCAAGAGCTACGACGGGCCTCTGCAAGAGCCGGAGCTATCGCCGCGCTGAGCCGGGCCAAGGCTTTCCTTCCCGAGTTAGACCCGGCAGACATCGCCCTCGGGTATCCAAGTCTGAAGGAAGATGGCACAGCCTTCAACCAAAGGGACTTTGCCGCCTGCGTGAAGGTCGTGCGCCCGGTGGCCACTCTCATTGGAACCGACACAGATCTGACCAAGTACCAGCCGGGTTACAATGCGGAAAATCAGAGGATCCCGACCCCGCGCTATGAAGCCCTCAGCTTAATCCCGCCGGCTCGTCAGCACACCTTCGCCCCGGAGATTGACCCGGCGGGGTTAATTGACGAGGAAGCTCAGTTCGAAGCTCTGAGTGGCATCGACTGGAAGTCATCAACTTTCCAGGTCTTGGGAACAGCGGGAGGAGAAGAGAGGGATGAGCCGGAGACATCAACCCAGCAGGCATCTTAACTCGGTAGGTGGCTTATAAAACAATGCTCCACCCTTTTGGACTAGATGAGTCTTGTAATAGAATAGGTTCAACACTTTAACTGTGTCGTGCCATCGCGCACGTATTGAATGCTGAATCCTTATGCAAGTTGCTTCCTTATATGTCTCCGGGTCATAATTGATCATTCATTGTCCTTAAGCTCAAAATAGTTGCCTTTAATCATCCTGCATCAAGGACAAATCACAAGTCTCTAGGCGGCTTACCGCACTGAGAATCATATGCTTTAGATATATAACCTGGAATATGAATCAAAAAAGACTAGTCCTCAATTATGTCCTCAATACAGCCGCGATAACACACTTAGCGGTCTACAAGCATACTTCCGGTTTAAATAACCCGGGTAATAAGGTTGGTACCTTAATTCCGATTTACCTGTCTTAATAGATAACACTGTAAATCAACGTTAAGCCGGCAAAGTGAGACCCGGCTGTACACACTTTGAAATAATCAGAAGAAACTGGCTATGAAGCAGAAGAACTTAGGGGCTTCCGGTTCGAATACGACTAGAGACCCGGCCCAAAGGGGTTACGCTAGGATTCGAATGCGATCATATAGCCCCCAGTGGGTGTGGCGATGCCAATCAAGAGGGTACCGACAGCTATGTTCTCTTTGGTTCGAATACGACCCATGTTTGAACAGGAAGCCCCCAAATGACTTTAAGAATTGTCTAACGACACTGATTCGAATACGATCCACGTCGGTTCCCAAAGGGGTTAAACTAAGATTCAAATATGATCAAAGAAAACTCCCCAATGAGCTCGGCACTTTGCCAATCAAATGGGTATCGACAACTATGTTCTCTTTGGTTCGAATACGACCTATGTTTGAACAGGAAGCCCCCAAGTGACCTTATTGCCCACGGCTAGATTCGAATACGATCATAAGCCGGATCCTCCTTCAAGTTATCATGTAATCTTGCAATGAAAACAAGACGTGCACATTTGGAGGAGAAAAAAGGACAGAGGTCCTGCTTTATTGCTTATCATAATATATACATGGCTTAGAGAAATATGTACATTATGAGAGCCGGTGGCTCGGGTGTAGTAAGGCCGAAGCTGAGCTATGTTCCACGGCCGACGTGTCTCTTCCTCCGACTTACGTGAATCTTTGTGCTCCCGAATGTTAATGAGGTAATATGACCCGTTGTGCAAATTCTTGCTGACCACAAAGGGCCCTTCCCAAGGCGGGGATAGCTTGTGTGCATCTGTTTGATCTTGGATGAGCCGGAGCACGAGATCACCTTCCTGGAAGACCCGGGATTTAACCCGGCGACTATGATAATGGCGCAGGTCTTGTTGGTAAATCGCTGAGCGGGATGCTGCCACATCACGCTGTTCGTCCAACATGTCAAGAGCATCTTGGCGCGCCTGCTCATTATCCGCCTCAACATAAGCCGCCACTCGAGGCGAGTCATGACGGATGTCACGGGGGAGGACTGCTTCTGCCCCATAAACCATGAAGAAAGGCGTAAAACCTGTAGACCTGTTAGGAGTAGTGTTGATGCTCCATAACACGGAGGGCAACTCCTCCACCCAACAACCCGGCGTCCGTTGCAAAGGGACCAAAAGCCGGGGCTTGATGCCCTTCAGAATCTCTTGGTTAGCTCTCTCAGCTTGACCATTGGATTGAGGATGAGCCACCGAGGAAACATCAAGTCGGATATGCTCTCGTTGACAAAACTCCTCCATGGCGCCTTTGGATAAATTGGTGCCATTGTCAGTTATAATGCTGTGTGGAAAACCAAAGCGAAAGATCACCTTTTTCATAAACTGAACCGCCGTGGCTGCATCACATTTGCTAACTGGCTCTGCTTCAACCCACTTGGTAAATTTATCAACTGCCACCAAAAGGTGGGTCTTCTTATCCTTGGATCTTTTAAAAGGCCCAACCATATCAAGCCCCCAGACCGCAAAGGGCCAAGTAATTGGGATCATCCTCAGCTCTTGAGCCGGCACATGAGCCCGTCGCGAGAACCTTTGGCAACCATCACATTTACTAACCAAGTCCTCCGCATCAGCATGAGCCGTCAGCCAATAAAAACCATGGCGAAAAGCCTTGGCCACAAGAGACTTTGAGCCGGCGTGATGGCCACAATCCCCTTCATGAATCTCACGCAAGATCTCTTGACCTTCCTCAGGGGAGACACAACGCTGAAACGCTCCCGTAACACTGCGGTGATGCAACTCGCCATTGATAACAATCATTGACTTAGCCCGCCGGGTTATTTGTCTAGCCATCATCCTCAGGCAACTCTCGCCGGGTCATGTAAGCCAGATAAGGTACTGTCCAGTCCTGTATGATGTGGAGAGCCGCCACCAATCGTGCCTCCAGGTCAGGGACAGCCAAGTTGTCCTCTGTAGGTAATTTAACAGAAGGGTTATACAGGACATCCAAGAAAGTATTAGGCGGCACCGGCTTTCGCTGAGAACCCAGCCGGCTTAGGGCATCAGCCGCCTCGTTCTTCCTGCGATCAATGTGCTCTACTTGGTAGCCCTGAAAGTGCCCAGCAATGGCATCAACCTCGCGGCGATAAGCCGCCATGAGAGGGTCTTTAGAGTCCCACTTGCCTGATACTTGTTGAGCCACCAAGTCTGAGTCACCGAAACACCTTACCCGGCTCAAGCTCATCTCCTTAGCCATCCGAAGACCGTGGAGCAAGGCCTCATACTCAGCCGCATTGTTAGTACAAGGAAACATCAATTGTAGCACATAATGGAACTTATCACCCTTAGGGGAAGCCAATACGACTCCAGCCCCCGAGCCCTCCAACTGCCTGGACCCATCAAAGTGAATAGTCCAATATGTGTTATCCGGCTTTTGCTCGGGCACTTGTGACTCTGTCCAGTCATTGATGAAATCCACCAAGGCCTGAGATTTAACAGCAGTGTGTGGCACATATTTCAGACCATGGGGTCCGAGTTCTATAGCCCACTTAGCCACCCTCCCTGTGGCCTCTCTGTTTTGAATGATATCACCAAGAGGGGCAGAACTGACCACAGTGATGGGATGACCCTGGAAATAATGCTTAAGCTTCCGGCTCGCCATGAACACACCATAAACAAGCTTCTGCCAATGCGGATACCGCTGCTTGGACTCAATGAGCACTTCGCTGACATAATAAACCGGCCGCTGAACCGGATGCTCCTTACCCTCTTCCTTGCGCTCCACCACCACAGCCACACTGACAGCTCGTGTGTTCGCCGCCACATATAGTAATAAGGGCTCTTTATCAACCGGAGCAGCAAGGACTGGGGGCTCTGCCAGCTGCTTCTTCAAATCCTCAAAGGCAGTATTAGCTGCATCATTCCAGACAAAGTTATCAGTTTTCTTCATTAACTGATATAATGGCATGGCCTTCTCACCCAAACGGCTTATAAACCGGCTTAACGCAGCGATGCGACCCGCTAAGCGTTGGACATCATTTATACACGCCGGCTTAGCCAGGGAGGTGATGGCCTTGATCTTCTCCGGGTTAGCTTCAATGCCTCTGTCAGAAGCCAAGAAACCCAAGAGTTTGCCTGCAGGAACACCAAAAACGCACTTGGCCGGGTTAAGCATCATCTTGTAAACCCGGAGATTATCAATGGTTTCCCTCAAATCATCTATCAGGGTTTCCTCCTTTATAGATTTAACCACAATATCGTCCACATAAGCATGAACATTGCGCCCAATCTGGTTATGAAGACAGTTCTGCACGCAACGCTGATAAGTCGCCTGTGCACACTTGAGTCCAAAGGGCATAGATACATAGCAGAAGGCTCCAAAGGGAGTGATGAACGCCGTCTTCTCCTAGTCCTTAACTGCCATTTTAATCTGATGATATCCGGAATAAGCATCCAAGAAACTTAAGCGCGCACAACCCGCCGTAGCATCAATAATTTGATCAATATGGGGAAGGGCAAAAGGATCAGCCGGACACGCCTTGTTTAAATCTGTGTAGTCCACACACATCCACCAAGTGCCGTTCTTCTTGAGCACGAGCACCGGGTTAGCTAACCACTCTGGGTGAAAGACTTCAACAATAAACCCGGCCGCCAAGAGCCGGGCCACCTCTTCACCAATAGCTTTCCGCCTCTCCTCATTGAACCGCCGAAGGAACTGCCTGACCGGCTTAAATTTCGGATCAACATTGAGAGTGTGCTCAGCGAGTTCTCTAGGTACACCTGGCATGTCAGAAGGTTTCCATGCGAAGATGTCCCTATTCTCACGGATGAACTCGATGAGCGCGCTTTCCTATTTTGGTTCCAGATTGGCACTGATGCTAAACTGCTGAGATGAATCTCCTGGAACGAAATCAACAAGTTTAGTCTCATCAGCAGACTTAAATTTCATTGCCGGCTCATGCTCCATAGTCGGCTTTTTCAGAGAGGTCATATCTGTTGGGTCAACGTTGTCTTTGTAAAACTTCAACTCCTCTGTTGCACAAACAGATTCTGCATAGGCTGCATCGCCTTCCTCACATTCCAAGGCCACCTTCCGGCTGCCGTGAACCGTAATGGTCCCATTATGACCCGGCATCTTGAGCTGTAAATATACGTAACACGGCCGTGCCATGAACTTGGCGTAAGCCGGCCGCCCGAATATGGCATGGTACGGACTTCTTATGATGACCACCTCAAAGGTCAATTTTTCCACCCTGTAGTTGTTCTCATCTCCGAAGGCCACTTCCAACTCGATCTTGCCGACTGGATAAGCCGACTTACCAGGTACCACACCATGGAAAATAGTGTTTGATTGGCTGAGATTCTTATCAATCAACCCCATACGACGAAATGTCTCATAATAGAGGATGTTGATGCTGCTGCCTCCATCCATGAGCACCTTAGTGAACTTATATCCTCCCACCTGAGGAGCCACCACCAGGGCCAAGTGACCCGGATTATCCACCCGGGGAGGGTGATCCTCTCTACTCCACACTATAGGCTGCTCAGACCACCGCAAGTAGCGTGGAACCGCCGGCTCAACAGCATTCATAGCCCTCTTATGAAGCTTCTGATCTCGCTTACACAGACTGGTGGTAAACACATGATACTGTCCACCGCTAAGCTGCTTTGGATTGGTCTGATAACCCCCCTGCTGCTGTTGATGACCTTGGCCAGACTGTTGATTAAAGCCCCCTTGACCGTTCTGAGGATTAGAATTTGAGCCGCCGCCCGAGCCATTGTAATTCTTAAAGGCCTTCATGATTGCACAATCCTTCCATAGATGGGTGGCTGGCTTCTCTCTAGAGCCATGCCTTGGACAAGGCTCATTCAACAGCTGCTCCAGCGTCGGGCCTGACCCGCCGCCTCGGGGAGGGGGCCTCCCCTTGCATCTCTGGCTATTGCCCTGTGAGCTGGCATTGGCTACGAACTCTAGGCTGCCATCGGCCTTGCGCTTGCCACCTCCTTGGTTCCCCGGGTTATGTTGAGTACCCTTGCCATTGCCATTCTTCTTTCGCTTCCCTGTCCTTTCATCATCTAAAGGGGGGTCCTTGGTACCATCAGAATCGGCGTACTTGACAAGAGCCGCCATCAGTGTACCCATATCATTGCAGTCGCGCTTAAGCCGCCCGAGTTTCATCTTCAGGGGCACAAAACGACAATTATGTTCCAACATTAAGACTGCAGAGCCAGCATCCATCTTATCCGAGGAATGTATTATTTCCTTAACCCGGCGAACCCAATGTGTCGTAGACTCACCCTCCTGCTGCTTGCAGTTAGTCAAATCCACAATTGACATAGACTGCCTACAGGTATCCTTGAAGTTTTGGATGAACCGGGCCTTCAGCTCAGCCCAAGACCCAATGGAATTCGGTGGTAGTCCTTTCAACCAAGTGCGGGCAGTCCCATCTAACATCATGGTGTAGTACTTAGCCATGGCCGCTTCACTGACCTCCAGCAGTTCCATAGCCATCTCATAACTCTCGATCCAGGCTGCGGGTTGTAAGTCTACCGTGTAATTAGGCACCTTCCTAGGGCCTTTGAAGTCCTTGGGTAGACGTTCATTGCGGATAGCCGGCACTAAACAAGGGACACCCCCAGTCCTGGTAGGGATACCCACATCGACGGAAGTCGTCGGATAAGCCGAGGGAGTCTGGTAAGCCGTCAACTGAGGCACCTGCTCCGCCTCTTGCCGCGCTCTGTCCTGGTCTGCTGCGTGAAAGGCTCCATTATGAGCCGGGCCATGGCCAGGGGGCGGGTCATGGCGTCGGACGTTACTTGAGCCTGTTGCTGAGACCATGTGTCTGCTGTAACTCGGGCTCCGGCCTGGACGAGGGGTCGAGTGGATCCTGTCCCGGCTGTGGGAGTACGCTTCTTGCTGCGCCAGTGCTGTCTGAAGAAGTTCCCTGACCCGGCGGGTTTCAATAGCCGTCGGAGAGTCGCCGTCAACTGGGAGAGCCGCTAGCCGTGCTGCCGCGGCGACCATGTTCTCCAGCGGGTTATTATAATGACCCGGTGGTATTGGCACGTACTGAGGCGGGGCAGGGGGGACCTGGGGAGGCCCCATCACTTGTGGCTAAATAGTGGTCCCAGATCCGGGTACTATCACCCCTGGCGGGTTACTAGACCCGGCACCTGGCGTGTTGAAGAGGTTGCGTGGATCGTAAACCGGAGGGAGTCGAGATTGGGCCTTTTGATGCCTCCTTCTCATGACCTCATTGGACGCGTTTTGATCCATCGTGAGCCGGAAGGACTGCGCCTGGATCAACTGAGTTTGGGCGTCGAGAGCCGCCCTCTCCGCAGCCATCCTGATCCCCTCTGCTGCCAGATCCTCCTTAGCTTTCACTAGATCCAATTTTAACTGTGCCACCTCCGCATCATGCTGAGCTTGATCCGTCGGGTCAACCGTGGCGGTTAACAGGGCCGTCACCTTGTCCGTGAGATCCATTAGCACCTGAGCCGGCGAGGGCACCGGGTTTCCCGCTCCAGCGGCAGGATTCTGAACAGGCTGTGCACCGGCCATAAAGACCCCAACCTGACTTGGCGGCTCAAACGGGTCCGGAATACTGTCACCATCGGAACAACCCATGAGCCTGCCATCTTGAAGTTGATACAACGAGTTTGACTCATCGGTGGACGACTCGCCGTCAGAGCCGGCGGCCGTCTCATCACCAGATCCAGATCGATTAGAGGGCCCTCCATGGATACATCCCACAAAAGCATGCCTTAAGGCAGGCCGGGCCCGGGCGGGTCGTGCACGCTGAGCCGTCTCGATGAGATCGGCGCAGAGATCCGGCTCCGGGCCCGGCTCACCAATCTTGCCAATGAAAACATGAATTCCGCCGAAGGGGACCCGGTACCCGTACTCAATTGAGCCGGCATCGGGGCCCCAGTTTGCATCGTCGATGTAGAGCTTGCCGCGATGACTCTTGGTCATCCGGCCCACAGCGTATCCCTTGAGCCCTTCGAAGCTGCCCTTCAAGAACTCAAATCCACTGTGCGCTGGCCCCACGGTGGGCGCCAACTGTCGTGGAATTGTCACGGCAGATGTCCTCGAACTAGGACTTAGTCGTGGAGCCATCGCAACTAGGAAGCTTGAAGGGGTTAAGTGGGACAAGGAACACAAGGGTTTATACTGGTTCGGCCCCTTACGGTGAAGGTAAAAGCCTACGTCCAGTTTGAGGTGGTATTGATTAGGGTTTCGATGACCAGGGAGCTTAACTGCTATGCCTGGCTCTCGATGAGATCTTTCTTGTCCCTAAACCGCTGCCGGGTCGTCCCTTTATATAGGGAGGCTGACGCCCAGCAGCTCTCAGAGTCCCGGCCGGCTCATAAGAGTGTCCGGCTCGGACTCTCAACTATTCTTGCCTTTCACTTCAAGTTCTACCATAATAATGACTGTAACTACGGGCTTTAAGCCATATCCGGGTCTTAAGCCCATCTTTGGCCCACCGTCTTTAAGCTTGGCGCCGGGCTTCTGGCAATGACCATTAGAGTTACCCGGCCCCTCCTGGCGGGTGACTCTAAGGTCTATATCCTCAACAATCTTGGACCCATCAAAGAACAAAGTCCAATGTTCCGACTGAATTTGAGTCGACAGCTGCTGTTCAATCCACTCAACAAGGAAATCTGCTATTGCTTGGGATTTGATTGCTTTCTTTGCCTCAAATTTGATATCCAGTGGAAGGAGTTCAATCGCCTACTTAGCCACTCGACCAGTTGCATCTCTATTGTTCAGAATTTCTGACAACGGAGCATCACTGACGATTGAGACCGAGTGATCTGAGAAGTAGTGTGCAACCTTCTTCGTGGTCAGGTAAATTCCATAAACAAGCTTCTGATAACGCGGATAACTCTGCTAGGATGGAGTCAAGACTTCAGAAATATAGTACTCTGGGCGTTGAACCTTGTAGGCTTTACTTTCTTCTTCCCGCTCGACCATGAGCACTGTACTTAGAACTTGTCCAGTGGCTGCAATGTAAAGCAGTGAAGGCTCTTTGCTGATTGGGGCAGCGAGCACCGGCTGGGTGGAAAGCAGGGCTTTGAGCTCTGCAAACGCTGCTCAGCTTCAGAAGTCCACTCGAACTTGTCAGATTTCTTCAACAGTCGGTAAAGAGGCAATGCCTTTTCACCGAGACGAGAAATGAATCGACTCAAAGCGGCCAAACAACCAGTAAGCTTCTGGATGTCGTGCACACGCACAGGGCGTTTCATTCGGAGAATTGCACCAACTTTCTCTGGGTTTGCATCGATTCCTCGTTCAGAAACGAGGAAACCGAGTAATTTTCCACCTGGGACACCGAATGTACACTTTGATGGATTAAGCTTGATATTATACCTCCTCAGGTTGGCAAAGGTTTCAGCGAGGTCAGTCAGCAGGTCGGAACCTTTACGCGACTTAGCCACGATGTCATCCATGTATGCTTCCACATTCCGACTGAATTGAGTGAGCAGGCACTTCTTAATCATGCGCATGAATGTGGCACCAGCTTTCTTGAGACCAAAGGGCATGGTGACATGGCAAAAGCTCCCGAATGGGGTGATAAAAGATGTGTTTATCTCCTCGGGTCCATACAGTCAGATCTGATGGTACCCAGAATAGGTGTCCAGGAAGGACAAACGCTCACACCCCGCAGTTGAGTCAACTATCCGGTCGATGCGGGGGAGAGGGAAGTGACCTTTCGGGCAGGCCCGATTGATATGCTTGAAGTCAATACACATACGAAATGAATCGTCCTTCTTTGGGACCATAACTACATTGGCGAGCCACTCGGAGTGGTATATCTCTCGGATGAACTCAGCCGCCAGAAGGCGAGCCACCTCTTCGCCAATTGCTTTTCTATTCTCCACGGCAGACCAACAGAGATGCTCCTTGACAGGTTTTGCCTTCGGGTCGACTCGCAAACGGTGCTCAGCCAGTCCCTGGGTACACCGGTGTAACGCCCACGATGCGGCTATATCTCCCACGTGTCGAGGCACCACTTAGAGGCATAACCGCATTGTGGTTTTGTCGCCAGAAGGGTCATCTTCACGCAATCCCATGTAATGAACAAGAATGGGATAAAGAGTTGGCTTACAATCGCCACTTCACGCAATACATAAATAAATCATACATCATCCAAAATACACACATAGACCGACTACGGTCAAGATCCAAATGAAAAATAAGATAACCCCAAATGCTAGATCCCCTATCGTCCCAACTGGGCTCCACTACTGATCATCAGGAAAAGACACATAGTAACGACCACGTTCCTCATCGAACTCCCACTTGAGGTCGATCCCATCATCTACACTGGCATCCTTGGCACCTGTAACTGTTTTGGTAGAATCTGTGAGTCACGAGGACTCAGCAATCTCACACCCGCGAGATCAAGACTATTTAAGCTTATAGGAAAGGATGGTGTAATGATGTGGAGCTGCAGCAGGCACTAAGCATATATGGTGGCTAACATACGCAAATGAGGGAGAGAAGAGAAGTAACGGAACGGTCGTCAACTAGTAATGACCAAGAAGTGATCCTGAACTCCTACCTACGTCATACATAACTCAAACCGTGTTCGCTTCCCGGACTCCGCCGAGAAGAGACCATCACGGCTACACACAGTTGATGTATTTTAACGGGGTCAAGTGACAAGTTCTCTACAACCGGACATTAACAAATTCCCATCTGCCTCATAACCGCGGGCACGACTTTCGAAAGATAATACCCTGCAGGGGTGTCCTAACTTAGCCCATCATAAGCTCTCACGGTCAACGAAGGATAAACCTTCTCCCGGAAAGACCCGATCAGTCTCGGAATCCCGGTTTACAAGACATTTCGACAATGGTAAAACAAGACCAGCAAAGCCGCCCGACGCACCGACAAATCCCGATAGGAGCTGCACATATCTCGTTCTCAGGGCACACCGGATGAGACATCCTACGAGTAAAACCAGACCTCGAGTTTCCACGAGGGGGCCCCGCAGTCTACTCAGTTCGGACCAACACTCGAAGGAGCACTGGCCCGGGGGGGGTTAAAATAAGATGACCCTCGGGCTCGCGGGGGAAAGGCTTAGGTGGCAAATGGTAAAACCAAGGTTGGGCCTTGCTGGAGGAGTTTTATTCAAGGCGAACTGTCAAGGGGGTCCCATAAATCACCCAACCGCGTAAGGAACGCAAACTCAAGGAACATAATACCGGTATGACGGAAACTAGGACGGCAAGAGTGGAACAAAACACCAGGCATAAGGCCGAGCCTTCCACCCTTTTACCAAATATATAGATGCATTAATTAAATAAGATATATTGTGATATCCCAACATATCCATGTTCCAACATGGAACAAACTTCAACTTCACCTGCAACTAGCAATGCTATAAGAAGGGCTGAGCAAAAGCGGTAACTTAGCCAAACAACGGTTTGCTAGGAAAGGATGGTTAGAGGCTGACATGGCAATATGGGAGGCATGATATAGCAAGTGGTAGGTATCGCAGCATGGCAATAGAGCGAACAACTAGCAAAACAAAGATAGAAGTGATTTCGAAGGGTGGTCATCTTGCCTGCAAGGTTCTCAGAGTTGTCGAAAACTTGATCCTCGTAAGCGAACTCAACAGGTTCCTCGTTCACGAACTCGTCTCCCGGCTCTACCCAAGACAAGAACACAAGCAACGGAACCACAATCAATCACGAGAAATGCACAAGCAACATGATGCAAAACATGTATGATATGCGAGATATGATATGCGATGCATATGCGTGCTCCGGAAGGAAAATGATGAACAAGGCAGTAACTTGGCAAACCAAGCATGCCAATGGAAAGACGGGATGATTTCGGTCGAAATCGATATAAAGATCACCGGAAACGGATGCACGGTTTGCACATGGCAAGCAAAACAAGAATGACACGAATCTGCGATTAACAGCATGATAGCACTTAAAATACAATAAATAACAATGCTATAGCACTCCAACGTCGCAACAAAGCATATGGCAGTAATCTACAGGAGATGCTTGACAAAATATGAACACTGAACTATGGCTAGATCACAAAATAACAAGCTCAAACTTGCATGGCAAAAGTGCAAAAGATAACAGGTTCACAGACTTGGTGAAATTACTGGACATGGCAGAAAACAGCATCAGGTAGCAATGTTCAGAGCACGAAATCAACATGCTACAGGAACTTAACATGGCAAAACAAGGCATGTCAGTATTCTACCAAATGCATATGACAAAAGTCCCTTACTGACCACAAGCCAAAAAGGACCAGAAGATATGATGGAAACCTTGTAAACATAGCAAGTTTCGTTAACAGATCTCAGACTTGGCAGAAAACAGAGCATGGCAGAAACAACAATATGAAGGCATCTTGGTGAGCTTGATGCACTCACCACAAAGCAATTCATGACAAAACAAGCATACCTACAGCAAGACGACATGTTTATGAAGCTATCTATGACAAGAACAAAAGCATAGCATGTATGGATCAACTACAACAAGCTTGGCAATAAAGTATATCATGTTAAGAATCTGCCAGAAATATTTTATAGCAAACGTAGAGCAAGATTGAGTCATGCTATGGCACTCAATAATTGCAAACAAGGGCTGGAATGGATCAATTACAACAATATCTACAAAACATCCTTAGTAAACATCACCAAAATATGCATGGATCTCTCTGTAGCGTCACTTTTACATGACAACAAAATAACAGCAGACAAAGACAGAAATCGCTCTCTGAAATCAGAAACATTACGGGGCCTAGTTTGCATGCTTGTGCTAGTCACTACAGAGATCACAAAACTTCATGGCATACACCACTGGAAAGATGGCATGGCATACAACAAAACACGTGTAGAGCTCATGCCCATAAGATGCACAGATTAAATGATACAAAAATAACAAATCCTAAAGTTCTGCTAAGTAACAGCAGACAACAGCAACTAGCACTCTTGCACCAGAGATTTGGGCATCAAGATGAACTCTAATGAACATGGTGCAACTGAACAAAATGTAGAGCATCACGAGGCGAACATTTTGACATATTACACGCACGAAACGGAGCTATATGTAGAGAGTTATGCCATGATGAACAGATGCACTTATTGTAAGAATCACAGGACTTGGCAAAATTTCGGGGTCTCGCGAAAGTCAACCTCCTCGGGTACTGTGGATCTGGATCGGCGATGAGCTCCCGAGCGGCTGCGCGGCTCGCCGGAGAGGAGACCGGAGGGGAGACCGGCGGAGAGGAAGGAGGAGGCCGGAGGGGCGGCGCTCGGGCTACGGCGGCGGAGGAGGGAGGCGCCGGTGACGGGTGAGGCGGCGGGGACGGCGAGGGTCGCTGCGGCGGCGACGGCGGGCGAGCTCACCGGCGAGGGGTCACCGGCGCGGCAGCGGAGCGGCGGGGCCGCGGCGACGCTGGAGGCGGAGGGCGCGGGCGGCGGCGGCCGGGTGCGCGCGGGGAGGCGCACGGGCACGGGGGCGACGGAGCTCGGGCCCGGCGGGCCTGCCCTGGGCCGCGGCGGGCCCGCGGTGGAGGGAAGCCGGCGGGGTGAGGTGGCGGCGGCTGATTCGTCGGGGCGGCGGCGCGATTTCATCCGGCGGCGGTACGGACACGTCCGCCCGCGGAGAGGGATCGGGGCTAGGGTTGGACTGCGAACGTTAATCGAGAGAGATGCAAATATATAGGTAGAGGGAGCTAGGAGAGTCCAAATGAGGTGCGGTTTTCGCCCACATGATCGTGATCGAACGGCCTACAGCATGGAAGAGAGTTTGGTGGGTTTTGGGCTGTTTAGAGAGGGGTTTTTTGCTGGAACACTCAGAAGGCATCTGCGGTTACCCGGTTAACCGTTGGAGTACCAAACGACCTCCGAATGGAACGAAACTTGACCCGTGGTCTACCGGTAGTATACCAAGGCCACTTGACAAGCCTCGGTCCATTCCGAGAATGTTTGACACCCGCTCACGAAAGAAAACAAGAGGGGTGCGCCGGAGGAGATGGGAGCGCCGGATTGCAAAACGGACAACGGGGAAAATGCTCGGATGCATGAGACGAACACGTATGCAAATGCAATGCACATGATGACATGATATGATATGCATGACATGAACAAAATGCAAAACGAAAGAGAAAACCCGACCACGGAGGGAATATCATAGCACATAGCCGAAAATGGCAAGAGTCGGAGTTACAAATATGGCAAGTTACATCCGGGGTGTTACAACACTCCACCACTACGAGAGGATCTCGTCCCGAGATCTAGGACTGAAAGAACTCCGGATATTCGGAACGGAGATGGTCCTCGCGTTCCCAGGTGGCTTCCCGGTCGGAATGGTGCGACCAGTTCACTTTCAGGAATTTGATTGACTTGTTGCGAGTCTTGCGCTCAGTTTCTTCAAGAATAGCAACGGGGTGCTCATGATAAGACATATCTTCTTGGAGGTCAATCTCTTCGAAGTTGATAGTGCGCTCAGGCGTCTTGAAGCACTTGCGGAGCTGTGACACATGGAACACATCGTGCACATTCGCGAAGTTGGAAGGAAGCTCAAGTTGATAGGCGAGGTCGCCTCTTTTACCAATGATCTTGAAAGGACCCACGTATCTAGGGGCAAGCTTCCCTTTGATACCGAAGCGACGAATGCCTTTCATTGGAGAGACGCGGAGATAGACATGGTCTCCGATCTCGAAAGCCACATCACGGTGCTTACTATCATAGTAACTCTTCTGGCGCGATTGCGCGGCTTTGAGATTATCACGGATGACTTTACACATTTCTTCAGCCTCTGTGATTAAGTCATTTCCAAGAAGTTGGCGTTCACCGGTCTCTGACCAATTGAGAGGAGTACGACACTTTCTGCCATAGAGAATCTCGAATGGGGCCTTGCCCGAACTCGCTTGGAAGCTGTTGTTGTAGGAGAATTCAGCATATGGAAGACAATCTTCCCATTTCATGCCAAAGGAAATGACACAAGCCCTGAGCATATCTTCAAGAATTTGATTGACTCGCTCGACTTGGCCACTAGTTTGAGGATGGAAAGCTGTGCTGAAGCGAATGTTTGTGCCCATGGCCTTCTGGAAGGAGTCCCAGAACTTAGACGTGAAGATGCTTCCACGATCAGAAGAAATCAATTGTGGAATGCCGTGCAAGGAGACAATTCTGGAGGTGTATAGCTCTGCCAGCTGAGCTGCTGTGATGGATTCTTTGATTGGAAGGAAATGGGCCACTTTAGAAAGCTTGCCGATGACAACGAAGATAGCATCATTTCCACGCTTGGACTTTGGAAATCCAGTCACGAAGTCCATTTCGATATGATCAAACTTCCATTCTGGGATAGCAAGAGGTTGGAGGAGACCAGCTGGTCGTTGGTGTTCTGCTTTCACTCTTCGACAGACATCACATTCATTCACGAATTGAGCAATTTCTCGCTTCATTCGAGTCCACCAATACGACTGCTTGAGGTCATGATACATCTTCGTACTTCCAGGATGAATGGAAAGAAGAGAATTGTGCGCCTCGATCATAATGACTTTCCTTAGATCACCTTTGGGAACCACAATCCGGTCCTCGAAGAATAAAGTGTCTCTGTCATCAGTGCGATAGCACTTGTATTTGGAAAGACCCTTGTCGATACCACGTTTCACCGTCTTCACCATGGTATCTAGGAGTTGTGCCTCGCGAATTTAATCTTCCAAAGTAGGAGAGACTATGAGGTTGGCAAGAAAGCCTTGAGGAACAACTTGGAGATTCAGCTTGCGGAAAGCTTCACAAAGATCCGGTTGGAATGGCTTGAGGATTAAGCTGTTGCAATAAGCCTTCCTGCTTAAAGCATCTGCAATGACATTAGCCTTGCCTGGAGTATATTCAATACTCGGATTTTACTCTTGAATCTTTTCGACCCATCGAGTCTGCCTGAGGTTGAGGTTGGGCTGAGTGAAGATATACTTGAGACTCTTGTGATCGGTGAAAATGTCCACTTGTCTTCCCAACAAGAGATGTCTCCATGTTATTAATGCATGGACAACTGCCGCCAACTCAAGATCGTGAGTGGGGTAGTTCTTTTCGTTGGGCTTCAACTGACGAGAGGTATAGGCCACAACTTTCTTCTCTTGCATTAACACAGCACCGAGACCTTGGAGAGAAGCATCACAGAAAACTTCAAATGGCTTGGATTCATCAGGAGGAGTTAAGACAGGAGCTGTGATAGTTTCTCTTTGAGAGTGTTGAAAGCCACGTCACACTCAGGAGACCAGACATACTTCACATGCTTCTGGAGGAGGTTGGAAAGAGGCTTTGCAATCTTGGAGAAATTCTCAACGAATCTTCGGCAATAGCTTGCAAGACCAAGAAAACTATGGAGCTGCTTGACATTCTGAGGAGGTTCCCAATTCACAATTGCGGACACCTTCTCGGGGTTAACAGCGATGCCCTTGGCAGAGATGATGTGACCAAGGTAAAGAACTTCATCAAGCCAAAACTCACCTTTGGAGAACTTCGCATAGAATTTACTCTCTGAGCTTGTCGAGCACCAATCGCAAATGTTTGGCAGGGTCCTTCTTATTCTTGGAGAAGACCAATATATCATCGAGATACACCAGGACGAATTCATTGGTATAGGGGTTGAAGATGAAATTCATCATCCGAGAGAAAGTTGGAGGAGCATTGACAAGGCCGAAAGACACGACAGTATATTCATAAGAACCAAAGCTTGTTCTGAATGCTGTCTTGGGAATATCTTCTTCACGAATGCGAATCTGATGATAACCCATACGAAGGTCAAGCTTCGAGAAAACTTTAGCACCTTTGAGTTGCTCTAATAGCTCATTGATGTTGGGAAGTGGATACTTGTTCTTGATTGTCTTCTTGTTCAATGGACGGTAGTCGACACAAAGTCGGTCCGTGCCATCCTTCTTCTTTACAAAAAGAACACCACAACCCCATGGAGATGAACTCGGTCTGATCAAACCTAGACGCTCTTGTTCATCGAGCTGTTTCTTCAAATCCTTCAGCTCCTTGGGTCCAAGCTTGTATGGACGCTTGCAAACGGGTTCAGTGCCCGGCTCAAGATCGATAACGAACTCGACTGGCCGGTGAGGAGGCATACCCGAAAGCTCTTCTGGAAAGACATCTTGATACTCACAAACGACTGGAATATGAGAGATGGCATTCAACTCCCCCTTCTCATTGAGAGAAAATAACCGAATGGTTTCATCACGAGCGGCATAAATGATAACATCCTCAGAAGAGTGTGTCAATTGAATTTCCCTGGCAGCACAATCAAGTTGAGCCTTGTGCTTAGAAAGCCAGTCCATCCCGAGAATTAGATCAATATCCGAGTCACCAAGAACAACTGGAGAAGACAGAAATTTATAGTTCCCCATCTTGATGGAAACATCCGGAACCATGGAACTTGCATTCATGCATTTGCCCGGAGAGACAACTGCTAACGGTCTAGGAAAACCTTGAAAAACCAACTCATGCTTGGATGCAAAAGGTCTTGATATGAAAGAAAGCGGTGCACCAGTATCAAAAAGAACTTTTGCAGGAATATCATTAACAGGAAGATTACCCATTATCACATCAGTAGACTCCTCCGCTTGAGCTGCATTCATCATGTTCACCTTCGCAAACTTGGAATTATGTTTGACCACTGCATTGCTGGAAGATCTGACAGGAGGAGGAGGAGGCAGACGCCTTTGGTTGAAGCACTTGTTAGCATAGTGACCTTTCTGCTGACACTTGTTGCAAGGCACCTCCGAGAGTGGGCGGTGATAAGGGGCATTGGGCTTTGGAGCTTGATTCTGAGACTTGTTTTGATAGCCAGAGTTGGAAGAGTGGGAAGAACCATGGCCACCTTTGTTCTTCTGCTGGTAAGGCTGACGAAACGGTGGAGGAGGAGGCAACCAGAACTTCTGTTGCTTAGCTGCCACAAGTGAGGAAGAAGAAGACTGAACTGCGTCCCTGACTCTCTTCTTAGAAGCCTCACACTTGAGCTGAGCAGCCTCTTGCTTCAGTGCCATATTGTAGAATTGATCAAACTGAGTAGGCTCAACAAGAACGAGAGCTAACTGCAGATCCTCTCTAAGGCCACCTCTGAAGTGATAGATCATGCTATTTTCATGAGGAACGTCTTGTTTAGCGAAGCGAGCAAGTTTCTGAAACTGGATGTTGAATTGATACACTGACATGTTGCCTTGCTTGAGATTGCGGAACTCCTCACGCTAGCTCTCAACAACACTTTGTGGAATGTGGTGCGCTTTGAAGTCCCGACAGAAGTCAGTCCAAGTGATCACACGACCTCCTCTGGAATTTTTGTATTGCTGAAACCAATCAGCAGCTTGGTCTTTGAGCTTAAAAGAAGCGAACTTGACATAGTCCTCAGGCCTCACATTGCTACATTCAAAATGCTTGTTAATGTCCACGAGCCAATCATCGGCATCCGTGGCCTCGGCATAGTAGCTGAAAGACTTGGGCTGATTTGCGAGAAACTGGTTGAGTGTAGCGAAGTGAGGCTGATTGTTGCCTTAGCCTTGATTGCCTTGATTGCCTTGCCCTTGGGTGCGTTCTTGCAAGAGTTGCAGAATCATCTGAGCATTGGCGTTGGTGGCTGCCATGTTAGCTTGCCATGCCTCCGGAGGCGGAGGTGGTGGCGGAGGGTTCGCTTGACTCCCTTCATTGCGATCCGGATTCTGACGCGTTGGCGGAGCCATCCTGAAGAGGGTGACATCTGTTAGCATCTTGATAGACAAATAGATAAGTAGAATCAACGAATAGAAATTGCAACATATAGTCTTCAGAATAAACATTCGAATGAAGATGAACGAATGAATTCCATAGTAAATCATCACACTTCCGTTAAGTTGAGAAGCCACTTAGGAAAAGGTATGGAAATCAACATCTGACTTCGAAGCAACTCGAATACCACCATTCAAAACAAAACAAAGTATTGGCTTGCAGAATAAGCCGGAACAAACATATGATAGATATTTCGTCCGAAGTTTTCGTGGTGGGGCCCACACGGGCTCGATCGTACAGCACCATCATGTACAAGGCTGTGCACATGACATACGAAGCGTCCCCGAGTCGGCATAGCCAAGGACTCTTTAAGACACTACGAGACCACTGTAAAACCAACCGTGTACAGGCGGACCACTAGACGTCGAACCCCAATCTCATATCATGCGTCTGTCGGAAAGATATCCTAAGAGCTACTTGATTCCCACTTATAAACTCCTGAAACTTTCTGGTTATGCAATCTGGTGTTGGGGATACAGGGGACACAAAATATATCACCCAAACTAGCAATCCCTAGATCCAGCTGTATCCATCCGTCAACACATAACCAAGACACCTTCGGAAATCGTATACCTCAACCTTCGAAAAACATCCGTTATACTAGTTATGGCAATACTCCCGAACTCCCGCCCCAGTACTGGGTGGCGTCGAGGTGATCTCACCAACAACTGCATAAAAGAGATTTAGATGTCGGCGAAACTCAGGTATTCCAGAACTGCAACGATAAAATTGTGACGGCAACACCTCGGCGCTCAACTCCCCGGGACACTGCCACAACCCCTAAATGTCAGGAGGCACCAAGAACAATGTTCTCGTCACAAAATCATCGGAACGATTCCAAGATACCCGCGTGATCCTAAAAAAAATTAGTGAAATTTGAGGAGAGAATAGTCAAAACTTCTACGTCAGGAGGCCTCACCAGAGCGACGAAGGGACTGAGGAGTTAAAGAATCCTACTCTCCGATATATATAATCCTAAGACTCAAAACATTTTTGCTCTAGACTCAACAACGCCAGCGATTCGATCAAGCAGGGGGCTTCTAAGTCGGGGATGGCTCTGATTACCAGCTTGTAACGCCCACGATGCGGCTATATCTCCCACGTGTCGAGGCACGACTTAGAGGCATAACCGCATTGTGGTTTTGTCGCAAGAAGGGTCATCTTCACACAATCCCTTGTAATGAACAAGAATGGGATAAAGAGTTGGCTTACAATCGCCACTTCACGCAATACATAAATAAATCATACATCATCCAAAATACACACATAGACCGACTACGGTCAAGATCCAAATGAAAAATAAGATAACCCCAAATGCTAGATCCCCGATCGTCCCAACTGGGCTCCACTACTGATCATCAGGAAAAGACACATAGTAACGACCACGTTCCTCATCGAACTCCCACTTGAGGTCGATCCCATCATCTGCACTGGCATCGTCGGCACCTGCAACTGTTTTGGTAGAATCTGTGAGTCACGAGGACTCAGCAATCTCACACCCGCGAGATCAAGACTATTTAAGCTTATAGGAAAGGATGGTGTAATGAGGTGGAGCTGCAGCAGGCACTAAGCATATATGGTGGCTAACATACGCAAATGAGGGTAAGAAGAGAAGCACCGGAACGGTCGTCAACTAGTAATGACCAAGAAGTGATCCTGAACTCCTACCTACGTCATACATAACTCAAACCGTGTTCGCTTACCGGACTCCGCCGAGAAGAGACCATCACGGCTACACACACAGTTGATGTATTTTAACGGGGTCAAGTGACAAGTTCTCTACAACCGGACATTAACAAATTCCCATCTGCCTCATAACCGCGGGCACGGATTTCGAAAGATAATACCCTGCAGGGGTGTCCCAACTTAGCCCATCATAAGCTCTCACGGACAACGAAGGATAAACCTTCTCCCAGAAAGACCCGATCAGTCTCGGAATCCCGGTTTACAAGACATTTCGACAATGGTAAAACAAGACCAGCTAAGCCGCCCGATGCGCCGACAAATCCTGATAGGAGCTGCACATATCTCGTTCTCAGGGCACACCGGATGAGACATCCTACGAGTAAAACCAGACCTCGAGTTCCCACGAGGGGGCCCCGCAGTCTACTCAGTTCGGACCAACACTCGAAGGAGCATTGGCCCGGGGGGGTTAAAATAAGATGACCCTCGGGCTCGCGAAAACCCAGGGGAAAGGCTTAGGTGGCAAATGGTAAAACCAAGGTTGGGCCTTGCTGGAGGAGTTTTATTCAAGGCGAACTGTCAAGGGGGTCCCATAAATCACCCAACCGCGTAAGGAACGCAAACTCAAGGAACATAATACCGATATGACGGAAACTAGGACGGCAAGAGTGGAACAAAACACCAGGCATAAGGCCGAGCCTTCCACCCTTTACCAAATATATAGATGCATTAATTAAATAAGATATATTGTGATATCCCAACATATCCATGTTCCAACATGGAACAAACTTCAACTTCACCTGCAACTAGCAACGCTATAAGAAGGGCTGAGCAAAAGCGGTAACTTAGCCAAACAACGGTTTGCTAGGAAAGGATGGTTAGAGGCTGACATGGCAATATGGGAGGCATGATATAGCAAGTGGTAGGTATCGCAGCATGGCAATAGAGCGAACAACTAGCAAAACAAAGATAGAAGTGATTTCGAGGGGTGGTCATCTTGCCTGCAAGGTTCTCAGAGTTGTCGAAAACTTGATCCTCGTAATCGAACTCAACAGGTTCCTCATTCACGAACTCGTCTCCCGGCTCTACCCAAGACAAGAACACAAGCAACGGAACCACAATCAATCACGAGAAATGCACAAGCAACATGATGCAAAACATGTATGATATGCGAGATATGATATGCGATGCATATGCGTGCTCCGGAAGGAAAATGATGAACAAGGCAGTAACTTGGCAAACCAAGCATGCCAATGGAAAGATGGGATGATTTCGGTCGAAATCGATATAAAGATCACCGGAAACGGATGCACGGTTTGCACATGGCAAGCAAAACAAGAATGACACGAATCTGCGATTAACAGCATGATAGCACTTAAAATGCAATAAATAACAATGCTACAGCACTCCAACGTAGCAACAAAGCATATGGCAGCAATCTACAGGAGATGCTTGACAAAATATGAACACTGAACTATGGCTAGATCACAAAATAACAAGCTCAAACTTGCATGGCAAAAGTGCAAAAGATAACAGGTTCACAGACTTGGTGAAATTACTGGACATGGCAGAAAACAGCATCAGGTAGCAATGTTCAGAGCACGAAATCAACATGCTCCAGGAACTTAACATGGCAAAACAAGGCATGGCAGTATTCTAACAAATGCATATGACAAAAGTCCCTTACTGACCACAAGCCAAAAAGGACCAGAAGATATGATGGAAACCTTGTAAACATAGCAAGTTTCGTTAACAGATCTCAGACTTGGCAGAAAACAGAGCATGGCAGAAACAACAATATGAAGGCATCTTGGTGAGCTTGATGCACTCACCACAAAGCAATGCATGACAAAACAAGCATACCTACAGCAAGAAGGAATGTTTATGAAGCTATCAATGGCAAGAACAAAAGCATAGCATGTATGGATCAACTACAACAAGCTTGGCAAGAATGAATATCATGTTAAGAATCTGCCAGAAATATTTTATAGCAAAAGTAGAGCAAGATTGAGTCATGCTATGTCACTCCATAATTGCAAACAAGGGCAGGAATAGATCAATTACAATAATATCTACAAAATATCCTTACTGAACATCACCAAAATATGCATGGATCTCTCTGTAGCATCAATTTTACATGGCAACAAAATAACAGCAGACAAAGACTTGGAGAAATCACCAAGTCCCTGAAATCAGAAAGATTACCGGGCCTAGTTTGCATGCTTGTGCTAGTCAACACAGAGATCACAAAAATACATGGCATACACCACTGGAAAGATGGCATGGCATACAACAAAACACGTGTAGAGCTCATGCCCATAAGATGCACAGATTAAATGATACAAAAATAACAAATCCTCAAGTTCTGCTAAGTAACAGCAGACAACAGAAACTAGCACTCTTGCACCAGAGATTTGGGCATCAAGATGAACTCTAATGAACATGGTGTAATTGAACAAAATGTAGAGCATCACGAGGCGAACATTTTGACATACTACACGCATGAAACGGAGCTATATGCAGAGAGTTATGCCATGATGAACAGATGCACTTATTGTAAGAATCACAGGACTTGGCAAAATTTCGGGGTCTCGGGAAAGTCAACCTCCTCGGGTACTGTGGATCTGGATCAGGGATGAGCTCCCGAGCGGCGGCGCGGCTCGCCGGAGAGGAGACCGGAGGGGAGGCCGGCGGAGAGGAAGGAGGAGGCCGGAGGGGCGGCGCTCGGGCTACGGCGGTGGAGGAGGAAGGCGCCGGCGACGGGCGAGGCGGCGGGGACGGCGAGGGTCGATGCGGCGGCGACGGTGGGCGAGCTCACCGGCGAGGGGTCGCCGGCGCGGCGGTGGAGCGGCGGGGCCGCGGCGGCGCTGGAGGCGGAGGGCGCGGGCGGCGGCGGCCGGGTGCACGCGGGGAGGCGCACGGGCACGGGGGCGACGGAGCTCGGGCCCGGCGGGCCTGCCCTGGGCCGCAGTGGGCCCGCGGTGGAGGGAAGCCGGCGGGGTGAGGTGGCGGCGGCTGATTCGTCGGAGCGGCGGCGCGATTTCGTCCGGCGGCAGTACGGACACGTCCGCCCGCGGAGAGGGAGCGGGGCTAGGGTTGGACTGCGAACGTTAATCGGGAGAGATGCAAATATATAGGTAGAGGGAGCTAGGAGAGTCCAAATGAGGTGCGGTTTTCGCCCACATGATCGTGATCGAACGACCTACAGCATGGAAGGGAGTTTGGTAGGTTTTGGACTGTTTAGAGAGGGTTTTTTTGCTGGAACACTCAGAAGGCATCTGCGGTTACCCTGTTAACCGTTGGAGTACCAAACGAACTCCGAATGGAACGAAACTTGACCGGTGGTCTAGCGGTAGTATAACAAGGCCACTTGACAAGCCTCGGTCCATTCCGAGAACGTTTGACACCCACTCACGAAAGAAAACAAGAGGGGTGCGCCGGAGGAGATGGGAGCGCCGGATTGCAAAACGGACAACGGGGAAAATGCTCGGATGCATGAGACGAACACGTATGCAAATGCAATGCACATGATGACATGATATGATATGCATGACATGAACAAAATGCAAAACGAAAGACAAAACCCGACCACGGAGGGAAGATCATAGCACATAGCTGAAAATGGCAAGAGTCGGAGTTACAAATATGGCAAGTTACATCCGGGGTGTTACAACCGGGCATGTCAGAAGGTTTCCATGCAAAGATGTCCCAGTTCTCACGGAGGAACTGGATGAGCGCTTCTTCCTATTTACCATCGAGTGTTGTTGAGATGTGAGTTGGAGCAGCATTTTGATCGATCGGGTGAATATGAACTGATTTTGTTTGATCAGACGACTGAAATGCAGAGTCTGAAGCAGGCTTCTTAGCTCTCAACAAATCACTCGGATCTGCAGTCTTCTTGTATTGTTCCATTTCTACTGCTGCCATTTGTTCATCGGCAATCTTCGAGCCCTTTTGGAGGCACTCTTCTGCTCTCTGCCGATTGCCAGTGACTGTGATCACGCCCTTAGGGTCAGGCATCTTCAGCTTGAAGTACACGTAACATGGTCGAGCCATGAAACGAGCATATGCAGTTCCGCCCAGGATAGCATGATAAGCACTGTGAAAATCCACAACTTCAAACGTCAACTTTTCCTTACGGTAATTGTTCGAATCACCGAAAACCACGTCAAGAGTGATCTGGCCGAGTGAATCGGCTTTCTTTCCTGGGATGACTCCGTGGAATCGCATGTTGCTTTCGCTGAACTTGGACTTCGGAATGCCCATCCCTCGGAGGGTCTCAGTAAACAAAATGTTCAAACCACTGCCGCCATCCATCAAGACCTTGGTTAGTCGGGTGCCCCCAACGACTGGGTCGACCACCAACGCTTGCCTCTCGGGGGTGGCAACGCGCGGGGGATGGTTGGACTGGTCGAATGTGATGGTCTTTGACCACTTCAAATATGTCGTTGTTGCCGAAGCAACCATGTTTACTTCTCTGTTGATGACCTTCAGTTGACTTTTGCTTTCAACGTCAGCAAAATCACCAAAGTGGAATTGACATTGGGAAAACCATCATCACCCTCATCTATATCCTCGTCCTTATCAGACTCTTTCTCCTTGTCGCTGGGTTGTTTCTCTCAGAACTGCTGGATAAGGAGCCGACACTGTCGAGTGGTATGCTTGGGGTAAATCAGATTGCCCTCTTCATCTTTCTTGGTGTGAATATGACACGGCAAATCCAACACATCATTTCCTGCTTGATCTTTCACCTTCTTGGGATCCAGGGCCCTTTGGGCTTCCCCTTGAACTTTCCTTGGGTCACAACTGCAGCTTCACCAGGGCCTGCTGGTTTAGCATTGCGTTTCTGCTTCCGACCTCCTCCGGTGTCTTGGGTGACTGGTTTGCCCTTGCCACTGCAGAGTCGATCCTCTTCTTCACCGTTAGCATACCGAGTGGCTATTTCCATCATTCGGGTCAGGGTCATATCTCCTGTCCGACCGAATTTCAGGTTAAGCTCTCTGTACCGAACGCCTTCCTTGAAGGCGCAAACAGCTTGGTGTGGGGATATGTTTTCCACTGTGTGATGCAAAGTGGTCCACCTCTGAATGTAATCCCTCAGAGTTTCATTTGGTTTTTGTACACAATGTTGCAACTCAGCCAGCCCTGCGGGCCGTTTACAAGTACCCTCAAAAGTTCTGACAAACACTCGAGCCAATTCTTCCCAGCTGAAGATACTGCCAGGAGCTAACTGATTCAGCCAAGTTCTAGCTGAACCTTCAAGCATCAGAGGGAGATGTTTCATAACCACATCATCATTTCCACCGCCGATCTGTACCGCCACTCGGTAGTCTTCCTGCCAAGTGTCAGCCTTCGACTCACCAGTGAACTTACTAACTCCAGTCGCCAACCTAAAGTTGGGAGGGATCTCTGCAGCTCTGATAGCTCTGCTAAAGCACTCGGGACAAGAAACATGCACTCTGCTTCCAGTCGGGCAATCTCTGTCCTGCCCTTATCTGTGCGATCGGTTCCTGTCGACCAGGCCTTGCACCAGAATTGACCTCGCATCAAATCCCGGCTCTCTTGGGTTGACTGGCAACCTCCGCTCATCGCTGTACGGGCGCCTGTCATCATAATGTCAGAGAACATATGATCCGCCCCTCGGAGGGGGCGTAGGCACTCGACGGCGGTCATCACGACCGAGTTGATGATCATACTGCTCATGGTTCCGACCCAAATACTGCTCTTGGCGATGCCGACGTCCCTCGCGTCGCTGTGGCGATCTAGGGCTGTGAGCCGACTGGACTGTGTCGGCCACCACAGATCTGCTATGGATTCTGTTACACGAATGAGATACTGCTATGTTTTGCTCTCCTGCTTCCCGGAGCAACGCCCAGATCTGCATCAAACCTTGCCCAACCTCTGATTGGGACGGCTGGATGGACTTTGCTATACGGGTTGTAGCTGTAAGATTCTGAATCGGAGTGCAGTATACCTGAGGTTCAGGCGGGAACAACTGCCGCCGTCGACTGGATTCAGGGATCTGTTGCCGACGCGCTCGTCCAGTGAATGTTGAAGGTTCTCCAGCCGTGCGCGCTCAGCAAAAGTGGCCAGGGGCATAGTCTCCAAGGCCCGGGCCTCGGCTGTCTCCCCGATGATGGGAGTGTGGAGGGCCTCCACATTGCGACGATGCAGTTCCTCTCTCTGCTGTGAACTGAGGGCTTCGGGATGATATTCCTCGTGAACCCGCGATGGATCGCCGCCGCCATCACCTCCACCGTTGCGATGCATAACAGGTGGGCTGAGCGGCGTGTCGACCATCAGGACCTCTGCTGCAGGGTCGCTGCTTTCGCACTTGGACAGGGTCCCGACGGAGCCAGTCGAACAGGTCGTAGAGAGATTCATCAGGCTCGATTGCCGCGACTTGAGGGGTGGCCGACTGACGCGCCACCGCATGCTTCACCCACCGCTAAAGCCGTGACCGACCGGATCGCTTGCGACGGCGAACAGCAGGGAGCGAAGATACCGTGGGAGCTAACCGATACTGGGTCGACGGCTGCCGCAGAAGGACGCCGCGAACGCATGCGCGAAAGTGCATCGCCCCGTGGACGGGGAGCATCTCGATGTCGAGGGGGGGCCTCCTGGAGCCAGCGGAGTCATCGGCGATGAAGATGAGTGTGCCGAGACGGATCTCGCGGCCCTCAGCCAAACCGCCACCAGAAACCATGATGATGCGAATCGGAAAAATCGCAACCTCACCGGAAAGTCGCTAAGACACCTGCCCCACGGTGGGCGCCAACTATCGTGGTTCTAAGTCTGACAATAGAATGGGGGGTAGATAGGAGGAGGCAAGATCCTAGCTACGGTGAGGTTGTGCACGCAAGATTTACGAGTTCAGACCCTTCTCAGAGGAAGTAACAGCCCTACGTCTCGGTGCCCGGAGGCTGGTCGATTAGATTATGCGTGAAATTATAGGGGGTGCGAACCCTTGTACCAGAGGAGGGGGTGGCTTATATAGAGTGCACCAGGACCCCAGCCGGCCCCCGTTACAAGGTGTTCAATGTACATAAAGATAGGACGTTACTGGTAACGCCAGTAATAAAGACATATAAATGATTATTAAGACTACAGAGTGAACGCCTGACCGTTGCCATTCTGAGTGACTTTAGATCTTCTGTCTTCTGAGTGATTTCTGCAGTGGTCGAGTGAGTATACACTGGTCGAATGGAATTGGGTTTTCTGAGTGGAATTCTTCTAGTCGAGTGGATGGTGTTGTCCTTTGAATGTTCTTTTCTTTAGGGCAGTGTCCTTGGGAAGGGTGTCTAGGTCGGGCCTGTTACCCTACCCTAGGTACATGTCATCATCACCTACCCCCCCCCCTGGGCGTGCCCTCCTACCTCGTGGCCGCCTCGTTGCTTCCTTGACGTCCACTCCAAGTCTCCTGGATTGCATTTGTTCCAAAAAATATCCTCGCGAAGGTTTCGTTCCGTTTGATATTCCTTTTCTATAAAACACTGAAATAGGCAAAAAACAACAATTTGCACTGGGCCTTCGGTTAATAGGTTAGTCCCAAAAATAATATAAAAGAGTATATTAAAGCCCATTAAACATCCAAAACAGATAATATAATAGCATGAAACAATCAAAAATTATAGATACGTTGGAGACATATCAATACGCGTCGGTCCTAGACAAACGGTTTTTAACCACTTTCCGCGACGGCATTTGGAACCGTCGCCAAGTGAGTGTGGGCGATAGGGGGGTCCTTCCCACACGACCCAGAAACCGTCGGGGATATGCCCTCCCGGCACACACGCTCGGCAAAATGAGGTCCTGTGCGACCGACGAGCACTCAAATACGGAAATATGTACAGTAGAGCTAAAAATACAATTATACGGCGAAATTGTTTCCGGTCGCAAGTACATCCCACACAGTAAGTCCCCACTAAATGTTTTCGTTCGTATGTACATCCCACACAGTTGCTCCAAGGAAAACATTTCCGTTCACAGGTACATGACACACAATTTTTCCCGTTAAATCGTTTGCGTTATTGAATATATCACACACGGTCCATAGAAGAAACTGTGTGGCAAAGGTTGTCCATCACACACAGTTTTTATGTGGTAAACGTTTGCGCAAGGTGGCCTAACGCAAACAGTTTTCAAGAGAAAGTCGTGTGTGATTGTTCATTGATCCAACACGGTTTATTCCTATAAACTGTGTGCGTTGCCTGAGGACATCGCCCACTTTATTTTTTCAATAACCGTTTGCAATATCAAAACCCAATTAGCAGGCTGAATCGCCATTATCAGGCTAATTTCCCTATTATTAATAATCCATTTATTAATCTAATTGACATTCATATTAAGCACGCAATATATTTCATTTCCATATTAAGGAAGCAGAATTTCATAATTGAAATACATCAGAGTACAACATGATATAGCTTCAGCACTCAGCTACCCCATTACACAACTGCACCAGCACCAAGTTCCACATGCAACATGTAGAACCTTTCGAAATTAGCATCATAGACAGTATATAGACAGATACATCTCATCTGGAAAACTGCTGAAGCGGAAGGTGAATATTGAGCCTTCATTCATGTTGAAGGTATTTGCAACTTTAGGCCAGTGCCTGTGGATGATTGACCGTCCGTCCTTCGTCCTCTTCAGGAACACTTCAATATTGAACCGTGGGTGTTGTATGAAAACCTTCCTCGCCTCCTGACCATAGAGGTAGTTTGAGAGGTAATCATCAGTGAACTGCTTTGGAAAGGCCTGAAAACAAGGATGTGCATAAATAACTTCTCTATATTGGAAATGGGGCAAAGGATTAAAAAAAGGCAAGGTATAATAGTTAGTACCATCTTGTAGTGAACTGATATCTTCTTCATTGTGCAGACAAAGATCTTGTTGTTTTTTGTCACTAATTTATTTATCCTAACAATCTTTCTGAGTTTCTTGATTTGATTGATATTCATGGACAACTCATTTCCCCATATGCAAAAAGGGTCGAACAGTGGGTCAAATCCTCTGAGAGCAGGACCTATATGTGCAAGACCAAATTGTTAAAAACAAAAATATTAGAATGATTCCTGCAATTGCACAATAATGTGTTATTAGAGAACGGACCATGCATGTGCTAACCTCGATTGTAAACCTCAATGCTTTCCATTGTTTCCCTACAACACATATAAGGTAGTTAGTCATCAGGTTAAGTAAGGGTGCACATGCTATCAGTAAAATATGTTGATGAAAAATAAGCACATTGTAGATTCATTAGATTAATTCAAGTCACACGGAAAACCCATTTATCTAAACCAAGCATAATTAAGAACTAGGAAATATAGCACTTGTATATGTTTCTCATGTATTAAGTGCAGCCAAATTCGATTTATTCCTCACATGCACAACAATACAAAATTCTACCCACGACAATTGGACATCGCATTGCAGAATTGAACCAAGCAGTTAACTAAAAACCACAACAAATGAACCAAACATTAACTAAGCACCACATTGCACAATATAACATACTCCTAATAGAAGATCAGATAGTTAACCAAACAGTTAACTACAGCCAATTGTAGCAATTGTATTTGTTTCTCATGTATTTACTACAGCCAAACTCAATTTATTCCTCACATGGTACACAATAACAGAATGCACCCACAACTATTGATCATCGCATTGCAGAATTGAACCAAACAGTTAACTAAACACCACAACACAAATGAACCAAATGTTAACTGAGCACCACATTGCACAATGTATAACCAAACCAAGCATGCTTGACAACTTGGAAATATAGCAATTGTATTCGTTTCTCATGTATTTTGTAAAGATAAATTCGATTTATTTCTCACATGGAAGACAATACAAAATTGCAGCCTGAAGAATTGAACATCACATTTGCATAATTGAACCAAATAGTTAACTGAAGACAACAACTAATTAACAAAACAGTTAATAAGTCAGCACCACACTGCACGACATATAGAACATATACACTAGAGCAACAGATTGCATGGTAAAATTAGATAGCACAATTCACTAGAATTTGTGAAGGAAAGGCAAGAGCAGCACACGCAACGGGTAAACCGAGCATGCTTAACCGGCGTAGCTAGCAAATGGCAAGGTGGACCACCAAGATCTGGGGGTTGGCACAAATGGCAGCCATCGCTACCTCATCCGCACGTGCGGCCGCGATTTGCTTCTCCACTGCCAAATGCTCCTTGAGATCCTGGCTATACTGCATGCACCATGGCTTAGGCCGGTGCTTATTTGGTGGAGGGGTTGGTGATTTGGGTGGAAGGTGTTGCGCTCGTGCCGGCGGTTGGGGCATGTGGGATGTGGAAGGAGGAGGAGGATGGGGGTCGGGTGTGGATTACCTGCCTGGATACACTACAAAAAAAGACACATCCGTGACATTTTGGGCCGAACGGATTTTTTTCTGTCATACTTATGACACTTCTATGACGATAATTGTGCCAAAACCCGGTATCATCATAGATGTGGTGGGCTCCTACTTCTATGACAAAAAATCATGACAGAAAATGGGCTTTTTGTCCTGGGAGGGCCGAATACGCAGCTGCAGGACATTCTTTGGGCCGTCCATGATGGAAAAAACCGTGGTAGAAGCGAGGGCGAGGAAAATATCGGGGTGTTCCCGGTTACGGTGGGTGGTCGGGGCCGAGCGATGCACGGAGGTTTGCACGTTTCTCTCGTACACGCACGCGCATGGGTGCGAGGCGTTGGGCTCTAACTGTACCCGAGTGAGGCGTTCTCCTACTGAACTCGAGCGATTGCACTGCAGGCTACATGTTACTGAACCCGAGCGAAGCGTTGGGCTCTAACTGAACCCGATCGAGCGATTCCTTCGCTACTGCTACTAACTGAAGCCGATCGATGCTGCCTTTGGATGAACAGTGAGCGTTGCTGGGGGGTTTGGATGAATAGTTCCCGGTGGGGGTGGATGAACAGGACCCCGTGGTGTTGCCTCTGGATGAACAGGACCCGATCGATCGAGCCGGTTGGGGTTGGATGAACAGGACCCCGTGGAGGGCAGGATGAACAGGACCACCCCGTGGAGGGCTGGATGAACAGTAGACAGTGGAGGGCTGGATGAATAGTGGCCCGTGGAGGGGAGGTTCAACAGGAGCCCGTGGAGAGGGCTGGTTGAACAGTACTTGGTGGAGTAGCGCGCGGTGGAGGCTGGATGAACAGGAGTGATACAGCCCTAGCTTCATCTTTGTTTGTGGACTAGTCTTGTGTTGCATCATGCCTAAGTTTCAATTAAACTTGAAATGGGGAATGATCAAACCCTAGCACTTTGAAATCCAAATAGGTCCAGCTTTGAAAAAATGCATTGAATGAACCCAAAATGCCTTCATCAATGTTTGATAATTTTGGCAAGGCTTTGATTCCAAACCAAAAATAGTGAACATTTTTGGGGAATATTTTGGATCATTGGATCAAATCATTAAGTATTTGAATTGGGGCATTTCAATGCTATTAATATTTTAAATGCTCTAATAATTCTGAAACTAGTTGAGGGCTGTTGGGAATAATTTCAACAGTGCCCACAAATATTTTCAGGAGTTTTGAAAATAGTTTAGTATTTTTGCTAAATCAAAAACAGAATAAAAGAAATAGAAAAACTGAAACAAAAGGAAAAGAGAGAGAGAAAGGAAACCTACCTAGGCTTACCTCCTGTGCAGCCCACCTGCCCAGTCCACTTGGCGGCCTAGGCCACCGCAGCCGCCATCGTCTTCAAACTCCTGCCAGTAGGCAGGAGGGCGTGTGCCCGACGCGTGCGCGCACGCGCCGGCTACCTCCTGCTTGCCTACTCGCCACTGGACTCCCCGGAGGGCGCCACGCACACCCTTCGACCCTCTGCACCTCCTCCCTCCTCGCAGCTCTCTCCCCTCCCCTCTTTGCTCTCTTCACGAGCGCAGCCGTCGCCGCAGTTCGCCATAGCTGTAGCCACCGCCTTCCCCTCGCCCCCTCGACATGTCCACGAGCTCCGCCTCCGCCGTCTATGCCTCCTTGATGACCCACGCGATGTCGGACGCCCTCGAACGCTCTCCCTGTCGTCGTCTTCAACCTCGAGAAGCCGAGATCGCCATGGACGTGCCGTTTGCTCCGAGCCTTCCCCGAGCCCGCTTCGACGCCCCCTGCACTCTCCGTGAGCTCCTTCCCCAAACCCCCCTCTTCTGCGCTTCGTTTTCACGCCATAGCCGTTGTTCCGCCCGAGACCGACCCACGCCGCCGCCAAACTTCTCGCCGCCGTGGCCACAGCCACCGCAGCTCGTGCCCAAGCACACCATCGTGCTCTGCATGATCTAATGAGCCAGTAGACACCCGCAGCGCCTCCTCCCATGCTCGATAGCGCCACCCCGAGGATGCCCGAGCTACTGCCACCGCTGAACCTCGTCGCCGGCCACTTTTCCGGCCACCCCAGCACCTACCGCTGCCACCACTCGATGCGCACCACCGCGTGCATTCGAACGCAATAGACCGTGGAAAAATGATGCCCTATGGCTCATTTCTGAGCCCCTCCACCGCGCCTGTCGTCGCCGGCGTCGACCCGCCGGCGAGTTGACCTCCTTTGACCTAGGGTTTGACTCCCCTGGGTTAATGAAAGGTGGGCCCAGAGCCCTGCTAATTTTAGCTTAGCGCTAATTAACTTTTAGTTAACCGACTAAGTCACTGGCATGTGGGCCCAGGCCCCACTGATAGTTTAGTTAGTATTAACTTAACCCTGTTAATTAGTTGTTTCACTAACAAGTGGGTCCTGGCTGTCAGGTTTGACCTGGGCTGGCGCCTTTGACTTGCTGACATCATTGTGACCCTGTGATGACGCAGTAATGCTTTTCTAGACTTTAAATAAATCTATTTGATTTATTTATTTTCAGAAAATGTCAAAATCTTCAAAAATTCATAGAAAATAATCTATAACTTAGATTGAAATAAATTATATATGAAAAATGATCAAAAAATCCAATCTATCCATCTGTACTGGTTCCATGCATGATTAAGGCCCTGTTCGGAGGTACTCCGCTCCCCAGCTCCACTCCCGGAGCAGGTGGAGTCGTAGTTGAAATTTGTGGAGCGGCTGTTTACCAGCTCCGCAACTCTCAGGATTTCTAGGAGCTGGGGGGTTTCCAAATAGCCCCTAAACAACCTAACCTTGCGGTTATACCAAAACATGATAATGCACATTATAAATTCATAACTTGAGTTTGAATTTGAACCCTTGGTTCAAATTAGCTCAAACCTTTCTGTTCTTAGTTGCATTAGCTCAAACACATTCATTTTGCCATGTCATGATCATGCATCATATTGTTGCATTACATTGATTGTGTTCCCTCTCTGTTGCCGGTAATTGTTCCCCCTCAGTAGACGTGGTACCGACGCTGAGATCGATGACACCGATGAAGAACTATACTATCTTCAGAAGTGCCAGGCAAGCAAAACACCCATGTTCATTCCGATACAATCCCACTCTCTCGCTCTTGCTCTCTTTTACTGCATTAGGACAACAACGTGTTAACTGTTACCTGCTGCGGTAGTTGAACCCCTTTCCTCTGCATGACCTGTCATTGCCACAGTAAATAGATGAAACCCACTAGCATGAGTAGGAGTTGTTTGATCCCTAATGTGCCTACTCATCCATGCTTGTTGTCACGCCTGCTACTGCTTAGAGTTGAGTCAGGTCTGATTCGTCGGGGATGTATTGGAATGTGGTGAACACGTCCTACTGTTGAGAGCTAAGTGTGTGAACACGATTTGGTAAAGGTAGCGGTGAGAGGCCATGTAGGAGTACACGGTGGGTTGTCTCATTGCAGTCGTCCTCAGGAACTGAGTTCTATGTTTGTGATCCGTGAACAGCCACTACCACGCATTGGAATGCTTAAGTGCCGCTCTCGACTTATTAATCTCCTTGATCTCTCTTCAGGAGTTGCAACTGGTTTCTAGTGTTTGTACGATATGTGTTGGGGGCCGTGCGTAGCGCTGACCCTAGGGGTGGGCTATGATGCGGTAGAGACACGAGGCACAGTGTACCGGGACGCCCCTTTGGTGCCTCGGAAACCTTGCTCTCATCGTTTGGGGCCGTGAGCGACACCCCGGCCAGATCTCCTCGCGGATGGAACCCTAATAGGTGATAAACATGGACTAGAGACTTGTGTGGTTAGTCAGGTCGTGGCCGACTCCCTCGCCAGGCTTCCGCTTGAAGGTTGCCGAGATACACGACGTGTACATGGTGGTAAGTGGTGACAGCGTGTGTGAATAAGTACACCCCTGCAGGGTTAACATCATCTATTCGAATAGCCGCGTCCACAGTAAAGGACCTCTCGGTTGCCTATACAGTTCATAGATAAGTGAAAGTGGATACTCTAAAATGCGCAAGATAAGCGTGAGTGCTATGGATGGCGTTCTTGTAGGGAGACGGGAGCGGATCCATAGTGGTGTAATGATATGGTCAATATGTGGACTCGTGTGCGCCACCTCAAAAGAGTTACTTGCAGTCATAGTTCAGGATAGCCACCGAGTCAAAGCTGGCTTGCTGCAGTTAAACTCCCCCACCCCTTTGTTGATACTGATGCATATGTAGGTAGTTCTGATGTAAGTCTTGCTGGGTACATTTGTACTCACGTTTGCTTAATTTATGTTTTGCAGAGAGACTTCAGTCTCACTAGTAGTTCCGCGTGGACTTTGACGTTTAGCTTGTTACCTTAGCTACGATCTTGTGCCCTCGGCAGGGTCTTGTAGATAGTCAGGCTTCTCAGCCTTTTCATTTGTAGTTGTCTGTACTCAGACAAGTTAAGCATCCGCTTGTGCTTGTTACTTGTATGACTTGAATGCTGGGTCATCAGACCCATGTTTGTAATATCTGGCTCCTCGGAGCCTAATGAATAAATACTTTGAGTCATAGAGTTTTGTTGTGATGACATGTTGTATTTGTACATATCGAGCATATTGTGTGTATGTTATTGAAATGCTTGGTATGTGTGGGATCCGACAACCTAGTTGTTTATCCTTGGTAGCCTCTCTTATGGGGAAATGTAGTCTAGTGCTTCCACTGAGCCATGGTAGTCTGCTATCGCCCGGTTTACCGGAGTCCTGTTAGCCCAGTTGCTACTGCTCCGGAACACTTAGACTGGTCGGCATGTGTCCTTCTTCGATCATGTGTCTGTCCCTTCGAGGAAATGTCACGCGGTGTCTTTCGGAGTCCTGTTAGCCTGCTACAGCCCAGAATCCCGGAGTCCTGCTAGCCCAGTTGCTACAGCCCGAATTCACTCGCTAATGACCGACACGTTCGTTTTTTTGACTATATACTGCAAGGCAACAGCCTCACAGTCCTTTTTTAATAACTAAAAAAGAAGTATAGTTACAAGTGTACAAATTTACAGGAAAAGAGAAAAGATACTTACAAGAAAAGGGTCTAAGAAAGGTTAGCTATCCAAGACAGTAAACTATCTTTATATTTACATCTAATCCTATGAGACAGAAGAGAAATGTCGTGGATAAAGTTCCTTCTCCAAGCTCTAAAAGAAAGTTGCTCATTTCTGAAGATCTTCCCATTCCTTTGTGTCCAAATATTCCAAGTAGCAGTGAAGACAACCTCAGTGAAGAAAGGATGACCGAAATCCCTCCTAACTGTTTGAGCCATCTCATATGTGGTTTGGTTCGGTTGAACGGACCAAGAAATCCCAAGATAGTTCCAAACCCTTTGGCTAAAATTGCAAGCAAAGAAAAGATGAGCCCGATCCTCATGATGTGCAAGGTTGCATAGCACACATGTGTCATCCTGGATGATCCAATGATCACGTTGCATCATATCCCTAGTGTTCAAACGATCCATTAAGAGAAGCCAGCCAAACACTTTGAACTTGAGTGTGCATGCACATTTCCAAATCCATTTGAAGATGGGGTCAACCACTAGGTGTGAGAAGCAAGAGTCATAGTATATCTTTGACATAAAAACACCAGACTTCGAAGGCCACTTCCAAATTTCTTTGCTCTCACCATCCAGATTGATCAAAGGCAGCAGGGCCTGAAGCTGTGTGAATTCCGAGTAGGCCTCCTGTGACAGAGGCAAATGGAAATGATCCAAGACATCAGGCCGCTCCAAAAACTCCTTGACAGTGATTGCATCATCAATTACAAATCAATGTAGCCTCGGGAAATAGTCGTGTAAAAGGACAACACGATTTCCCAGCTGCCAACGGTCGAGCCAAAAAAGCACTGTGTCGCCAATATGAACTTGTGGAACAGCTAGCTTGCAGAAATTAGGATATAAACGCATGACATCACGCCACCAAAAGGAGCCACAACTCTGGGTGCTTTGAGGTGGTGACGATGCATAATAAGTGTCCCAAATTAATGATACGCAAGGCACGTCCACTTTATTATAGAACTTGAAGAGATGCTTTAGTAACAAAGCCTCATTTTGAATGCCCAAGTTAAGAACACCCAAACCACCGAAATTCTTAGGGCGACAGACTAAATCCCAAGCAGCCAATGATTGACGTGGGTTATCCGTGTTGCCTCTCCACAGACATTGCCTCATGATTCGCTCTAACTGCTGCAAAATGCCCTTGGGAAGAGATAATTTACACAAGAAGTAAATTGGCATGGAGCACAACACCAACTGTAGAAGTTGTAGTCGGCTTCCTTGATTTAGCAGGCATGAGGAAGCCGATAAGCGTCGCTCCACACGATCAACCAGAGGCAGCAGATCATAGATTGTAGGCCTAGAAGTTCCCATTGGCAATCCTAGATACGTAAATGGCATTGACCCAACATCGCATCCGAGCAAAGAAGCCACCCTTGCACCTTCCGCATCAGTCATATTTATTGGAATGAGTGAGGACTTACTAAAGTTTACACGTAATCCTGTTGACGCCGCAAATGTGTCAAGCATCTCCTTGAAAGCAATAAGCTGATCATCGATCGCAGGCAGAACAATTAAAGTGTCGTCGGCATATTGAACGATCGGGTAATCGCTGGAGCTGGTTGGGATTGGCAGTGAGAGGATGTTCCTGGAGCACATCTCGTTCACTACAGATTGCAATAAATCAACCGCAATCACAAAGAGCAACGGTGAGAGAGGATCCCCCTGACGCCCTCCCATTCTGCAAACAAAGTGATTGCCCGGCACACCGTTTAGAAGCACAGAAGAAGATCCCATAGACAAAATGCTATTGATCCATCCAGTCCACCGGGAGTCAAAATCCTTGCATTGTAAAATTCTGAGAATAAGTTCATGCTCAATTGTGTCGAAGGCCTTCGTGAAATCCAGCTTAAGGAGGACGATGGGTCGCTTCGAGGCTTTGCATTGGTGTATATACTCAAGACACCAAGCCAGGCAATCTTGAATAGAACGACACCGAAGAAAACTATATTGATTGTGGTGGATGCATCTTAGTATCACTTTCTGAAGGCGGTTAGCAAGCAGCTTAGTTAAAAACTTCAAGCACGTGTTGGTCAACGAGATGGGCGAAAGTCTCCGACAACTTCAGGGCTAAGCTTTTTGGGTATTAGAGTAATTAATGAAGTGTTAAGACATTCCAGATTGCATCTGCCCTCATAGAACTCCTTCACAAGTTGCATGAAATCCTCCTTTAGGATTGGCCAACACTTCTTTAAGAACAGACCAGAAAAACCATCGAGGCCAAGAGCACGATCCGGTGGCATGTTCTTAATGACAGATTCAACCTCGGAATCAGAGAAAGGCTGGGATAAATCCTCAAGGCCATCAACACACGCAATTAAGGTGTCCAAATCAAAACCCATGCAGATGCCTTTTGCATTGCCCATTCGCAGATTAAAATCAGACCAAAACATGCCAGCTAGTTGTTGGTGATCCGAGACCACATTACCTTCTGCATTCTTAATTGAAGAAATTGTGTTTCTCCGAAACCTTTCGGTGGCCATGGCATGGAAAAATTTCGAATTTTACTCACCAACTTTAATGCTACGTATAGTACAATGTTGCTTCCAATATACAAATTGCCAATGTAAGATACCCTCCAGATGCAATTTCACAATTCGCCTAAAATTAAACTCCGGCCTAGTCAAAGGCCTAATCTCCTCCAGACCATCAAAGTAAAAAATCACTTTGTTGCAGTCAGAAATGAGCGCCTTAACTGTGGACAGATTGAGGTGCCATTTCTTGAGGGCATATCGAAGTGCCTTGAATTTAGAGGAGATAGTTAAGGCAGCCGAGGATCTGGCCACAGTCTTGTTCCAAACTTGAGCAACACAATCATAAAATCTGGGCAAATCAATCCAATAATTTTCAAAGCGAAAGACTTTAGCCTTAGGAATAGCAGTAGCAATCGAGACCACGCACGGGACGTGATCAGAGGCCGTGCGTGCAAGCGGCAATACTAGTGTGTTGGGATGATCTGAAGTCCATGCAACTGAAGTAAAAAACCAGTCAATCTGTTCAAGTAAAGGTTCAGATTGCATATTTGACCAAGGGAATTGTCGTCCCTTAATTGGTAGCTCAACAAGACCCAACTGGCCAATCACTTCATTAAACAGAAAGATATCGCTGACATTACCCCCAGGTAGGTTACGATTTTCCAACGACCACATAAAATTGAAGTCGCCCAAAAGCAGCCAATTATCATCACAATTGATGTCAAGCTTGTATAACCAATGCACAAAATCATCGCGGGCCGGACCCTGGCAGGGGCCATAAACTGACACTAGGGTCCAAACTTCAGAAGTATGCTTAGAGCGGAATTCCAGAATAATACCATAATGCCTTGCCTTAATTAATTTACCCTCAAAGAAAGAGGAGTTCCAAATGACGACCATACCAGCCGAGGCACCCACCGAAGGCACATACGAAAAATTGTCAAAACATCATGGACAAAACTTCCTAATAAACCTGTGATCAATATGCATACACTTCGTTTCTTGGAGACAGACCACAGAGCAGCCACTTTCATCAATCTTTTGTTTAACCGCTAATTGCCATGCTTCAGAATTAAGACCACGCACGTTCCAACATAAAACCTTCCAGTCTTTAAACCCGGACTGATTCATTACAAACCATAATAGAAAGCAACAAAAGTAGATCACGCAATGACCTACACTGACCAGCTAATCATAGCCATGGGAGAGAGAATCCAAAATGAAAACATAAATAAAGATAGATGACGTTTAAAGCGGTACGCCATGAACCATAAAGCTGTCCGATGCAACTAATCATCAGAACTCTTGCTGTTGGAGGGGGTAGAAGGATCAGCCTCAAGCTTATCCTTGGAGATCTTCTTAGGAGCAATGCGCAGACGTGCCCTGATACGCTGAAGATCAGTAACAGGCGTTGGTGGAGGCACTGTCGGGTTCCCCTCCGGCTGTGAAGAGTTGGTTCGCCGCCTCTTGAAAGTACGCTGAGTCTTGATCTGCTGGGAGCCTCTGCTTGGGGATCTGTGATAGCCATTGCGTAGCGCACTTAGACGTGCACTGCGGTGCACCTCAGTGTCTACCAAAATTTTAGCAGATCTTGGTTTCCGGCCACGCTTGGTGGTCACCTCAGGGACAGCAGAGAACTCAAAGGACTCGGTGACTGGTTCAGAGAGATCATCAAAGCAAAGAGCCCTTGCAACTGGTCTCCTAACTGGAGAAACCTGGCGTGGAAGGCTGTAAGAGGATTCTGGCGGAGGCTGCAGAGAGAAGCTGACATCTGCTCCATTGTAACAAATATCCCATGAGCACTTAGTCAGCAGTAGAGACCCAAAATCAGTCTTGAACACAAACTTTGGGATTTCAGCAGTGAAAAAAGCCAGCAAGAACTTCTGGAAAGTGCGCTGCCATTGCATAACAGGTGGCAGAACAGGGCCAAATACAGTGAGAACTTGCCCAATATGAAGAGGAGGCTGCATTGGGGCCGCTGGTTGCTGCAAGATCACCATATCATGAACTGGTTGAGCATTAGCAGAATCATCGGAGACTTGCAGAATGATTGATTCCTGCGACTGGTTCGCCTCAACATGATTTTCATCCACAAGCTCCTGCTGCACATGCAGATCATCATGTGGAGCCTCCTGGTGATGTGGTTCATGAAGGAAATATGCCATAGAGGCAATAATAAAGTTATTATTTATTTCCTTATATCATGATAAATGTTTATTATTCATGCTAGAATTGTATTAACCGGAAACATAATACTTGTGTGAATACATAGACAAACAGAGTGTCACTAGTATGCCTCTACTTGACTAGCTCGTTGATCAAAGATGGTTATGTTTCCTAGCCATAGACATGAGTTGTCATTTGATTAACGGGATCACATCATTAGGAGAATGATGTGATTGACTTGACCCATTCCGTTAGCTTAGCACTCGATCGTTTAGTATGTTGCTATTGCTTTCTTCATGACTTATACATGCTCCTATGACTATGAGATTATGCAACTCCCGTTTACCGGAGGAACACTTTGTGTGCTACCAAATGTCACAACGTAACTGGGTGATTATAAAGGTGCTCTACATGTGTCTCCAAAGGTACTTGTTGGGTTGGCGTATTTCGAGATTAGGATTTGTCACTCCGATTGTCGGAGAGGTATCTCTGGGCCCACTCAGTAATACACATCACTATAAGCCTTGCAAGCATTGTAACTAATGAGTTAGTTGCGGGATGATGTATTACGGAACGAGTAAAGAGACTTGCCGGTAACGAGATTGAACCAGGTATCGAGATACCGACGATCGAATCTCGGGCAAGTAACATACCGACGACAAAGGGAACAACGTATGTTGTTATGCGGTCTAACCGATAAAGATCTTCATAGAATATGTCGGAGCCAATATGAGCATCCAGGTTCTGCTATTGGTTATTGACCGGAGAGGTGTCTCGGTCATGTCTACATAGTACTCGAACCCGTAGGGTCCGCACGCTTAACGTTACGATGATAGTTATATTATGAGTTTATATGTTTTGATGTACCGAAGGTTGTTCGGAGTCCCGGATGTGATCACGGACGTAACGGGGAGTCTCGAAATGGTCGAGACATAAAGATTGATATATTGGAAGCCTATGTTTGGATATCGGAAGTGTTCTGGGTGAAATTGGGATTTTTCCGGAGTACCGGGAGGTTACCGGAACCCCCCCCCCCCCCCCCGGTAACTTAATGGGCCTTAGTGGGCCTAGGTGGACGAGAGGAGAGGAGGCCAGGGCAGGGCCGCACGCCCCTCCCCCCCAGTCCGAATAGGACAAGGAGAGGGGGGCGGCGCCCCCCTTTCCTTCCTCCCCTCCACCTCTTCCCCCTCTCTCTCCTAGTCCAACATGGAAAAGGGGGGAGTCCTACTCCCGCTAGGAGTAGGACTCCTCCTGGCGCGCCTCTCCCCTTTGGCCGGCCGAACCCCCCTTGCTCCTTTATATACCGGGGCAGGGGGGCACCTCTAGACACACAATTGATCATTGATCTCTTAGCCGTGTGCGGTGCCCCCCTCCACCATATTACACCTCGGTAATATCGTAGCGGTGCTTAGGCAAAGCCCTGCGTCGGTAGAACAACATCATTGTCACCACGCCGTCGTGCTGACGAAACTCTCCCTCAACATTCGGCTGGATCGGAGTTCGAGGGACGTCATCGAGTTGAACGTGTGCTGAACTCGGAGGTGCCGTGCGTTCGGTACTTGATCGGTCGGATCGTGAAGACGTACGACTACATCAACCGCATTGTGTTAACGCTTCCGCTTTCGGTCTACGAGGGTACGTGGACAACGCTCTCCCCTCTCGTTGCTATGCATCACCATGATCTTGCATGTGCGTAGGAAATTTTTTGAAATTACTATGTTCCCCAACAGTGGCATCCGAGCCAGGTTTTATGCGTTGACGTTATATGCACGAGTAGAACACAAGTGAGTTGTGGGCGATATAAGTCATACTGCTTACCAGCATGTCATATTTTGGTTCAGCGGTATTGTGAGAGGAAGCGGCCCGGACCGACATTACGCGTACGCTTACGCGAGACTGGTTTCACCGTTGCGAGCACTCGTTGCTTAAAGGTGACTGGCGGGTGTCTGTCTCTCTCACTTTAGTTGAACCGAGTGTGGCTACGCCCGGTCCTTGCGAAGGTTAAAACAGCACCAACTTGACAAACTATCGTTGTGGTTTTGATGCGTAGGTAAGAACGATTCTTGCTAAGCCCGTAGCAGCCACGTAAAACTTACAACAATAAAGTAGAGGACGTCTAACTTGTTTTTGCAGGGCATGTTGTGATGTGATATGGTCAAGACATGATGCTGAATTTTATTGTATGAGATGATCATGTTTTGTAACCAAGTTATCGGCAACTGGCAGGAGCCATATGGTTGTCGCTTTATTGTATGCAATGCAATCGCCATGTAATTGTTTTACTTTATCACTAAGCGGTAGCGATAGTCGTAGAAGCAATAGTTGGCGAGACGACAACGATGCTACGATGGAGATCAAGGTGTCGCGCCGGTGACGATGGTGATCATGACGGTGCTTCGGAGATGGAGATCGCAAGCACAAGATGATGATGGCCATATCATATCACTTATATTGATTGCATCTGATGTTTATCTTTTATGCATCTTATCTTGCTTTGATTGACGGTAGCATTATAAGATGATCTCTCACTAAATTTCAAGATAAAAGTGTTCTCCCTGAGTATGCATCATTGCCAAAGTTCGTCGTGCCCAGACACCACGTGATGATCAGGTGTGATAAGCTCTACGTCCATCTACAACGGGTGCAAGCCAGTTTTGCACACGCAGAATACTCAGGTTAAACTTGACAAGCCTAGCATATGCAGATATGGCCTCGGAACACTAAGACCGAAAGGTCGAGCGTGAATCATATAGTAGATATGATCAACATAGTGATGTTCACCATTGAAAACTACTCCATTTCACGTGATGATCGGTTATGGTTTAGTTGATTTGGATCACGTAATCACTTAGATGATTAGAGGGATGTCTATCTAAGTGGGAGTTCTTAAGTAATATGATTAATAGAACTTAAATTTATCATGAACGTAGTACCTGATAGTATCTTGCTTGTCTATGTTAATTGTAGATAGATGGCCCGTGCTGTTGTTCCGTTGAATTTTAATGCGTTCCTTGAGAAAGCAAAGTTGAAAGATGATGGTAGCAATTATACGGACTGGGTCCATAACTTGAGGATTATCCTCATTGCTGCACAGAAGAATTACGTCCTGGAAACACCGCTGGGTGCCAGGCCTTCTGCAAGAGCAACACCAGAGGTTATGAACGTCTGGCAGAGCAAAGCTGATGACTACTCGATAGTTCAGTATGCCATGCTTTACGGCTTAGAACCGGGTCTTCAACGACGTTTTGAACGTCATGGAGCATATGAGATGTTCCAGGAGTTGAAGTTAATATTTCAAGCAAATGCGCGGATTGAGAGATATGAAGTCTCCAATAAGTTCTACAGCTGCAAGATGGAAGAGAATAGTTCTGTCAGTGAGCGTATACTCAAAATGTCTAGGTATAACAATCACTTGATTCAACTGGGAGTTAATCTTCCGGATGATAGCATCATTGACAGAATTCTTCAATCACTGCCACCAAGCTACAAGAGCTTCGTGATGAACTATAACATGCAAGGGATGAATAAGACAATTCCCGAGCTCTTCGCAATGCTAAAGGCAGCGGAGGTAGAAATCAAAAAGGAGCATCAAGTGTTGATGGTCAATAAGACCACTAGTTCCAAGAAAAAGGGCAAAGGGAAGAAGAAGGGGAACTTCAAGAAGAACAGCAAGCAAGTTGCTGTTCAGGAGAAGAAACCCAAATCTGGACCTAAACCTGAGACTGAGTGCTTCTCCTGCAAGCAGATTGGTCACTTGGAAGCGGAACTGCCCCAAGTATTTGGCGGATAAGAAGGATGGCAAGGTGAACAAAGGTATATGTGATATACATGTTATTGATGTGTACCTTACCAGAGCTCGTAGTAGCACCTGGATATTTGATACTGGTTCTGTTGCTAATATTTGCAACTCGAAACAGGGACTACGGATTAAGCAAACACTGGCCAAGGACGAGGTGACGATGCGCGTGGGAAACGGTTCCAAAGTCGATGTGATCGCAGTCGGCACGCTACCTCTACATCTACCTTCAGGATTAGTATTAGACCTAAATAATTGTTATTTGGTGCCAGCGTTGAGCATGAACATTATATCTGGATCTTGTTTGATGCGAGACGATTATTCATTTAAATCAGAGAATAATGGTTGTTCTATTTATATGAGTAATATCTTTTATGGTCATGCACCCTTGAAGAGTGGTCTATTCTTAATGAATCTCGGTAGTAGTGACACACATATTCATAATGTCGAAGCCAAAAGATGCAGAGTTGATAATGATAGTGCAACTTATTTGTGGCACTGCCGTTTAGATCATATCGGTGTAAAGCGCATGAAGAAACTCCATAATGATGGACTTTTGGAATCACTTGATTATGAATCACTTGGTACTTGCGAACCGTGTCTCATGGGCAAGATGACTAAAACACCGTTCTTCGGAACTATGGAGAGAGCAACTAATTTGTTGGAAATCATACATACAGATGTATGTGGTCCGATGAATATTGAGGCTCGTGGCGGATATCGTTATTTTCTCACCTTCACAGATGATTTGAGCAGATATGGGTATATCTACTTACTGAAACATAAGTCTGAAACATTTGAAAAGTTCAAAGAATTTCAGAGCGAAGTTGAAAATCATCGTAACAAGAAAATAAAGTTTCTACGATCAGATCGTGGAGGAGCATATTTGAGTTACGAGTTTGGCCTACATTTGAAACAATGCGGAATAGTTCCGCAACTCACGCCACCCGGAACACCACAACGTAATGGTGTGTCCGAACATCGTAATCGTACTTTACTAGATATGGTGCGACCTATGATATCTCTTACTGATTTACCGCTATCATTTTGGGGTTATGCTTTATAGACGGCTGCATTCACTCTAAATAGGGCACCATCGAAATCCGTTGAGACGACGCCTTATGAACTATGGTTTGGCAAGAAACCAAAGTTGTCGTTTCTTAAAATTTGGGGTTGCGATGCTTATGTGAAGAAACTTCAACCTGATAAGCTCGAACCTAAATCGGAGAAATGTGTCTTCATAGGATACCCAAAGGAGACTGTTGGGTACACCTTCTATCACAGATCCGAAGGCAAGACATTCGTTGCTAAGAATGGATCCTTTCTAGAGAAGGAGTTTCTCTCGAAAGAAGTGCGAGGGAGGAAAGTAGAACTTGATGAGGTAACTGTACCTGCTCCCTTATTGGAAAGTAGATCATCACAGAAACCAGTTTCTGCGACACCTACACCAATTAGTGAGGAAGTTAATGATAATGATCATGAAACTTCAGATCAAGTTATTACTAAACCTCGTAGGTCAACCAGATTAAGATCCGCACCAGAGTGGTACGGTAATCCTGTTCTGGAGGTTATGTTACTAGACCATGACGAACCTACGAACTATGAAGAAGCGATGGTGAGCCCAGATTCCGCAAAATGGCTTGAGGCCATGAAATCCGAGATGGGATCCATGTATGAGAACAAAGTATGGACTTTGGTTGACTTGCCCGATGAGCGGCAAGCCATTGAAAATAAATGGATCTTCAAGAAGAAGACTGACGCTGATGGTAATGTTACTGTCTATAAAGCTCGACTTGTTGCGAAAGGTTTTCGACAAGTTCAAGGGATTGACTACGATGAGACCTTCTCACCCGTAGCGATGCTCAAGTCTGTCCGAATCATGTTAGCAATTGCCGCATTTTATGATTATGAAATTTGGCAAATGGATGTCAAAACTGCATTCCTGAATGGATTTCTGGAAGAAGAGTTGTAGATGATGCAACCGGAAGGTTTTGTCGATCCAAAGGGAGCTAACAAAGTGTGCAAGCTCCAGCGATCCATTTATGGACTGGTGCAAGCCTCTCGGAGTTGGAATAAACGCTTTGATAGTGTGATCAAAGCATTTGGTTTTATACAGACTTTTGGAGAAGCCTGTATTTACACGAAAGTGAGTGGGAGCTCAGTAGCATTTCTGATATTATATGTGGATGACATATTGCTAATTGGAAATGATATAGAATTTCTGGATAGCATAAAGGGATACTTCAATAAGAGTTTTTCAATGAAAGACCTCGGTGAAGCTGCATATATATTGGGCATCAAGATCTATAGAGATAGATCAAGACGCTTAATTGGACTTTCGCAAAGCACATACCTTGACAAAGTTTTGAAGAAGTTCAAAATGGATCAAGCAAAGAAAGGGTTCTTGCATGTATTACAAGGTGTGAGATTGAGTAAGACTCAATGCCCGACCACTGCAGAAGATAGAGAGAAGATGAAAGATGTTCCCTATGCTTCAGCCATAGGCTCTATCATGTATGCAATGCTGTGTACCAGACCTGATGTGTGCCTTGCTATAAGTTTAGCAGGGAGGTACCAAAGTAATCCAGGAGTGGATCACTGGACAGCGGTCAAGAACATCCTGAAATACCTGAAAAGGACTAAGTATATGTTTCTCGTTTATGGAGGTGACAAAGAGCTCATCGTAAATGGTTACGTTGATGCAAGCTTTGACACTAATCCGGGCGATTGTAAATCGCAAACCGGATACGTGTTTACATTGAACGGTGGAGCTGTCAGTTGGTGCAGTTCTAAGCAAAGTGTCGTGGCGGGATCTACGTGTGAAGCAGAGTACATAGCTGCTTCGGAAGCAGCAAATGAAGGAGTCTGGACGAAGGAGTTCATATCCGATCTAGGTGTCATACCTAGTGCATCGGGTCCAATGAAAATCTTTTGTGACAATACTGGTGCAATTGCCTTAGCAAAGGAATCCAAATTTCACAAGAGAACCAAGCACATCAAAAGACCCTTCAATTCCATCCGGGATTTAGTCCTGGTGGGAGACATAGAAATTTGCAAGATACATACGGATCTGAATGTTGCAGACCCGTTGACTAAGCCTCTTCCACGAGCAAAACATGATCAACACCAAGACTCCATGGGTGTAAGAATCATTACTGTGTAATCTAGATTATTGACTCTAGTGCAAGTGGGAGACTAAAGGAAATATGCCCTAGAGGCAACAATAAAGTTATTATTTATTTCCTTATATCATGATAAATGTTTATTATTCATGCTAGAATTGTATTAACCGGAAACATAATACTTGTGTGAATACATAGACAAACAGAGTGTCACTAGTATGCCTCTACTTGACTAGCTCATTGATCAAAGATGGTTATGTTTCCTAGCCATAGACATGAGTTTTCATTTGATTAACGGGATCACATCATTAGGAGAATGATGTGATTGACTTGACCCATTCCGTTAGCTTAGCACTCGATCGTTTAGTATGTTGCTATTGCTTTCTTCATGACTTATACATGTTCCTATGACTATGAGATTATGCAACTCCCGTTTACCGGAGGAACACTTTGTATGCTACCAAACATGACAACGTAACTGGGTGATTATAAAGGTGCTCTACAGGTGTCTCCAAAGGTACTTGCTGGGTTGGCGTATTTCGAGATTAGGATTTGTCACTCCGATTGTCGGAGAGGTATCTCTGGGCCCACTCAGTAATACACATCACTATAAGCCTTGCAAGCATTGTAACTAATGAGTTAGTTGCGGGATGATGTATTACAGAACGAGTAAAGAGACTTGCCGGTAACGAGATTGAACTAGGTATCAAGATACCGACGATCGAATCTCGGGCACGTAACATACCGATGACAAAGGGAACAACGTATGTTGTTATGCGGTCTGACCGATAAAGATCTTCGTAGAATATGTCGGAGCCAATATGAGCATCCAGGTTCCGCTATTGGTTATTGACCGAAGAGGTGTCTCGGTCATGTCTACATAGTTCTCGAACCGGTAGGGTCCGCACGCTTAACGTTACGATGATAGTTATATTATGAGTTTATATGTTTTGATGTACCGAAGGTTGTTCGGAGTCCCGGATGTGATCACGGACATAACGAGGAGTCTCGAAATGGTCGAGACATAAAGATTGATATATTGGAAGCCTATGTTTGGATATCGGAAGTGTTCCGGGTGAAATCGGGATTTTTCCGGAGTACCGGGAGGTTACCGGAACCCCCGGTAACTTAATGGGCCTTAGTGGGCCTAGGTGGAAGAGAGGAGAGGAGGCCAGGGCAGGGCCGCACGCCCCTCCCCCCAGTCCGAATAGGACAAGGAGAGGGGGGCGGCGCCCCCCCTTTCCTTCCTCCCCTCTACCTCTTCCCCCTCTCTCTCCTAGTCCAACATGGAAAAGGGGGGAGTCCTACTCCCGGTAGGAGTAGGACTCCTCCTGGCGCGCCTCTCCCCTTTGGCCGGCCGACCCCCCCCCCCCTTGCTCCTTTATATACGGGGGCAGGGGGGCACCTCTAGACACACAATTGATCATTGATCTCTTAGCCATGTGCGGTGCCCCCCTCCACCATATTACACCTCGATAATATCGTAGCGGTGCTTAGGCGAAGCCCTGCGTCGGTAGAACATCATCATTGTCACCATGCCGTCGTGCTGACGAAACTCTCCCTCAACACTCGGCTGGATCGGAGTTCGAGGGACGTCGTCGAGCTGAACGTGTGCTGAACTCGGAGGTGCCGTGCGTTCGGTACTTGATCGGTCGGATCGTGAAGACGTACGACTACATCAACCGCATTGTGTTAACGCTTCCGCTTTCGGTCTACGAGGGTACGTGGACAACACTCTCCACTCTCGTTGCTATGCATCACCATGATCTTGCGTGTGCGTAGGAATTTTTTTGAAATTACTACGTTCCCCAACAGTTCAAGATCGTGAGCTGGTGGTGGAAGTTCATCCCAACCAATTTCAGGGAATTCTGGCATAACCTAGTTATGGTTCTGAAATTGCAGATGCCCAGGGAGTGGGTGAGGGTTGCCATCGAAGGGCATCAGATCCTCATCAGGTGGCAAGATATCAACAAAGTCTGCGGAGAATATGTAAATAGGAGCAGACCAAGATATGCGCGAACCCCCAAAGTCAGCAAACTCTCGATAGACCACATCACGCGGCACAAAGGTAGTTGCCGAAAAAGAAACATACGCCAAAGTACGAACAAGCAGAGGATCATCCTGGTGCCAGTGATGGAAACGGCCAAAAGTGTTGATTGCATCTGCAATATACTGCGTGCGCCTATAATCCAGGGGTATTCCAACAATCATAACCCAACCCCGACGAAAACCCTGAATAGCTCTGTAATTAATACCCTCATCATGTGGCACAAATCAAACAAATCTATCATTATCAAGTTGGAACGGAGGATGATCTACAAGAGCTTGCCTAGCAACCGGACTACGGAAACGCAAGAGTCCAACTCCTTGAATCCAAGGCTGAGCATCAAGAACGGTGCGGCCAAGATTGGTGACAACAAAATCACTGACCATATTTCTGAAGATGGGAACTTCTTCAAGTAGGGGAGCAGGCTCGACGATGGCAATGGCGTATTCTTCAAGTTGACGATCAGGAGCCACTGCTGGAGAGTAGAAGGTGCGAGGATGTCGCCGCGGACTACCGTCGATGATCTCGAAACCCGGCGGGACGAAAGGCGTGGGGTCGAGGGCGAAGGTGGCCATTGCTGGATGCGGTGAAGGAGCTAATGGCGGGGTAGGAGCCGCGGTGGATAATGGTGGAGCTAAGCTGGGCGGTGGTGGCAGGTAGGTGGTGGTGGCATGGTGGGCGGTGGCTCGGCGGGCAATGGCGGAAGCGATGGGGTGGCAGGCGTGATGGGACTGGGCAAAGACTCCAGAGGGTTATGTGAGGGGGAAACCGAGGCGCCAGGCGAGTATATCTCCGCTGACCGTCCCGGAGAATCAGGATTGACCCGTGGGACCCACTTGTATGCCGGAGAAGGTGCAGAGTCAGAGCATCCTTTGGCCCTGTGGCCCAATCTAAAGCATCGACGGCAACAGACCTGCTTGGTGCACCAGCTGGTATGATGAAACATAGATAAGCAGTTCTAGCACTTCCAAACGTTGAACACAATATCATCAATAATATCATTAACCCTAGCAGAAACACCAGGAGAGTCCGGCCGGCAGCATCCATAATCAGTTGAGAATAATTTCCAATCGCAGAAACAGAATTATCCAAGATAGCCACAGATGGTTGGGGCGTAGATTCGGCCGAAGAAACCGTACATGGGATTGGAGAGCCATGTTGGGACGGTGATCCATGTTGGGCCGGGGATTCCGGTGCAACGCAACCAGATGACACGGTATCATACGTAACCTGCAACTCATTGCCTAAACAGATCGGTGTAATTCCGGAAATCACGGCAGTATTCTTGGCAGGGACGTTCATCGTTTCGAAAGAGATGGGTGGCGTCGCTACCGTCCATTGGAGGTTGCTCGCCGACGGTGATGGCATGATCACCTTCTCACTAGGATTAAGTTCATAGCCGGCCTCAGAAACCGTATCAACACAGAGCTGAGTAGCTGGGTATCTATAACCCTTACAAGCAGGATATTGCTGGAACGTGGCAAAGGAGATTTTCTTCCTTGTCGATGAACCCGATCTAAGAGAGGACTTTGACGGTGGTTTATGCATAGCAATCAAACCCAAAGTAGCACGCTTTTTGGAGGGACTAACCATAATCCACTCAGCGTCACACTCCTTTCTCCAGATCTCTAACTCACGTTTCCAATTTGGACCACCATTCCCCCAAAGATGAAAATAACATTTGAAATGCGGGCATGCAAACGATCTCAACTGAAGAATGCAAAGGCCAAATTGTTTGCAGGAAACAATGAAAGAAAATACCTTACCCTTGATGAGTTGAACCGACAAATCAATGGCCGATCCCCCAATCACTGATTCCAATGCAGCCACCACAGAATCCTCATGAAGACGGAAATCATGTCGGCTAAAGGACACAACCATAATGAAATGGCTCGTGTCATCCGAGGGATGAACAGATCTCCCACAAGAAATGAAAACCTTATCTGCAAAGATGGAGCCCGCCGAGAAATCCAAATCCAACGTTGATCCACCAGAGGTACCCATAGGAGATGGGTGTAGCCGTGTAGATCAAAGCACGCCGGAGTAGATGAGCGGGGAAGATCCACAATTCACTGGCTAGAAGTGTAGATCGCCGGAAAACCTAGGCCGTGGGGTGGGAGGGTGGGTGGGTGGGAGAGGAGCCATCGACTGGATCTCCCCGACACGTTCGTTGTCATGTCATGTATGCTTGTCCCTGTAAGTTAGTGCCACTTTGGGTTTACGACTAGTCATGTCGGCCCGGGTTCTTTGTCATATGGATGCTAGCGACACTATCATATACGTGAGCCAAAAGGCGCAAACGGTCCCGGGCCAGGTAAGGTGGCACCCATGGGAATACCATGCATGAGGCCGCAAAGTGATATATATGATGTGTTACATGCTAGATCTGTGTGACTTAGGATCGGGGTCCTGACAAGGAGCCCTTGGTTGAACAGTCGTAGGTGGAGGCTGGAGGAGGTCGACGGTGGATGAACAGTAGCCCGTGGAGGCTGGAGGGGGTCAACGGTCGAGATGAACAGTATCCCGTGGAGTCCCGTTTTGCGGTACGCCACACCCCTCCCGATGAACATGACCCCTGTTTCGACCGTAGCGCTCCAACACAAGTTCGTTTCCTCCGTTTTGCGGTATGCCACACCCCTCCCGATCAACAGGACCCCGTTTCGACTATAGGAGGTCCAACACAAGTCCGTTTCCTTCGTTTTGCGGTACGCCAGACCCATCCCGATGAACAGGATCCCGTTTCGAACGTGGCTGGTCAAATACAAGGCCGTTTCCTCTGTTGTGCGGTACGCCAGGCCTCGTTTCCATCGGCTGTTCCATCCAAGCCCTCCCGATGAACACGCCACCGCATTCCTTTCCGACCCAGCTGGTTGGCTCCCCATGAACACGATGATGACGTTGTTTCTCCGTTCCGACCCAGCCATGTACACGAGCCCTGGCCGTACATATGCGCGAGTAGGCGTTCGAGACCCCGCCCGTATGTACGTACGTGGCCGTATTTTCTTTCTTGCACACTGGCCGATGTACGTACGTGTAAATGCTACATGGGCGCCTCTACATCGACCAGTATGTACGTACACGTTCGCGACCAGAATGACATGCATGTACGCTTCGACCAGGTGGGTCCCGACTGTCAGGCACTTCCTTGCATGCGAAGATGTAGCTGGGGGGTCCCTGCAGTCAGGGGGCGAATCGTTTTTTTTCGGACGCACTTCCTTGCGTGCGAAGATGTAGCTGGTGGGTCCCAGTAGTCAGGGGGAAATGTTTTTTTCACGAAATACGGTGGCCCATCCAGTGGGTCCCCGCTGTCAGGTGGAGGAATAATTATTTTGCGCGTAATAAGGAGGCACTTCCTTGTTGCGGCCGCGGACCCAGCTATCATCCTCTCCACGTACAGTCCACATCTGATGGAAGCCGTTCCTTGACCACGTTGACCACGCCGCACCGAGAGCACTAGGGCGATGGACGATGGCGAGGCCTAGGAAGGGGACGACGCGGAGCCGGGGAAGGCGCGGCAGTGGATGCCCAGGCGTAGAGGAGTATGAGGGTTCACTGGTTCGTTGCGGTGTGAGGCTGCCGTCGCCGCGGAATAACATGGGGTGTGGGTGAGTAGAGGGATGGCCTGGCCAGCGGTGGGAGTAGTAGGGGGCGGTGAGGCCACGGGAGGCAGGAGCACGATACACGACCAGTGCTGGTTTGGGCGGCTGGAGCAAGAAGACCAGAGGTTGAAGAAGCACTACGACCATTGGATGGACATCATACGGCCACTGGAGCTAGAATCGTGCATATTGACTAAGTTGATAAAGCCCTCTGTCCCCGTCAACTTAGTAGGCCCACAAGTCAGCCTGCCACTATACTGGGTCCTAGCTAGCAGGGGGAGTATTCATTTTTGTGTGCGTAATAAGGAGGCACTTCCTTGCGTGCGAAGTTATAGGTGGTGGGTCCGAGCTGTCAGCGGCGGTAACGTTTTTTTCGCGAAATACAGAGGCCCTTTCTGTGTGTCCCGGATGTCAGGTGGAGGAATCATTATTTTTCACGTAATAAGGAAGCATTTCCTTACATGCGGCCATGGACCCAGCTGTTAGCCTCTCCACGTATAGTCCACTTCAGATGCATGTCGGTCGTTGACCACGTTGACCAGGCCGCGCTGAGAGCACCAGGGCGGTGGACGACGGCGAGGCCTAGGAAGGGAATGACACGGAGCCAGGGAAGACTCGACAGTTGTTTCCCACGCGGAGGGGAGTACGACTGTACGAGGGTTTACTGGTTCGTTTGCCGTCGCCGGAGCATAACAGCAGGTGTGGGTTAGTAGAGGGATTGCTAGGCCAGCGATGGGAGTACGGTGGGGCGGTGAGGCCTGCGCGGCAGCACAGCCGACCGCGGGGAGGAGGGAGTAGGCAGTCCCGCCGGCGCTTGTTTGAGCGGCTGGAGCAGGAAGAGCAGAGATTGAAGAAGCACGACGGCCGTTGGATGGACATCCAACAGTCACTGCTTGTGCGTCAACCTTTTTTTTAGGAAAGCCTCAAATCTGTGGAAAACACCATACAACTCATCTACCATTATTTCTAATAATTTACAGCCCATTTGCTAATTCTTAAGGTTTTTTTGGAGCCCATATTCTTTTTGTTAGCATTACAGCCCATATTGTCGCCACGGTTAAAAAATTATACGAAATTTTGCATATTTCGGTGCGGTCCGAACTGTTTTTAATCCCGAAATTTCGAGTCACATTCAAACTGATTTTAAAAATAAATGTATATCAATATAAAATCCGACAAATTGTCCACGCATAAAAATCAATGCAATTTAAAATCTCGAAATGAAAAAAAGAAATTTGAAACTAATTGCCGGTTTGATGTGTTTAAAAAATGTACAGCCCATTTCTCATTACTGATAGGCCATTTTCTCGGCTAGCCGAATGAAGCTCTCCTCGTCTTAAAAGATTTGCAGCCCAACAGGCCTGACAAAGCGACTTACTTGGCAAATCACAAAAAAACTGGGCTAGCCATATTCAGAAAGAAAAAAACTACTGGGCTGGTCTATGGTAAACATAAAAGAGAAGGCTGTCTAGACAGGCCAGAGTGCCCCGCACGGCCCAGTTGACACCCTGCTTCCGTCTCAAAAACAAATTAGATAAATGCCACTCCAATTATGGCGATTCATAAAAATGTCGCTGCAATTTCCAAACTTTGAACAATGCCACTGCAATTTTTGCAAACTTTGGAAAACGCCACTGCAATTTGCAAACTTTGAAAAACGCCACTCCAGACTTCGAAAAATGCCACTGGAAATGGCATGAAATGGCATTTCTCGGAAACACCAGATTTGGAGTGGCATTTATCAAATTAACCCAAAACAAAAATAACTGGGCGAGCTGTTGGGTCCCTGGTGTCAGCCGCTCATTGTGCAATTCTCTCGTTTATTGACTACGTTGACAATGGCATGCGACCCAGATGTCAGAAATCCATTAGGAGGAGCCATTTTTTTATTGGCTTGAAATAAGGAGGCACTTGCTTGCATAGTGACATGACCTTGGCGGGTCCCTGCTATCATCCTCTCCACGTACAATCATCTCCTCATTGTGTACGCGTCAACTTGGTAGGCCCATAAGTCAGCCTCTAAACCCGTGGACGACAAATACAACCCATTTAAAAAAATAACAGCCCATTCCATACGTTCAAATGGAAAGTTCAACATTCAGAGCAAAAGTAACAGGTCTGATCCACATATAGAGTACTGAACTTCCACGTTGACAACCATCATAGCCAAGCTAACTATCTACTCCCACTAATACTCTAGTAGCGTACAAGTACTAACTTACTCTTAGCTAACTAGACGATGCCGGCCGCCATCTGCGGTAAACGCTAAACGCCGGCACCGGCGTCCTTCGCCTCGCCTCCGACTTTCCAGAGGTGCGATAGGGCGCGTTGCTCGCGCGCGTTGGCCCTTTCCATGCCGGCATGATCCACCGAAGCTTCGACTTCTAAGCGGGAAACCAACTTGACGAGCTGGTAGTAAAAATTGGCGTCGCGAACGCGTGCGTGCCCGACAGCCTCCAGGGCTATTTGCTGGGCGCCGGCCTCCACGTAGTCGGCCCAGTTGCGGGCGCTCTGCTCGCGACTCAGAGCGTCGGTGCGCTGCTGCTCTGTGTCCCGCTGGCGGCGCAAATCGGCGATACGCTGCTCCTCTGCCAAGCGGTCGTGCTCCAACAACTCCTGCTCCTCCGCCAGGCAGTCGCGCACCAACAAGTCCTCGATCTCCGCATTGCCATCTAAAGACCGATAGAATGCCTCCTCCCTCCGTCTGCCTTCCAATGAAAAACCGAACTAGTTCCGACGGTGATCGCCTCCGGCCTCGCCTATCGCGGACGGGCGGGGGCATGGCGGACGTGGCGAGAGCGAGGATAAGTGGCGAGCGACGTCAGGCCGATGGGGGCTTATGAGGATAGGGAGAGTTGGGTCACGGTGCCACCGGAGAAGGCCGGGAAATAGTACTTATAGGCGGAATGTAGCGCGACGGTCATCGGAATTCAATGCATAAGCAGGCATGGCTTAGCGCACCCGCTTGCTGTGGAAAACTAGAGAAACTGAAATTATGACTGTGTCATCCCGTCCCGTCCGTGCTGGGTCGCACACCGGCATGACGGTCAAACGAGTGCACTCGAATCATCTCCCTCCTTGTCAATAATGATTCCACGGATTTAAAAGGCCCGCAACAATTAAAGCGCATCTTTTTTTGCATCTGTTAGCTGCCTTAATTACGGCCGACTGCATGCAGGCACTCAGAATCCCTCGTAGCCTGTACGCGGAGCAGCATGCAACGAGTCGCAGCCGAGGGCATTAGTTGATGAACTTTAGCTGGGAGATAAGGCATTTGCGAATGTTTTCGCTGGCAGTTTCTTCAGATTCACATGGCATTTTCTTCAGAGAAGCTTGTCAGTTTCTTCATAGGTAGGCATTTTTATTCAAAAAAACTGCCACTTCGGATCTTGCGTCGCAACTAAAACTGCCAGGAGCACATTAGGAGGCTAGCTAGTGATCGATCAGTAACTTGTAAACACTGAGCGAACAGAAATAAGGAACTGTTAATGCATCTTAATGATTCACAGATCATATAAAAATATGTAGCTCCAAAAGCAAAGATCATCCACTTCGGATCTTGCATCGCAACTAAAACCAACTAGTACGATTCCCATACATAAGATCAACATGTTATTGCATCTCAATGATTCACAGATCATATACAAATATGTAGCTCCAAAAGCAAAGATCTAGAAAAAACATCTGTTCTTCCTACTAACATGGATGCTTCTCTTGCCAAAATTCAGTATAGACTGAAAGACAAATTTGTTTGTGAAGTCTACAATTCCTCTTGCAAATGTAAGTGGTTTCACCAACAGCTGGAACCATGAGAATGAACCACACATGATGGAGGAACATCCACTGCAATATGATTTGGTCTTCTCTCGACCACACGGCGAGACTATTTTTGGAATACAAACTTTAACTTAGGCAAAATGATGCCCATTGTATAATTAGACCAAAGCAATGAAGCACCTAGTGTTGGCCAATAAATATTACAGTACTACTTTTCTGTAGTCCATGAAGTGACTATCCAATCTTTCTGTGTCTATTTTCAAATGGCACTTCATGCAGTAACTATACTATTCTCTTGTGCAGTTCAACCAAAATTGCGGTCACTTTGTGTGTTTTTCAAATAGCAACGGGCAGACATCTATGTCTGCACAAATATCAAGCAGCTAGTAAACATATACCCCACCTTGTATTCGGTTTAAACATGTCTCTTCCGCTTAGCATCTGTCATGTTTTGCACTGGACAATTTGATACAATTATGTTTTGCCCTGGACAATTTCATACTGAATTGATTTGCTGGTTCAGAGCAGAAATATAGCGCCTATTCTTCATCAGACCAAGGATATCCATGTTCGCACTGATGGAAGAGGTGAAATCGATACAACCGAAATTGAGCATCCAATCATTGAATCCTGTCCTGCACCTCCAATGTAGGTCCACCCTGCCAATAAATCACATGCAAACCACTAGTATTAGTATCTAATGACAGTACAAAAAGATTAGCAAGATAGTAGAAAACCATGTACCTTCGTAATGAACAGCTCATAGTGCCACCAATTGGATATAAAGGTTTGGAAGAAAAAATGCTCCTAATGTTGAACCAATTGGACTTTTTGTGCAGTTCCACTAAAATCGAGCATCCCTATTTGAATAGATATTGAAAGTGTGATTACTATAAAAGTGGCACTAGTTAAAGCATAGACTCACAAATATAAGCATTCCAATTTCTTAATGGGAAAAGGTAGCAAGACTGTTTCTGACCACGTGTTTGAAGGAATAAATAAGGCAACAACGGCTGATGTCAGAAAGGCATATATAGTTCTTTCTGAAAGAATGATCGATTCCTGACCTTTCCTCTTCTTTTAAGCATATTTTGTGCAGTTCAACTAAAATAAAATGCCATCACCGCCTTGACAATTCAGTGACACTGTACAAAAGGAAATGACTTAACATTACATCGTGATGTCATGTATGTAGTCGACAGGCATTAGAGACAAACATACACACCTCCTCTGATAACATAATGAACATTAATTTTAACAAAGGTGTGACTAGCTTTACCGGGATAATTTGAGTGAACTCTACACCCTCTGTTCCTTAATATAAGATGTTTTCGCGGTTCAATTTAAAGTACCCAAACGTCTAGTATTTAGAAAAACAGGTAGTAGTTTTCTTGAGCACATATCTGGGAAAGCTTGCCAAACTTTATTTATGTCCATACGCTAATGCAACACCATTCGAATACTACAGACATACACTAATCCAGTGGCTAGTGCAACAGTAGAGTAGTTATTTTATTACAGGGTACTGTACAATGGTTTTACTGAACAGATTTCAATAAACTCTAGCACTGGAAGATTTCTATAAGAATTAACAATACAAAATGTAAAGGTAACAAGTTTCAGCATTGGTATACTAGCTGTGCATGAGCATTAAACCAAATACAAAAGTCTGAAGGTAACTAGCATTATTAACTAATGACAGTATAAAAAATTTGCAAACCATGTACCTCCAAGGTAAATATCATTTCGAACTCGGGGGGACCTTAAAAATTGCTATCCCAATCTTGATAATCGATCAAACATAAAAACTTGATCGAACGAATCAAGAGAACAGCCAGAGGAGGAGGTGCCCACTCTTGACCTTTCCTCTTGTCTTCATAATTTGTGCAGTTTAACCAAAATAAAATGACATCAGCGCCTTGTCATTTTGGTGACACTGTACAAAAAAATTAACTTATCTCATGAAAGTGAGGTATGTAATCTATAAGCATTAACAGTGCAAAAATCTGAAGGTAGTAACAAGTTTCATCGTTGGTATACTGGCTGTGCAACAGCATTAGAATGCCTTAGCTGAAAAATCTTTAATACATCCACAATCAACAGCTAACCCTGAAATAATCCAGTGACATTAAATGGCATTGCTTAAATTTATCGGTGGCATTAGACTGAGTGCGGCATTAGTTAAATGTGGCATCACTTTAGCAGTAGCATTGCTTGACTTGACTGCTGGTGTTATACTAACAGCAAAAAAGTGACAATAAGAGCATGGGAGGCCCATTCGGACAGTGGGCGCACCAGTATGATGTACCTCCACGGACGCATAGAGTGGTGAGGGAGGTATGGTTGCCCAGAGCAACAATTATCCAGGCAGCATATGTGGATTACGTCCCATTTTTGTTCTCTTTATCCACCTTTTTCCTATGTGAGGACAACAAACCGATCGACCTGGTCATTCTCTATTGCGTTGTCATGCTTTTCTACCCTTCTTCAACCAAGAGACACAAGACTCGTTCCTTAGCTACTGATTTTCCCCTTTTCAACCTACATGCGGGTTCGATGCCTACTCTCTTGGACAGTACAGTCTCCCTTCCTTTCCTTATTCAACCTAGACATGGATTAGTCTGCATGAAGTAGGGTTTCCTTTAATAGTGCAAATTAAGGTTTTCGTCTGCGTGACGAGCAGAGCAGAGGATAGCAAATTGGGAAGATGGTGGAGTGGAAAAATATCCACATGCAGCGACGTGGCAGATGGGGCAATAGAACAAGGGTGTGGTTCAAAAAGAGGTAGCATACCTGAGGGTCAGTGGGAAGTGGCTTTGCTCGTGGTCGTCGTCCTCCGCACGCACTACGGCAGCGAGCTTGGGGACGGAGGCCATCCTGCGCGGGCGCTAGGTCTGAGAGGACGGCCTTGTCGTCACTACGTGACCTCGCTCGGCGACGACGACTGCGTCAATGTTGCATGTCCTTTTCTTCCCCGGCGGATCTGTGACCACCGGTGAGGAGGGAGAGAGAGGCCGTCTTTTTAGATCTAGAGAGAGGGTGATAGTGTGAGAAGCAAGTGGGCAGCCCTTAGCAAGAAAGCTCTGAAGCTCCAGCCTATATATCTTTTCTATACTACTAGTACTAGAGGTGGAATAGTGGTAGACTAGTTTATATTTTCTATGCAAACAGTACCAGTTAGTCGTGCTTCAAAACTGAACGGCACGCCATTAAAAAAATAAAGTCGATAACTAATGCGGCACCTCGGGCCAACACGGCCAGATCACATTTTGCATGAGAAATTACACACCATGTTTCGTTGACATGTGGTCCCGTTCCAACATGTCAGTGAGACGACGGTGAGTCCTTTTGTACAATTTCTGAAAGGACGTGTAGGCCGGGGCGCCTCTTCGTGGACCGTGGCAAACTGGCAACCGTCCACTGACTCTTCGCATTTCCCTCTTTTATTTGGAACTGATGTTGCACGCTCTTCCTCCCTCCTCCATTTGCCTTCACCCTTTCGTCTGCCATTGTTCGATCGTCTTCTCCATGGAGGGAACAAACCGGAAACGACCCCGTTATTCTTGCCCCGATCTGAAAGATGACGTGGTGGGGGAACTCATTGATCGGTGCGACGTCATCACCTCAGCTAGCATGGCAGGTTCGTTCAAGACCATTCTCGACTCAACTAATAACATCATTACAAGGAACCCAAGGGTCCAGGAGCGGTTTGATCTCCCTTATCTTCTTTGCTATAAGCCTATTTGCATGGGCGCGGACGACGGAGGCCTCGCCTTGTGCAAGTTGATGCCGCATGATAATGATACGTGTGATGTCAAGATGCCATCGCTTAAGGGTAAGGCCTGGGCTGGCGCAAATGGAGATTGGGTTGCTTATATTGGGTACAATTGCGAGTGGGAACTTGTGAATGTGTACACTCGTCAGCGGATTCCACTTCCAAAAATCTCAGAGTGCCCTGAGGTTGAGCACGCAGATGATCTACGTACGTTCAAATACGATCATGGTGGCTATCATCTACGGAAGATAGCAATTTGTTGAGCTCCCAACCGCTCTTGGAATTACAAGAACTATGAAGTTGTTGCTATCTTCGACAAGCTTGTTGCCGTCGTTACTGATTCCACGGTTCGTCCATGGATATTACTCAAAAATCAGTTTCTGTACACGGATGAGTACGGTGATGCAATTGAATACGAGGATCTTGTGTTTGCTGCCACCACTCGTGGCACTGTTTTTGCATGGGATCCTCGTAGTTTCGGTACGTTTGTCTTCCACCGTAATTATAATTGTTTCATCCACATGCATGCGGGTTAGCAAGTTTCCCTTTACTAATTAACCTTCTTCTTGTGTTTCCAAGGTCCTGTGAACATTCCACCACCTATACTTGAAAAAAATTGTAACCAAGGGGGAGATGATGATGGTGATGATCACGAGCATGAGGACGAGCAGAACTTATATACTCAGTGGCGCCTGGCAACTAATTCCGACGGATCACCTCTTCTTGTCTGTATACAGTGCACTGAGATTGTTACTACTGAGGGAGCACGTGTTATCTCCCATGGTCGCCCTCTTCGGACCTATTCCAACAACCCTTGCAGGGTATTGGGGATGGATACTAGTGTGCTAGCGCCAACACCTTCTCCCTGGTACAGTATTGATAGTCTTGGAGAAAACTCGTTCTTCCTTGGACCAAACTATCCAATGATGGTTAAAGGCAATCCAACTGCTGTTGACACAACGTTACTACCATTTATGAGAAGCAACTGTATCTATACCTGGACATTGCAGTGGTTCCCTAGCCTGCTCCTGATATATGCCGCTTCAGCCTGGATGATCAGTCCCGCGTTGCTCTCGATATTGACAATAGCTGACCCTTCCCAGAGCACCTATGGTTCAAATCAAGCGTTTCCAACACCAAGGATTGGTTGAGTTGAAGTTCATTTCATTTCTTGTTATTTGTTGTGTGAAGAAAACTTCAGTATTTACTAGAATGTTTTGTTGGAAATAATCTATAATCCAACATGTATCATCGTTGTCGTTGTGTGTTGATGACTTGTTGTATGTAATGAATGGTACATTTGCAAATGCGTGCCATAGACTCAATTTATGAATGGTTTTCGAGTCACTTCTTGGAGTGTGAGTACCGTAGTAGTATAGCTAGCATCCGGTTAGTATATGAAGTTGTCACATCACATAGAGCCAACCTAATATTGGAGTATGTTAGTCCTCCATCGGCGCGCCGCCTCAAATGGCGGAGGAAGTGAGAGGTCGCATCACCTTGTGTCCAGATCTGAGATGCCACGTCTACCAGATGAATGACTCCCAGTTCGACCACCGTGATGCTAGGTGCGAGCCGAGGAACACTGTTGGAGAGACCCCCTCATAATTTTCCTACATTGGTCGTTTGATTCATAGGATAGAATGCTATAGGATTTTTTCCTATGTAATCATGTTTTAATTGGCAATCTAGCATCCATTCCAACTTTTGTTTCACTTCCTTTGATCCTACGAAGAGAGTACTTTCTCTAAATGATGTGCCGCTGCAAGAGCCGCCTATATTAATTAACCATGCTCTAAAAAGTGGACCAGCTGTGGCTATAGTAGTACTGTACTACGTTAGTAGGTGACCTTGCGCTTGGCTCTTCTCCTCTTCCGGAAGTCGAACAATAATGATGGTACTACAGTAGTACTTCTGGCAATCTGACACCAAATGAACTGCTGCACGTCCACCGCTTGTAAGCAAAAGATTCTCCTCGTGTTGCGAGCCACCGCGCACACGTTGGTGAGGGAGAACGCGTAGTAAGCAAGCTTCTTGTTGTTCTGCGAGTTGACGGGACACATCAAAGTTACGTATTTATTATTTTATATTATTCAGCGATATAAACTCAACCAAATCTCTCCACGTTCCTATACCATTCTATAGTATGAGAATAACTTTGAACGTAAGCCATTGATTCACTCTATCCAATGGTCATAGTTGCAAAATCCAAACAAAACCAAGCATTGGATCAACTCTTTTTTCGAGATCAACTCTTTTAGCACTTAGATTGTTGCCACCTGCCCACCTAGCCCACCTATATAGCCGCTCACGTGTGATGACCACAAGAGCTATCCACTCAGATTGTATGTTAAAAAAATAAAGGTCGATAACTAATGCGGCACCTCGAGCCAACGTGGCCAGATCGCATTTTGCACGAGAAATTACACACCATGTCTCGTTGACATGTGATCCCGTTCCAACATGTCAGTGAGATGACGGCGAGTCCTTTTGTACAATTTCCGAAAGGACGTGTAGGCCGGGGCGCCTCTTCGTGTACCATGGCAAACTGGCAACCGTCCACCGACTCTTCACCTTTCCCTCTCGATTAGGAACTGCTGTCGCACGCTCTTCCTCCCACCTCCATTTGCCTTCACCCTTCCTTCTGCCATTGTTCGATTGTCTTCTCCATGGAGGGAACAAGCTGGAAATGACCCCGTTATTCTTGCCCCGATCTGAAAGATGATGTGGTGGGGGAACTCATTGATCGGTGCGACGTCATCACCTCGGCTAGCATGGCAGGTTCGTTCAAGAACATTCTCGACTCAACTAATAACATCATTACAAGGAACCCAAGGGTCCAGGAGCGGTTTGATCTCCCTTATCTTCTTTGCTATAAGCCTGTTCGCATGGGCGTGGACGGCGGAGGCCTCGCCTTGTGCAAGTTGATGCCGCTTGATAATGATGCGTGTGATGTCGAGATGCCATCGCTTAAGGGTAAGGCCTGGGCTAGCGCAAATGGAGATTTGTTTGTTTATATTGGGTACAATTGCGAGTGGGAACTTGTGCATGTGTACACTCGTCAGCGGATTCCACTTCCAAAAATCTCAGAGTGCCCTGAGGTTGAGCACACACTTGATCTATGTACATTCAAATACGATCATGGTGGCTATCGCCTATGGAAGATAGCAATTTGTTGAGTTCCCAACCGCTCTTGGAATTACAAGAACTATGAAGTTGTTGCTATCTTCGACAAGCTTGTTGCCATCCTTCGTGGTTCGACTAGATGGATATTGCTCAAAAATTATTTTCTATACACGGATGTGTACTGTGATGCAATTCAATACGAGGGTCTTGTGTTTGCTGCCACCACTCGTGGCACTGTTTTTGCATGCGATCCTCGTAGTTTCGGTACGTTTGTCTTCCACCGTAATTATACTTGTTTCATCCACATGTATGCGACTTAGCAAGTTTCCCTTCTCTAATAATTAACCTTCTTCTTGTGTTTCCAAGGTCCTGTGAACATTCCACCACCTGTACTTGAAAATTTTTATAACCAAGGGGAAGATGACGATGGTGATGATCATGAGCATGAGGACAAGCAGGACTTATATACTCAGTGGTGGCTGGCAACTAATTCCGATGGATCACCCCTTCTTGTATGTATACAGCCCACTACTGATGTTACTACTAAGGAAGCAGTTGTTGTCTCCCATGGTCGCACTCTCCGGACCTATTCCAACACCCGTTGCATGGTATTCGGGATGGATACTACTGTGCTAGCGCCAACACCTTCTCCCTAGTACAGTATTGATAGTCCTGGAGAAAACACGCTCTGCCTTGGACAAAACTATCCAATGATGGTGAAAGGCGATCCAACTGCTATTGACACAACGTTACTACCATTTATGAGAAGCAACTGTATCTATATGTCGGACATTGTGGTGGTTCCCTACCCTGGTCGTGATATAGTAGGCCGCTTCAGCCTGGATGATCAGTCCTGCGTTGGTCTCGAGATTGACAGCAGCTGGCCCTTCCCAAAGAATCACTTGTGGTTCAAAGCAAGCGTTTCCAACGCCGAGGATTGGTTGAGTTGAAGTTCATTTCATTGCTTGTTATTTGTTGTGTGATGAAAACTTTAGTATTTATAATGTATCCTCGTTGTCGTTGTGGGTTGATGACCTGTTGTATGTAATAAAATGATACGCCTATGATAAACTTACTAAATTTATGAATGGCTTTCGAGTCGCTTCTCTGAGTGGGTGCTGCGACGAGGCAAAAAATTATTTTCCGAATACATAATTGTACGTGCATTGCAACAGGTTATCGGATGAGGCCAATCAACAATAGTACACTATTTGTACTAGCTTCACATGCTGCACTATCTCTACGTCTACGTACGTAATACAAAAAGTTTTAAACTTGAGACCAGCCGCCCATCCTCACAAAGAACACTTTTTAACCTAGCACAGACTCCAGGAAATTTGGCCACAGTGTGAGGTGGGGCATATGTTAATGTGTTCGCTGTACGTAACCAGCACCTCGAATCCTCGATACTACTACCATAAGTAGTAGGAGTAGTAGGGTGGCATGGGCCAGAACAAGCATTCACGTCCAGGAGTACGGCACACGCCACCAGCACGACTTCCATCTGACACCATATTTCTTGGAGTCCTTGCTACAACAATCTCTTCAACCTCGTCGTTTCTCTAACTCAGCCATCGCGCGGCGGGCGAGGTGGGGGTTTGCCGATAGTCGGTTTCCTCAACTGCGGTCCCACTTGTAAGCCCAACTCCAATGCACGACCCCAAACTGACCTCCGTTTTGCCCGGATTCTGTCCGTTTGGTAGGGCAATGGGGTCTCGTATGGGCCATTTCTCGGATGCGGTGGTCGTGCGCCGAACGCGCGGACGCATCCCGGCCGCGTACATTTTTCTTTGCAAACACATATCTTTTTTTCATCATTGATTTTTTGGTACATGGAAATACATCACCAAAATTTTGACTAGAAAAGCAAGAACAAAGAAAACAAGAACCACAAGAATACATTTTAGAAGATATCCAACTTCCATAACTGGTCCTGTAAGTTGGATTAGTGCCTTCTGGATGCATTCATTGTTGATCTGCGGAGGCTCGATCTTGCGTGCTTCTTTCTTCTTCGAGTATAAAGAAGTAGACGTGTCTAGCCTCTTTTCTATCAACAAGTGCACTAGTCTCATCTCTAGCCTCTATGCTAGCTAAAAGTGCTAGAACATCTACTAAATTGCGCTCTATCAATATATCGTTGTACTCTTCTTCCCAATACCAAACTTGCATCCATTCTACACAATAAAATTTTAACTTAGCAGAACTAGTCTAATCCGAGAGCACAAACGAAGATTTGGTCGAGTTCTTCCTCCTTTTGCCGACACATGGGACATCCAGCATCCAGGTCGTGTCATGCAAGAAAATAGAGTGGTAGCTGAAGCCACGTGATGTGCATCTTGGGTTAAACTGTAAATAGAATCTTACTACTCTTGAGTAACTCCAAAAGCGGCCATCGAAGATCTTTATTGGATTTGTTTTTCATCACCAGCACGTCGAGGTGAAAGATGTGCAGGTTCAGTGGGTCCTCTTGCGTTTTCACTGACATGTGGGACCGCATATGAGCAAACAGACGATGGGCTCCGTGCGTTTGTTGGCTGGCTGAGAAGAGAGATGGAGGAGGGCTGAGCACGGACTCCAGGAAATTTGTTCTACGTAACCAGCAACTCGATATAGTGGGGTGGCATGGGCCATAACTAGCATTCATGTCTAGCAGTACGGCACACGCCACCCACACGAGTCCCATCCGACACCAATTTTCTTGGAGTCTATGCTACAACCATTTCTTCTCCCTCCTGTTTTCTCAGCCATCGCGCGGTGGGCGGGGTGGGGGTTTGCCGATAATCGGTTTGCTCAATTGCGGTCCCAATTGTAAGTGAAAATGCAACACAACACGCATTCCCCCTTGATCGGCGTGCCGGACCAACCGTGTGGGGGTGCGGCGTAAACACGGCAGGCTTTTCCTTTTGAACTTGTAACTTGTAAAATTTGGTTCTGCTCCATGGCGTGACCGATAGATAGAAATAACACCGATAGATAGAAATAACGATTTTCCCTAGAGTAATGAGAAGTTTGGTTCTAGCGCGGTTCATGCATGGAGTACGTACGAGAATTATGAAGTTGATGCAAAAGGTAAGATAATTACTAGTAGTACCATATACTACTACATGGATTTGACGGAAAGATAAAGATACATACAGATCCATCAACGACATCCTCACGCCCTAGTGCACCGGGTCACCAACCGACGTGTGAGGAGCAGCGGCATTGGCGGCAAGCTCAACGTGCTTCCGAACAATGCCGTCCAAGGTTGCCCTGTGGTCCAAGAAGGCCAGCGTCCTATCATCCTCCTCTTGCATGTAGTAGTCCTTGTGGACGATTTGCGCGTAGACGTGGGTGATTATGTCGATGGCATCTTGCTGCGCCAGGCGCTGCGCGGCAAGCGCGGCCTCGAGGTGGACATTCTCCGGCGCAACGGCGGGCAGTCGCAGGGCCACCAGTGCGTCGAAGAGGTTGTCACCATAGAGGCCGTTGAGGGGGGCAGGCATCGCAGAGCCTGGGCGCATGGGCTGGAGGCATACGTCAAGGTCATCCGCGAGCTTCTTGACGACGGTGAACTTGTTGAGGAAGCCAACAAGGACCTCGTCGAACATGGAGATGAAGATGTCGTCCAAGCGGCCCCTCGCCCTGGCGGCCTCAAGCACTACCTGGAGACGTTCCTCGGTGCCGGGCCGCAGACCGGCATCGTGGACCATCTGGCACAGCCGGCTGATGCTCGCGCTCATCGCCTCCATGGGTCTTGCTTCTAGTCAACTGATCTTGCGATTGGAGTGATCACTCTTGCGCTTGGGTGTGTAGGTGCATATGATTTCGTAGATTGAACTGGCTGGAGCCTTTATATGAGAAGTGCATACTACGTTGAATTCACGTGCGTGTTGGCCATCTACTCCTCGCCCCTCTACTGCACCTGTATTTGGTTGTATGACAGGTTGGCCATCCACCCGTTGGGCCCACGTGTCATACACCCAAAGGCAGGTGCAGTAAGTCAATGAAGCTGCATCCCCCTCCGTGCCGGTGCAGTATAGTCATCTCACCGGACCACTAGTTGGGGCCAAACGAGAGAACTTTGATGTTTACTAGTTTATTGGTCCCCTTTGCATTTTGCGCCAAGTTTTGACCTTTGATTTAACTAATAAAATGTTAATGCATGTAACCAAAAATGTTGTTTAAGTCACCTTATGAAAACCAAATAATCCCAAAACACTTAGGCACGGTACATTAACTCCCTCCTCGTTTCTTATTTTGTGACATATCAACCAATGAGAGATGTGGGCCGTGCATGCTTTCAATGACTTGAGACTACCAAACATCACATGCAGTGGTTAGTTCATTGCATGTAATCCTATTAAGTAGCAAAAAGACATTAAGTTATCTCGCCGATAGGAATAAAACAATACACCATGTATTTATTTACAGAGGGAGTAGTACATTTTTTGTGACATGCATTACTAGATATTGCTAGTCAAATACTAAATCTAGATGGACGTGGTAGTACTACTAAATCCAGATGGTGGTGCTAGTACTAGTAGTAGAACTACCAATGTAGTAGCACTGTAGTACCCGTTGGTTAAATTATTGCGTGTTGCTCCTCACAGTGAAGTGACAAGACCCTACGCCGGAGATGACACCTGAGTATAGGCGTCGTGTTCGACATACCATAGTCAGCCTCACCGTCTGCAGTCACTATCATCATGGTTGTAGACCTAGCCTGCTTTCAACTAGCCGTGTTCGACATAATTTCCCATGCGTAGATGCCCTTGCATTGCACGGAACACCAAGATTTTTTCATGGCCTTCTAGATGTGGTGGGGAGGAGATAAGGCTGATTGTGAGAGACAAGGAGTTTTTTGTAAATAGGGAACAAGTGCGGGCATCTTTTTGCAAAACTGGAGAAGTTTGGTTTGTATGCGTCAAATCTAGATCCGACGGCTATTGGTGAAAGATGGCAGGCACAACATCATCACCAACTCAGGACCTGTTTGATTCGCAAGATTTTGAAAACGCAGGAATAGGACACGGCAATATTACAAGTTTCAAACTGATATTACAAATTTTAGGAGTAATGCTGCCCCTACGAAGAGGGAATTACTAGGAAGTTTACGTAAAAACTTTTGTTACTTTAGGTGGATGCAGCATTATCGTACAAACTAAAATCCACCGCCCTAACAAGTCACTAATGGGAAAATAAGTTTTCAAGTCTTTGGCCACTTGATGTTTCAAAAACAAATTCAGCTTCTGCGGAGACTTTGTCATTTAGGCTTAGACGCTTGCGGTGATCAGCATGCCATTCATTGTTGCGCCAGAGAACGCCAAACCTCATTACCTTGAGCACACTTGCCTCCACAACAAAGAACCTGGCCAATTTAATCTCAGATGTGCTGCCTTGATAGTCGATCAAATCAATTTCTGTAAGATGGAGATCAAGGCATTCGATGAGATTGTTATAGTGCAGCACATTTTTCACTTTCGGGTCTTTTTTTTCTACAAAAGAAGAGAACATATTAGAGCAGCTGGCTGTATAAGATTGCCGTGTCATCAAGAGGTACCAATATCATTCGCTCATACGATAGGGTTGGCTGGCTAGTGATATTTTTTTCACTCTCTCTCTCTTTCTCTTTCCTCTCATTTACCTATGAGTACGTGAAGAGCTTGGGCATTTGTTGCCTTCCACTATGTGGCCGATGCCATATTTCGCAAAAGTATGCCACATACTACGCATCAATGTCAAATCAAAAGATTTTGGCACCGCTCTCGCGATGTGAGAGAGTTGGCACCGTTGTGCACACAGACCCACATGTATAAAAAAATCAATCAAACCAACTACACCAGCCTCTCACTCTCCCAAACAAGTGTTTTTTTATTGCCTCGGTCCTCTCTCTCCCACGCAAGTTTTTTCATTGCGTGAGTTAATTTGGCACCGGAGCAAAGTAGGTGATCCAGATTGGGGCACCAGGTGAGCAATGGAGGGCCATCGATGCCAAATGCATCACAAGTGAATTTGGCACGTGTTTTGGCCTACATAGTGGAGGGCCGTTATAGCCCACTTTTGTACTACCTCTTATTTAGTATAATATTTTGACCATAGATTTACGTAAGAAAATGTCAATGCATGTCACTAAAAATTACACCATTTGAAATTATGTTCAAATACGAATCCAACGATATAGTTCTTAGTGACATGCATTAAGATTTTGTCAGTTAAATCTATGGTCAAATTTTGATACTACAAAATAGGAAGAGTAAACCAGGACAGAGGTAGTACTTGCTCTTAGGGTAACCATAGAGTTACTGGAGTAGTCTAAGTTACTTTCCACTATCACTAGCCTAGGCTACTATAGTAGTACAACAACAAAAACGATGTAGGTGATCACGTGAGAAGAAATACTAAAAACATTTCTTTCGGTGCAGTGGGTAGATGCAGTTTTGAACACTACACTTGTCATCGTAATTTGGGAAAATTACGAAAAAATTGAGCTACGTTGTGATTACCGTTTATAATAGGAAAGAATTTTCACCTCGATGAGTAGCTTCTCCGTGCATAGAAAGCATGTAAGGAATCCAACAACTTGATCCAGATTGATGCCGATAGATTTTATTGCCAAGATCTTCACTGTGCGCATAGACTGGGTCAAGCTTGTGGGAATCATTTTCTGGAAGACGGTCGTAAATATATCAGGAAGAAATTTAAAAATGTGAATTTCAAGAAGATAGAGAAGAAGATGAGTGATGTACCTGAACGATTACGGATCCAATGAAGAGTTCGGAGAATTTGGCAGACGAGTGCACCAACACTGTCAATTTCGGCGCATCAATGACCCTGATTTTTTTTGGACCTTCTAGATCCGATACAAGCAATCTCTCAAGGAAAGGCGCATTCTCAATGACCATAACGTGGAACAGCTGGAGTGATATCTTCCCAATTGATGTCTTGTTGCGGGGCCAGCAAGACACATAAATCCATCGGAGATTCGTCGAGGCGATGTGGAGGCTAATCAACCCGTGGATCTGCTCAAGACGAAGGTACTCGAGAGCAGTACAGCTGTGGAGCAGGTGCTCCATAGCCTTCTTCGAGATGACAACGTCGAAGAGGTCGAGCTGCTTGAGTTGAGGGAGAAGAAGGGCGAGCGCAGCATTAATCTGGGGAAGATAGCAGGAGCTGAAGCTGGCGCGGCGCAGCATTGGCGCGAGGCGGAGCGCGGACGGTGGCAGAGAGCAACATGGTCCAGTTTCAAAGCTGAGCTCCTCGAGCTGATCTAGGGCGGGGGATAAGAACCACTCGTCGAACTTGGGTTGGACCTTGTAGTTGGTACTGAACATGCGAATGTCAAGGCGTCTGGCTGGCCTAGGGTGCGATGAAAGGATCTTCGAGACTGCGACCATGCGTTTGCAATCCCCGTTGCAGAGGCAGCTGTCGACGGTGAGGTTGAGGGGGACGCGGCGCCAGAGGGGGCGCCACCGCCAGGAGAGCAGGGTGGTCCGCACGGCAGATTTGGTGGGGACGAGGCCGATGATGACGAGCAGCATGTCATCGGGGAGGCTGCTGATGAAGTCCAGGCTCGCCGGATGCGGTTTTGGCTCGAGCCGCCTCTGCTTGTTGGCTGTCTCGCCGTCCATCTCAACCGGCGGCGACGCCGGTGTACACGTGTGCTGGTGTGTGTTGTGTGCTGGGTGTGCGCGAGTGCGTCCTTCTGTGCATGCCGCCGCGCAGTGGTGAATTCTGCGCGAGTGCGTCCTTCATGTGGAAGAAGTGTGTCCTTGATGCACCCTCAATTTACTAGCGTGCGGGGTGCTACCCCGAGTGGTTTCAACTTTGTTTACTTAACGGCGTGTCAGATGGGCCTCTAGTTTAATTATTTTCACCCACTGCCACATGGGCCAGCACACGAAGATACAGAACATGAGCTGACAAGGCAGCATGTGGACTGGTTGACCGGTCAACTAAACAATATACGGAGCTATACGCTGACACAGTGAGTGTAGCGACCAGACCTCAAACAGTCTGATCTCTGTGCATCAGTGTCATCCCTGGATCGGTAGTGCTAACACGCACAGTACTTGAGGATTTATAACAGAGTAGCAATCACACACTTATTACATTGAATGTCTCAAAAGAAAACTTATTACAATAAATATGGCTTAAGGCCATCTAATACGATAACAACGGAAGGCTTGGAAGATAAAGTGAGTCCATCAACTCCAACGGCATCACTGAGTGAAAGACCACAACCTAAGGCACCTTACTCGTCGTCTGAAAAGTCTGCAACATGAACGTTGCAGCCCGAAAACGGGTCAACACGTGGAATATGCTGGCAATGTAACAGAAGAGAGTAATGAATAGAATAATGCTATCACTACATGCATATATGGTTGGTGGAGGCTATAGGGTTAATATGTTTTGCGAAAAGCCAATTTTTCCCTACAACAAAGGAATAAATTTTATTTAACTATCATGGTAGTTGTTAAACATTGAGAAGGTTCCTCCAACTCAATCCCAATTAAAATTAATTATCAACCCAACAAATTAATTTAGAGTGATGAGATCCACATGATAATCCAAGGACTAGATACTCAAGATATCCATAACCGGGGACACGGCTAACCATGATTAGTTTGTACACTCTGCAGAGGTTTGCGCACTTTTCCCCACAAGACTCGATCTCCTCCGTTGGATTTCTCGCACTACATGATGTTTGAGAAACGGATGACTGAGACACAATCTTTCCGAAGAGGTCCCCTTAACCGAAAGATAGGCCTGTACACCTACAATCCCCTACATCTGCTAGCCCATCATGGAAAGGTTTCCCACAACTTACTCAACTATGCTAGAGCCCATAATGGCAAGTGGCTGCACACGGAAGTTTCTAGCATGAACAATCTTATGATCCCTTTGAGCCTGGGTGGCAGTCCATAGGAGAATCACACGGTACCCCGGGATTTCCAAAACTACAGGTAACATTGGGTTCCCCAGGTGCCTCAATCCACCCAGATGTGTATTAAAGTTGCCACCTTAAGTTAACCATTAATTAAAAATTCTCACATCTGTCATGGATACACCCACCCAAACCACGTCTACGAGCATAGCATAGCAATATAAGCAACGTAGAAGTAACTCCCAAAGGTTTGATAATAAACAGGTGAATATGTACTACCTCATCTACTTCCCAACCCACAATTTAATCAGATCCTAACCATGCAATTGTTTGAGGATAGGTCTAATGCAATAAAACTGGGTAGTAAAGAGGTATGATCAAAGTGTTACTTGCCTTGCTGATGATCCGTGAAACTTAGAGACTCGTAGTAGCACGCTTCGCACTCTGGGTACTCTATCGCAAACAAACAAGCAAACAATAAGCAATCAAGCAAGATGCATGAGTAAAACTCAAATAAGAAAATCCAACTAAAAAGTTCAACTTAAGAACTCCGGTTTGCAAAAAGAATCAAATCAAACGAAGCAACGAAACTGAAACTGCGAAAGAAACAAGCTTCGCTTACTAATCTGGACTAAAGTCCAATTTTATAGTAGCAAAAACTTGTTTAAGTTGATTAAACAGAAAGAGGGCTTCGAGACGAAATTCTAGGCGCTTGAATCGCCTGATTTCGATAAACGAGTGAAAAGTTAAACTAAAACGAAAATCGGATCAGAAATCGCGATCGAAAATAATCGCGAAAAATCCGAGAAAAAGATAAACTGACGAACAGGCTAACGAACGAACGTTCGCTGTCTGCGGTTAACGAGTGAAAACCGTTCGTTAAAACAAACATACGGACGAACGTCCGCTAAATAACTAAACCAACGGAAAAACCGATCTAACGAAATAAACCGGAAAAAATAAAAAAACCAGCGTTTAACCGAAGAAAACCGACCGGTCAAACGGTGGTCAACGGCGACGAGATCCGGCGGGCGGCGGCGGCGGTTCCGGCGATGGCGGGCGGCGGCGCGGCAGCGGGTGGCGGCGCGGCGGCGGCGCGGCGGCTAGGGTTTGGGCGGCGGGGCGCGGGCCGGTGAGCTGCGGGGCCGGGCCTCGGTGGCTTATAAAGCCCCCCGGGCGGAGTCCCAGTCGGGTACGGCCCGGAGTCGGTTTTTTTTAAATATTCTGACATGCAGAAAAAGAAAGAAAAGAAATACTAAACCGACTCCAAATATCCCGAAATAAATTTTCCCCGTCATCTAAAAATAAGCCGGACCAGGTGAACATTTATTTGGGCCTCTAATGCAATTTTGAAAAACGCATAGTTTTCCTAATTCAAATAAAATAGCGATAAAACTCCGAATAAAACTCTTATTTGATTTTAACATTAAATCTCCAATATTTCTTTATTTTGAGGAAGTCATTTTATCCTCTCTCTTTTATTTTTATAAAAGAAATATTCGAAGAGAAAATAATTAAAATCGAACGATCCTCTTTTCAAAATTCGATTAAACTATGAAAATAACGAAATTCCCAACTCTCTCCGTGGGTCCTTGAGTTGCGTAGAATTTCTAGGATGAAGCCAAAATGCAATAAAATATGATATGCAATGATGATCTAAAGTATAATATTCCAAATTGAAAATTTGGGATGTTACAAACCTACCCCCCTTAAGATGAATCTCGCCCTAGAGATTCGGGTTGGCTAGAAAATAGGTGAGGGTGATCTTTCCGTAGGTCTTCCTCTCGTTCCCAGGTGGCTTCATCTTCGGTATGGTGGTTCCACTGAACCTTGCAAAACTTGATAACCTTGTTGCGTGTGACTCGGCTGGCAAACTCGAGAATCTTGACTGGTTTCTCCTCGTAGGTCAAATCGCTATCCAACTGTATCGCTTCCAGCGGCACTGTATCTCTCAGAGGATTATCAGCCATCTCTGTGTGTCACTTCTTCAACTGAGAAACGTGGAACACGTCATGAACTCCTGACAATCCTTCGGGCAATTCCAACTTGTAAGCAACTTCTCCCATACGTTCCAAATCTTTGTATGGTCCCACAAAACGTGGTGCTAACTTTCCCTTAACTCCAAAACGCTTCACTCCTCGAAGTGGTGATACCCGAAGATACACTCTGTCTCCGACGTCGTAAACTGTCTCCTTGCGTTTAGAATCCGCATAACTCTTTTGCCTGGATTGGGCTACCTTGAGTCTATTGCGAATCAGCTTAACCTTCTCTTCAGACTCTTTAATCAAATCTGGTCCAAACAACTGTCGGTCTCCAACTTCATCCCACAACATCGGTGTCCTGCACCTCCTTCCGTACAATGCTTCGAAAGGGGCCATCATCAAACTGGCTTGATAGCTGTTGTTGTAAGAGAACTCTGCATAAGGCAAATTATCGTCCCAACTAGATCCATAATCTAGTGCACAAGCTCTCAACATGTCCTCGAGAATCTGATTGACTCTCTCAGTTTGTCCATCTATCTGCGGGTGAAAAGCTGTACTGAACTCTAGCCTGGTTCCCAAAGTTTCATGCAACTGATTCCAAAACTTTGAGGTAAACTGGGTTCCTCTATCTGATACAATGGTCTTCGGAACTCCATGCAAACATACGATCCTGGTCATGTATATCTTTGCCAACTTAGCACTGGTGTAAGTTGTCTTCACTGGGATGAAATGAGCTACTTTCGTCAAACGATCGACTACCACCCATATCGAGTCATAGCCTGATCGAGTCCTGGGTAATCCCGTGATAAAATCCATGCCTAGCTTGTCCCACTTCCATTCGGGTATCGGCAATGGTTGTAGCAATCCTGCTGGCTTCTGATGCTCTGCCTTCACTCTCTGACATACATCACAAACTGCTACATACTCATTTCGGTCCACCAGAAACTATCCTTCAAATCTAGATACATCTGTGAATCGAATATGGCGAATCATGGACCTCCTGCAAAATCAGCTTCCTGATCTCCTGATCATTTGGCACGTATACGCGGTCCTCAAACCATAATGTATCGTGCTCATCCTCACGAAAACCTTTAGCCTTCCCTTTGCTCATCCTTTCCTTTATCTCAGCTATCTCCTTGTCCGTCTTCTGAGCTTCTCTGATCTTATCCATCAAAGTAGATTGAATCTTCAATGCTGCTACATAGCCTCTCGGAACTATCTCCAAACATAGCTCGTGAAGATCCTCTGCTAACTCCTTGGGTAACTCTCCGGTCATGAGTGTATTGACATGACTCTTGCGGCTCAACGCATCGGCTACTACGTTAGCCTTTCCGGGATGATAATGCAACTTCATATCATAATCCTTAATGAGCTCCAACCATCTCCTCTGCTTGAGATTCAACTCCTTCTACGTGAAGATATACTTCAAACTGTTGTGATCCGTGTATACCTCACAATGGTTTCCGATGAGGAAATGTCTCCAAGTCTTCAATGCGTGCACTACGGCTGCTAACTCCAAATCATGCATAGCATAATTTAACTCATGGGGTTTAAGCTGTCGTGAGGCATATGAAACAACTCTTCCCTCCTGCATAAGTACGGCTCCAAGTCCTCGCCGAGAAGCGTCGCAATACACTTCATAATCCTTACGTTGATCTGGCAGAATCAATACTAGTGATGTAACCAAGCGTTTCTTCAACTCTTGAAAATTGGCCTCACATTCCTCCGTCCATTTGAACTTAGTGTCCTTCTTCAACAACTCCTTCATAGGCTTTGCAATCTTCGAGAAATTCTCAATGAACCTCCGGTAGTATCCTGCGAGTCCAAGAAAACTACGGATCTCTCCAACTGACGTGGGTGCCTCCCAATTTGTCAAAGTGACAACTTTGGTGGGGTCTACCGCTATTCCTTCTCCGGATATAACATGTCCAAGGAATCCAACTTCCTTCAACCAAAACTCACACTTGCTGAACTTGGCGTATAGCTGATGTTCTCTGAGCTTCCCAAGTACTAAACGCAAATGCTCTTTATGCTCCTCTTCATTCTTCGAGTAGACCAGAATATCATCAATGAACACCACGACAAACTTATCCAAAAACTCCATAAACACCTTGTTCATCATGTTCATAAAGTAGGCAGGTGCGTTAGTCAGGCCAAATGACATAATGGTATACTCATATAGCCCGTACCTCGTGGTAAAAGCTGTCTTAGGTATATCCTGCTCTCGAATCTTCAGCTGGTGGTACCCTGATCGTAGATCGATCTTGGAGAACACCTTAGCTCCTTGCAGCTGGTCAAACAAATCATTGATCATCGGAAGTGGGTACTTGTTCTTTATCGTCACCTCATTCAATCCCCGATAATCAACAACCATCCTCAACGATCAATCCTTCTTCTCCACTAGAAGCACTGGTGATCCCCAATGTCAGGACCCCGATTCCAAGTCACATCGATCTAGCCGGTAACACCTCATATCACTTTGCGGCCTCACGCACGGTATTCCCACGGGTGTCGCCTTACCATGGCCCGGGACCGTTTGCGCCTTTCGGCTCACATATATGATAGTGTCGCTAGCATCCATATGACAGAGAACCCGGGCTGACATGACTAGTCGTGAACCCAAAGTGGCACTAACTTACGGGGACAGGCATACATGAATCAACATCGAGCATGTCGGTCAGCAGCGTGCGAATCCGGGCTGTAGTACTGGGCTAACAGGACTCCGGTGAACCGGGCTGTAGCAGGCTAGGCAGGACTCAGGATGTCACCGCGTGACATTTCCCCGAGGGGACAGACACAAGAACGAAGTGAATCACATGTCGGCCAGTCAAGTGTTCCGGAGCAGTAGTGCTGGGCTAGCAGGACTCCGGTGAACCGGGCTGTAGCGGACTACTATGGCTCATGGACGCACAAGACTACATTTCCCCATAAGAGAGGCTACCAAAGATAAACAACTAGGTTGTCGGATCCCACACATACCAAGCATTTCAATCATCCACACAATATGCTCGATATGTGTAAATACAACATGGCATCACAACAAAACTCTACAACTCAAAGTATTTATTCATTAGGCTCCGAGGAGCGAGATATTACAAACATGGGTCTCATGACCCAACATTCAGAGCATACAAGTCAAAGCACATGCGGAAGCTTAACATGTCTGAGTACAGACATCTACAAATGAAAAAGGCTGAGAAGCCTGACTATCTACCAGATCCTGCCAAGGGCACAAGATCGTAGCTGAGGTAACAAGCTAAACGTCGAAGTCCACACGGAACTACTAGCGAGACTGAAGTCTCTCTGCAAAAACATAAATTAAGCAAATGTGAGTACAAATGTACCCACCAAGACTTACATCAGAACTAACTACGTATGCATCATTACCAACAAACGGATGGTGGGGTTTAACTGCAGCAAGCCAGCGTTGACTCGGTGGCTATCCTAAAGTACGACTGCAAGTAACTCTTTTGAGGTGGCGCACACGAGTCCACATATTCACCATATCAATACACCACTATGGATCCACTCTCGTCTCCCTACGAGAATGCCATCCATAGCACTCACACTTATCTTGCGCATTTTAGAGTATCCACTTTCACTTGTCTACGAACTGTTATAGGTAACCCAGAAGTCCTTTACCGCGGACACGGCTATTCGAATAGATGATGTTAACCCTGCAGGAGTGTACTTCTTCACACACGCTCTCGCCACTTACCGCCATGTACACGTCATGTATCTCGGCAACCTTCAAGCGGAAGCCTGGCGAGGGTGTCGACCATGGCCTACCTAAACACTCAACTCTCTAGTCCAGGTTTATCGCCTATTCAGGTTCCATCCGTAGTGAGTCCGGCCGATGTTTCCACATACGGCCCCGAACGATGTGAGCAGGGTTCCCGAGACACCAAGCGGGCGCCCGGTACACCGTGCCACGTGCCTACCGCATCACAGCCCACCCCGCGGTTCAGCGCTGCGCACGGCCTCCAGCATACTACAAACACCAGAAACCACTTGCAACTCCTGGACAGAGGACAAGGGTGGTTAAAAAGCCGAGAGAGTCAATTAAGGATCCCAATGTGTGGTAGTAGCTGTTCATGGATCACAAACACAGAACTCAGTTCCTGAGGACGGTTTCAATGAGACAACCCACCATGTACTCCTACATGGCCTCTCACCGCTACCTTTACCAAATCGTGTTCACACACTTAGCTCACACACAGTAGGACATGTTCACACACCTCCAATTCATCCCCGATGAATCAGACCTAACTCAACTCTAAGCAGTAGCAGGCATGACAAACAAGCATGAATGAGTAGGCACATCAGGGCTCAAACAACTCCTACTCATGCTAGTGGGTTTCATCTATTTACTGTGGCAATGACAGGTCATGCAGAGAAAAGGGGTTCAACTACCGCAGCATAACAGTTGAATCGTTGTTGTCCTAATGCAGTAAAAGAGAGCAGGAGCGAGAGAGTGGGATTGTATCGGAATGAACAAGGGGGTTTTGCTTGCCTGATGGAGTGGTAGTAGGATACTGCCCTTCAGTCGGAGGCAGAACCTACCACGAAAGACACATTAGAACACAATCATCACATGGCAATATGCAACAATATGATGCATGCTATGGCATGGCAATATGGGTGTGTTTTGGCTAATGCATTCTAAAACAGGTTGGTTTGAGTCCATTCGAATCAAAGATTCAAATGAAAGCCCATGATATGAAGTCATATTAATGCATTAACTTGTTTCACCTAAACAGCAAGGTTAAAGTGTTCTAACATGCATGAAACCAGTACAGATGGAAAGATTGGATTTTTTTTATCATTTTTCATATATAATTTGTATCATTTGGAGTTACAGATCAATTTCTATGATTTTTAGAAGTTAGCACTATTTTCTAGAATTTTCTGAATTATTTTAAATCCAGAAAATTATTGACTGCGCCAGCATTGCATCACTGTGACATCAGCAGGTCAACTACGGCTGACGAGGTTAAACCTGACCAGTGGGGTCCACTGGTCAGTCACACAATGATGGCTAGGCTCACAGACATGTGGGCCCGGTCAAAGGCCACGTCAGCACGGTCAATGCTGACGCGTGGGTCCACTGATTTTATCAACTAACCTAATTACTTTGGTTAACCAGTAACCTAACAAAGTGGGTCCCACTTTCAGTGCCTAATGTTAATCCAAAAGGGTTAGTTAGCCCCTAATCTAATGACGGCCACGTCGGCTAACCGACGATTAGCCGCCGGTGCTAAGCAGGGCACGGCGGAGGTCCTCGTGCGGCCGTTTTCGGCGACGAGAGGTCGTGCGGATGGGTTCTGCGAGACCGGCACGACGAGGCGCGTCGGATAGTGGCAACGGCGGGTGCTGGGGTGGCCGGAGTTGACGCCGGCGAGCTCGGCTGCGGTGGCCGCAGCTCGGGTGCAAGCGGGGATGGGGCTGCGGTGCGCAAATGAGTGAGGCGAGGTGCTACGAAGGCTCTACGCGGTGCGGGGAGCGCGTTGGTCGCACGCCCGGGACCAAATGGTCACCGGAGCATCATCGGCGATGGGCGTAGGCGGGTGCGGTCGAGCTTGCTGTAGACGCAATGGCGTGCGAGGAAGAGAACGGAGAGGGGGAGAACGGCCAGTAGCTCACAGCGGTCACGATGAACGGGTCGGCAAGGTCGGGGAGGAACCGGAGCGGTCGGGCTGGCGAAGGGGATCTCCGGCGACGCGAGGTCGGAAACGGCTCGGTGAAGGCGGTGCAGGGTGTGCGAGCGCTCGGGGCTCGGCCTGCTCGTTGATGTGGGCGACGGCGGAGCTCTTAGACACGGCGAGGCGACGAGAGGACGACGGTGGCTGCGGCTACGGCCAGCGGCGGCGGCGTCCGCGCTCGGTGGTGCTGCGGGAAGAGAGCAGAGGAGGGGGAGGAGGCTGAGGGAGAGTGAGAGAGGTCCATGGAGAGGTCGGGCCAATGCACGTGGCGCTCGGGGCCGACTCCAGCAGCGGCAAGCAGGCAGGAGGTGGCCGGACGCGTGCTCGCGCGCGTCGGCCACGCACTCGTCCTTCTGGCAAGGGGGAAGATGACATTGAGGAGCCCCTGGTGGGCTGGGCCGGTTGATGGGCGACAGGTAAGTTCCGCCAGGTACGTTCTCTCTCTTCTAATTTAGTTTCTGTTTTCTATTTTCTTTCTGTTTTTGATTTGATTAAAATACCAAATCATTTCATAAAATCCTGGAATTAGTCATGGGTCCTATCTGAAATATTCCAGTGACCCTGAACAATTTCCAACATTTTTGAAGCATCTAAATTATATATAGCATTTAAATAGCTCCAATTCAAATATGTATTGTGTTAATTCAAATACCAAAATGTCCTGCAAAAATATGCATCATCTCTGGATATGGTTTTCACCTTTTTCCATAAATCATGAACATTTTTGCAGACCAATTTGGGATCATTCAAAACATTTTATAGTTGAACCTATTTGCATTGTTTTGGTGCTAGGGGTTTGATCATCCCCATTTCAAGTTTCTGAGAAATTTAAACATGATGCACACATGAAGGGCTAGCCTAGTGCAAACCAGATCTAGGGATGTGACACCCAAGGTGACGAACTTGGGCGAATATAACCTTTATCCAGTAATTCCTTAATATGCTTCTTAATTTCCTCCAAATCCTTTGCGGGCATTCTGTACGGTCTCTTAGATATTGGCCCTGTGCCTGGCAAAAACTCAATGTCTCTATCCGGTGGCATGCCTGGCAACTCTTCTGGAAATACATCCGGGAAATCCTTCACCACTGGTACTTCCTCCTGTACAACTCCTGATAAGGAATTTACTTGAGTCCTATTTGGCACATGCCGGCATACATACTTGATCCTTCTTCCTTCTGGGGTGGTGAGCAAAATCATCTTACTGGCGCAATCGATGTTTCCTCCATACATCGATAGCCAATCCATACCCAGAATCACATCCAAACCTTGCAACTCCAAAATTATCAGATCTGAGGGGAAAACATGCGTACCTATGGTCAATGCATCTGAAAACATCCTTGGCTTGCCATATACTCTGCTCCTGGCGAGCTCACTAACATAGGTGTACTAAGAACTTTGGTGGGCAGTTTATACTTATCCACAAATCCCCTTGATATGTATGAATGCGATGCACCAGTATCAAAAAGTACGACTGCAGTAAATGACTTAGCCGAAAACTTACCTATTACTGCATCTGGCTGGGCTTCAACCTCCTCCACGTTAACGTGGTTCACTTGTCCCCTGTTGAAAGGGTTGGGCTTCTTCCTAGAGCTTCCATTTTCGTTTCCATTCTTAGCTCCAGGACATTCATTCGCATAATGTCCAGTCTTCTGGCACTTGTAGCAAGTAACGTGGCTTAGGTCTTTCTTGGCGGGCGTTGCCGGGTTGGAACGGTTCTGTCCGTTGCTTCCTACATTACCATTCCCATTCTTTGAGCCACTATGGTTGTGCGAACTCCCTCCAGTATGATTGTGACCTCCATGGTTATGCTGAAGGGGTCCTCCCGAGTTTGGGGTAAAACGGGGTCTCTGCTGAGCTCCAGAATTATACTTCCCTTGTCCATACTTCCTCTTGTGGTTGTCAATCTGCTGCTGCTTCCCTTCAATCATGAGAGCTCTATCTACCAACTCCTGGTAGTTATTGAAATTTGCCACCATCAACTGCATGCTCAGCTCATCATTCAGTCCTTCTAGAAACTTCTCCTGCTTAGCTGCATCTGTAGCGACATCATCTGGGGCATAACGTGCTAGCTTACTAAAGTCATCCACATACTGGCCAACGGTGCACCCTCCTTGGCGTAAGTTGCGAAACTCACGCTTCTTCATGGCCATAGCTCATGTAGATACATGGGCAGTGCAAAAAGCCTGCTGGAACTGGTCCCATGTAACAGTGTCGATGGGGTAAGTGGCTGTGAAATTCTCCCACCGTGATGATGCGGGTCCATCAAGCTGATGTGCGGCAAAACGCACTCTCTCCGCATCTATGCATCCTGTAGTGGTCAACTCACTTCCAATCTTGCGGAGCCAATCATCTGCAACTATCGGCTCGGTGCTACTGGAGAACACCGGTGGATTCAGCCTTAGAAAACGGGCTAAGTGATCAACAGGTGGTGGTGGTGGCGGGTTCTTGTTGTTGTTGTTCCCCTGATTCTGATTCTGGACTAGTATCTGCATCAAGCATTCTGCTGCTGGATCAACTGAGTGAGCTCCGGTGGGAAAGCAAATCCATTGTCGTGTCTCGGAGGCATCTGCTGGGTTTAGAAAAGGTGAGAGAACAGAGTAGAATGAGGTCTAGGGGGAGAACACTACCCATATGCACATGAGACTCAATCAATCAAGCAAGGGCATACAATCGGTCTAGAACTATCGTTACAAAAGTGCTCGGACTATACTATATACATGGTGGAATACTACTACTGATATGATGGTTGACTAGAAAAATTGATCGGTCGAAGACTCCATGATATCCGCTCCAGCTTCATCAACATAGTCATCATCGCTATCATCGGGGTTCCGAGTCGGTGTCGTCGATGATGATGTAGTTCTCCGGGCAAGTGGAACCATCGTCTTCTCCTCCTGGCGCGGGGTCTCCCATGAATACTCCCAGCTTCCTTGTCAGGTCGTCATTCTTCTCCACTAGTACGACGATTTCCTCCTCATAATCTTCGCGAGTAGCCTTGAGTTCTTCCTCCAGCTCCGTGATCCTTTTCATCGCCTTCTTCAAATCTGTCATGCCTGCGCACATCTGGTTCTCCTGGCGTCGAATGTGCTGGTTTAACTCCTGGATGAAAGCTGCAATCGATCTATCCTTCCTGGTGCTGATCATCTCCCATTGCTCATCTCAGCGCCCACAAATCTGGTAGATAGTATCCTTGAGATCCTTGTGGTAAACTTCTCCAATGCGTCCCATGGTGATGTGGGCTGCCATACTCTTTCCTAGACTCCAGGTTGGTGCATCAAAGGAAAACTCTATGGGCTCAGTGACTGGCGTAAATGTCCTTCCTGGAACTTGAACTTGAATCATCTAGCGCTCCTCTTCTGGTAAAGTGGCATTGTAAGTCCCGGTGAAGCTTGGTATTCCGATGTTCAGGTACCTAGTGACTTCCTTCAAGTGGCGTCCAAAAGGGGTGTCTTCATCCGGTTGCGTGAACTTGATCCTTGCATCCGCCATCCTAAAGAGTAGAAAATGGAGAGGAGTCAGAAATGAGAAGAGAGTAGTGATCTAGGGCTTTAGCTTAGTGGTCGTGCCCTACAGTCAGCGTGTGCTCTGATACCATCTTGTAGCGACCAGACCTCAAACAGTCTGATCTCTGTGCATCAGTGTCATCCCTGGATCGGAAATGCTGACACGCACAGTACTTGAGGATTTATAACAGAGTAGCAATCACACACTTATTACATCGAATGTCTCAAAAGAGAACTTATTCCAATAAATATGGCGTAAGTCCATCTAATACGATAACAGCGGAAGGCTTGGAAGATAAAGTGAGTCCATCAACTCCAACGGCATCACTGAGTGAAAGACCACGACCTAAGGCACCTTACTCGTCGTCTGAAAAGTCTGCAACATGAACGTTGCAGCCCGAAAACGGGTCAGCACATGGAATATGCTGGCAATGTAACACAAGAGAGTAATGAACAGAATAATGCTATCACTACATGCATATATGGCTGGTGGAGGCTGTATGGTTAATATGTTTTGCGAAAAGCCAATTTTTCCCTACAACAAAGGAATAAATTTTATTTAACTATCATGGTAGTTGTTAAACATTGAGAAGGTTCCTCCAACTCAATCCCAATTAAAAGTAATTATCAACCCAACAAATTAATTTAGAGTGAGGAGATCCATATGATAATGCAAGGACTAGATACTCAAGATGTCCATAACCGGGGACACAGCTAACCATGATTAGTTTGTACACTCCGCAAAGGTTTGCGCACTTTTCCCCACAAGACTCGATCTCCTCCGTTGGATTTCTCGCACTACATGATGTTTGAGAAACGGATGACCGAGACACAATCTTTCCGAAGAGGTCCCCTTAACCGATAGATAGGCCTGTACACCTACAATCCCCTACATCTGCTAGCCCATCATGGAAAGGTTTCCCACAACTTACTCAACTATGCTAGAGCCCATATGGAATGTGGCTGCAAACGAAAGTTTCTAGCATGAACAATCTTATGATCCCTTTGAGCCTGGGTGGCAGTCCATAGGAGAATCACACGGTACCCCGAGATTTCCAAAAATACAGGCAACACTGGGTTCCCCAGGTGCCTCAATCCACCCAGATGTGTATTAAAGTTGCCACCTTAAGTTAACCATTAACTAACAATTCTCACATCTGTCATGGATGCACTCACCCAAACCACGTCACGAGCATAGCATAGCAATATAAGCAACGTAGAAGTAACTCCCAAAGGTTTCATAATAAACAGGTGAATAGGTACTACCTCATCTACTTCCCAACCCATAATTTAATCAAATCCTAACCATGCAATTGTTTGAGGATAGGTCTAATGCAATAAAACTGGGTAGTAAAGAGGTATGATCAAAGTGTTACTTGCCTTGCTGATGATCCGTGAAACCTAGAGACTCGTAGTAGCACGCTTCGCACTCCGGGTACTCTATCGCAAACAAACAAGCATACAATAAGCAATCAAGCAATATGCATGGGTAAAACTCAAATAAGAAAATCTAACCAGAAAGTTTAACTTCAGAACTCCGGTTTGCAAAAAGAATCAAATCAAACGAACCAACGAAACTCAAACTTCGAAAGAAACAAGCTTCGTTTACTAATCTAGACTAAAGTCCAATTTTACAGTAGCAAAAACTTGTTTAAGTTGATTAAACAGAAAGAGGGCTTCGAGACAAAACTCTAGGCACTTGAATCGCCTGATTCCGATAAACGAGCGAAAAGTTAAACTAAAACGAAAATCGGATCAGAAATCTCGATCGAAAATAATCACGAAAAATCAGAGAAAAAGAAAAACTGACGAGCAGGCTAACGAACGAACGTTCGCTGTCTGCGGTTAACGAGTGAAAACCGTTCGTTAAAACAAACGTACGGACAAACGTCCGCTAAATAACTAAACCAACGGAAAAACCGATCTAACGAAATAAATCAGGAAAAGATAAAAAAACCGGGGTTTAACCGAAGAAAACCGACCGGTCAAACGGTGGTCAACGGCGACGAGATCCGGCGGACGGTGGCGACGGTTCCGGCGACAGCGGGCGGCGACGCGGCAGCGCGTGGCGGCGGGCGGCGGCGCGGCGGCTTGGGTTTGGGCGTCGGGGCGCGGGCTGGTGGGCTGTGGGGCTGGGGCCTCGGCGGCTTAGAAAGCCCCCCGGGCGGAGTCCCGGTCGGGTACGGCCCGGAGTCTGTTTCTTTTAAAAAAATATTCGGACATGCAGAAAAAGTAAGAAAAGAAATAAGAAACGGACTCCAAAAATCCCGAAATAAATTTTCCCCGTCCTCTAAAAATAAGCCGGACCAGGTGAACATTTATTTGGGCCTCTAATGAATTTTGAAAAACGCATATTTTTCCTAATTCAAATAAAATAGCGATAAAACTCTGAATAAAACTCTTATTTGATTTTAACATTAAATCTCCAATATTTCTTTATTTTGAGGAAGTCATTTTATCCTCTCTCTCTTTTAATTTTAGAAAATAAATATTCGAAGAGAAAATAATTAAAATCAAACGATCCTCTTTTCAAAATTCGAGTAAACTCAAATATGAAAATAACGAAATTCCCAACTCTCTCCGTGGGTCCTTGAGTTGCGTAGAATTTCTAGGATCAAGCCAATATGCAATAAAATATGATATGTAATGATGATCTAAAGTATAACATTCCAAACTGAAAATTTGGGATGTTAAAGTGAGCGTATAATCCATCGGTATAGAGTGTTTGAGTGAGAGGGGAGGCCCGTGAGAGATAGCAGAGAGAGAGAGAGAGAAAGAGCTACCCCCTCCGTTCGATAATGTAGTTCCAACTTTTTTTAAAAGTTAAACTTTTGAAACTTTGACCAAGTTTATAAAGAAATTACTTATATCTACAATACCAAAGATAAATGATAGTATGAAGTAGGTACATGTTGTGATGAATCAAATGATCGTTCCAGATGTAAATGTTTTTCTCACATTTACCTGGTCTAACTTTTCTGAGGTTTGACTTTTCAAAACATCCATATGCTTATGGACGTGAGAGAGTCCCTAACTAGAGAGAGAGAGAGAGAGAGAGAGAGAGAGAGAGAGAGAGAGTGAAATAGAAAGAGTGAGTGAAAAAAGTGTGTGTGCGTGTGTGAAAGAAACATGGACAACACTCGATAAAAGTCAAGAAAAAATGTGTGTGTCTTATGCAAACATATCACACATGCATCTTTGACAACAGAAGCAAGGTGTGGAGATAGTGTGTGGTTGTTTGCAACCGAGAGAGCAAGACCCCTAGCACGTGGCCAAGAGGGGTCTAACAAACAAGGGAGAGAGGTCAAGAGAGACGTACGGAGAAAATGCAGACATGGGGAGGAGAGAGTGTATGTTTGTCATAGAGAGATCCCCTGGAGATCGTGATGGGACTACATGGGTGGGAGATCGAGTGACAAGGTGTGTGCGCGATAGAAGATACCCCGAGAGATATCGAGATAGACGTCTGGATGGTAGGAGACAATACATGTGTTCTTGATGGCTAGTGAGAGATAATCATACTTAGGGGGGAGTGCTTGTGCCAATGATGGAGTGAGGGATTATGGTACTTATTAGGGGGGTGCGTGTCACATAGAGAGAGCAAGGGTAGAGAGTGTTGGATGGGTCTATATGTATAGCACGAGCGAGACATGTGTATGTGTGAACCAGGGAGATATAAAGTTTGAGAGAGATTGAGGAGCCCCGATAAGGCTGAGTGGTGCATCAGATAGCTGAGAGGGGAAAGAGATATTCCATCAGCTCGATAATGCAGTGCATGTAAATTTTTTAGAAGTCAAACTTTGGAAACTTTGATCAGGTTTACGCAAATGTTATTTATATCTACAATACCAAAGATACATCATACGAAACTACATCTCATGGTGAATCTAATGGTATATGTTTGCCGTTCTAGATGTAATTGTTTTTCTCCACGTACGTGGTCAAACTTTGTGATGTTTGACTTTTCAATAAATCAATATGCTATGGACCGAGGAGAGTGCCTAAGTCGAGAGAGAACAAGTGTGTGTGAAGGAGAATGAGTAAGTGTGCAAAAAGAGTATGTGTGTGAAAGAGAAAGTGACAACAAACGATAAATTAGAGAGAGTGTGTGTTTTTTCGTTTCTTAGGCGAACATATCACGCATGCATCTCCGAGATAGAAAAGCAAGGCGAGGATATACACGAAGATAGCTAGTGTGTGATTGTTTGCAACGGAGAGAGACACCCCTATAGCACATGTCCAATAGAGGTCTGGCCAACAAGGAACAAAGGTCGAGAGCGACACATGGAGAACATGGACGCATGGGGAGGGCGAGAGGGTGTGTTCGTGATAAAGATATCCCCTCGAGATCGTGAGGGGACTATATGGGTGGGAGATCGATGGAGGTGCGTGCGCGATAGAAAGATGCCCTGAGAGAAATCGAGATAGACCATGCACATCTTTGTGATGGAGACTAAGATTAGCTAGTCATATACATATAGGGGCGACTACGTGCCTACAATTGAGTGAGAGACCATCATACTTGGCTAGCTAGGCATGAGATTGTGTGTGTGTGTGTGCGTGTGAGATGGAGAGAGAACGAGGGATAGAGATAGAGTTTTAGATGGGCCTATCGAGTGCGAGTGAGATATGCATGTGTATGTGTGACCTAGGTAGATGGAGAGTTTGAAAGAGAGGGGGAAGAGCTCCGAGATGACAGAGTGGTGCGTGAGAGAGTTACGGGCAACGAGCCAAGGAATTTGTGTGCGTACGATGAGTGCACCCAAGATATCTAGCTTGGACTAGAGAATCATCCATAGTGTGCGAGAGAGACCTATAGATGGAGTATATATGCATGCGAACTAGAAAGACCCCCCCCCCCACACACACACACAAAGAGAGAGAGAGAGATGGAGAGAAAGCGAGAGGGACCAACAAGGTTTGTGTGTTGGATGCATGCGACAGAATTGAAGATTGTCGGCGAGAGAGAGAGAGAGCAGGAGTCCGGGAGAGGGGGAGGTCGCGTTTTATGCATCAAAGACTGACATAAACCATGTTTCGATATAAACTTGCATTCAAATATTTAAATTGGAGAACATGTTGTCTGCAATCCACACATGAACAGATATATGCATATATCAAACAAGTTCATTAATTTGACTTTCAACATGTTCATGGAGTACTATAATACTGTACAACATGCTACTCGATTGAGGTGTTCAATTTTTAGTTCACTATTTTGACCTGGTGAATGAGCTATTTCATTGAATCGAGATATTTCATTTTGGGTTTGATTCCCGTTTTTGAGTGGGTCAACTATTTGTCATATAGTAAATCGCTAGCAATGAGCATGTAAAAACACATTACTCCCGAGCATCATCTCTCCATCTAAAAAAGAAGTGGCAAGCTAATATTTCAAAATTTGATTTGAATCGACTTGGTAAGGTAGACATGGATGCTCGTTCTCCCAAATTTTGAACGAACCGTTAAACATCCTCTGCTCGGTGGAATTCGCCCGAGCAAATAAATGGGAGACGCGAAATTACCGTCCTATGTGGGACACGCATCAATTGGCCCGTTGTACATCGAGGGTAGGTTCGTAACTTCATCCAAGCGCGCCTTCTCCTCGGCCAAAATGACATGTGCCGAATAATTCATAAACCATGGTCGGCAAGACACGCTCTCCTCGCCCGAAATAGCTCACGCCCACTATTTCAAAACACGCTCTCCTCGCCCGAAATCGCTTGCGCCCACTATATTTCAAAACACGCCCTCTTCGCCCGAAATCGCTCCCGCCCACTATTTGGGGAGAATAAAACGACTGTGGGGCTGTTGCTCTACAGTAAATAGTCAAAAAAAAGTTACTCTACTATCCCCGACCCCCAGTACACAGACCCAAGCCGAGAAGCCTAAAGGCAGGGGTAGAACTGTAACTCCCCCTCACATTTCAGACAAATGCGTCCGCAAAACATGGTTCCACTCCCCTCCCAATTCCCACCCCCCCCCATTCATACTTCGTGGGCGCCAAATCATCTTCTCCCTGGAAGCTCCCTTCTCCCGAGCCACGAAACCTCAGCCCCTCCTCCATGGCGCCCCCACCGCACCAATTTCATAGCCGCCCTCCTCCCTAATGTCGGAGACGCTGTCCATTTGCCGTCGTGCACTGGGTCGTGTGCCTCTTACTCCGTGCTGCTGGAGTTTCCTCGACGACGGCCGCGTGAACCGTACCGGAGCCGATTCACCCCCGCCGTTGTTCACGGCGCCGGAGCGGCTCCAACTTCGGATCCGTCCAGAGTCCCGGCGCTGCTTCCCCCTAGCCGTCGACCGTCGCGACATCGCTGTTTCCTAGCCATCGGTCGCCACCGCAACCGCGCCGGCCTCACCGACTCGGCGGCTGGACCTGCCTACTTCACCATGTCGCCAGATAGGTCGCACCCTCATCTCAAATCACTTTATTTAGGCGCAAGTTGTTTGAATTTTTATTCTAGGCCAATCGATTCCCAATGGGAAGCAGCACCCCTCGAGGCGGCGGAGCTCCTAGGCTGCCGGTTGGCTGGTGTCTAACGTAAGGGTGCGGGGCCGCAAGTTCGCCGCGCAAGCAACACTTAGATGGCTATCTTAGAGTTGCGTGGGCTGAAGGTACTGCCGTCGCCGGATCTGGATGACGGGGAGTCTTTGTGGATTGGCCCGGGGGCGGCGCAACCACGACAGTGCGGTGGGGCGGGGAGCGGGGTTTTGGCCGGGGCCACGGACGACGGAAGCAGGCTGCTCTGCCGTTGGTCGCTGGCTCTTCGGGGAATATTCCTAACAGTGTGAGCCGGGAGGCACAAGACGGCCATCAAGCCATCCGGCGTAGATCGGACAGTACCAAAATAAAATAAAATCGTGTGATCCCAATTTAGTCTTCAGTCAATAGACGTGTGACCACTCTCGTACCTTGCTTTTGATCTCTTATTGTATTTCTTCAGATCAAAGAGATGTGTCATTCTTAACATTATGCGTTATCTGCATCTTCAGCCACACCGTCTTCCGACTCACCGCAGCTGCTCCAACAAGGGAAGCATACACTAGAAGGGAGCTATAGTCCCCACTCAATAGTTCCCTGCATCGAATACGCGCGCCCGACATGGACAACCACAACAACTGCAGGGCCATCGACAAGTCAGCACATGATGCTCACAACTATGGATGGCGGCCAGATAGGTTGTACCCTCATCTTACTTGTGTGCAACATTTATGGCTTTCTTATTCATCTAAGCATGGAAAATGGATTATCACATTTCACTGTATATTCATGCTGATCTCTTACAGGTCTTGTTCAGGAGTTAACGTTGTTCCATAGTTCAGCTAAGATACTTGTTCTTTAGGTAACGCTGATCCATAGTTATCATCCATCAGCCAATGCTATCCCACAGGCTGGTGATTATAGTATTATACCACTTCTAGTATTACCTATGTTGTTCTTTAATACTTTTGTGTGCCATCTAGTTAATCTCGAGTACAAACGATACATATTCTGTAGCTTTCATCTGTGTTCTCCCTTTAGTTTTTTAGACCTGTTGCTGCTAGTTAACCCCAGTCCTACTATTTATGTTGTCTCCTACAGGCACTCATTACATAAATCTAACTACTAGTTGTCTTCCATGCATGTCAGATATAATTGCACACACTGATATATCCACAAGAACCTCACGGAGCAATGTAAAGGCCAATAAACTTGATGTCAATGATACCCAATGTGATGGAACATGTAAAGGCAGTTCTTCAGAAGACTTGCAGAAAGATGTTGAATCCTCTTCACCCCACAAGGTCCTTGCTCTAACTTGGCCCGTGATATGGGTACAACATGCATATAATGTCCTGGAGTGTATCTACTCTGTTGCAATGCCATGTGCTTAGCATGCTGATCGTGCATGTAAATATGTCATGCCTTCCTGTTTTTCAGTACCTATTCCATTCATGATAACATGTTTTCAAATTCAAGTACTGTCATTCTACTCTATCGCAATGCCATCTTCTTAATTTGGATATCATGCTTCTGAATATCTTATGCATTGTTATTCATCAGTATGTACTTCATCTATCTACCATACCATGTTTTTTTACATTGAAGTGCTGTTCTAGTGCTCTGTTGCAATGCCATCTTAGTTTCCCAATCATACACGTGTATGTTGCCTTAGTTTTTTCTGTACGTATTCCGCTAGCATAAAGTTTTACATTCAACTAGTGTTTTTTTACTGTGTTGTCCTGTCGTATCCCTAGCTCTTACACCATACTCCCTCCATCCAGATTACATGTTGCCGAAATGGATAAAAAAGGATGTATCTAGAACTAAAATACGCCTAGACCCATCCATTTTTTCCGGATGGAGGGAATACATGTCAATATGTCATGCCTTTCTATTCTTCAGTACCTATTCCATCTCTCTGCTGTAGCATGTTTTATAATTGAAGCACCATTCTTCTATACAAGGCATGCAAGGGGAAGACGACTATGTTAGAATCTGAAGGGTTACAAACCAGGTCTTTGCAAAGGATCCAAACGCCAGGAGATAATAAACCAACTCCAGTTTTTATAGATTCTGCTCCCGCATAGAGAAACCCAACTCCTACTGATAATAAGCAGATTCCAGTGGCCAAAGAACTAGTCCGTTCCAGTCCAACAAAAATATGTCAACTCCATTCTAAGAAGCGTGTGCGTATCCTTGCATCATGAAATTTTATAGCATGCTGATCATATTTTCTACATGTTTCTTACCCATCTCTCTTTTAGAAAATAAGCTTAATAGATAGAAGAATTTCTGCACTGGTATCGTCTGTGAGGAAAGATTCTTCCAGGAATTCTCTGTGCTCCAATGCAGATGTAAGTACCTGTTGTATATCACTATATTTTTACATCAGCATGTATTTTGTTAATCGGCGTGAATCCAACCTTTATCTAATCTAAATTTAGTTGTAGCAAAATGTATGATTAAAGGCCACAATGTTGATTTTTGTAAGGAAAACTGCCTAGTAGTTTTGCATCCTGAGCTGCATGAGTGTACTATCTCATATCAGTGGGTTTGAATACTTTGGTTCTGCAGTGGGTTTTCAGTGTTTTTTACTGTGTTATCCTGTCGTATCCCTAGCTCTTACATCATACTCCCTCCGTTTGGATTACATGTCGCAGAAATGGATAAAACTGGATGTATCTAGAACTGAAATACGCCTAGACCCATCCATTTATTTCCAGATGGAGGGAATACATGTCAATATGTCATGCCTTTCTATTCTTCAGTACCTATTCAATCTCTATTGTAGCATGTTTTATAATTGAAGCACCATTCTTCTATATAAGGCATGCAAGGGGAAGACGGCTATGTTAGAATCTGAAGGGTTACAAACCAGGTCTTTGCAAAAGATCCAAATGCCAGGAGCTAATAAACCAACTCCATTTTTCATAGATACTGCTCCAGCGCAGAGAAACCCAACTCCCACTGATAATAAGCAGATTCCAGTGGCCAAAGAACTAGTCCGCTCCAGTCCAGCAAAAGAATGTCAACTCCATTCTAAGAAGCGTGTGTGTATCCTCGCATCATGAAATTTTATAGCATTCTGATCATATTTTCTACATGTTTCTTACCCATCTCTCTTTTAGAAAATAATGTTAAATGATAGAAGACTTCCTTCATTGGGATTGTATTCGAGGAAAATATCTTGCGGGAATTCTCTGTGCTCCAATGCTGATGTAAGTACCTATTGTATATCACTATATTTTACATCAGCATGTATTTTGTCAATCGGCGTGAATCCAACCTTTATCTGATCTAAAATTAGTTGTAGCAAAATGTTAAAGGCGCCAATGTTGATTTTTGTAAAGAAAATTGCCTGGTAGTTTTGCATACTGAGCTGCATGAGTGTACTATCTCATATCATGCACATTACTGAATTGTAGTGCTGCTCTGGTTGCCCATTCATTCATTGTGTCAATGTTGCTTTCGTATTACCTTACCTGGCTGATGATAGCTTTGCCATATTGTGTTAATTTGGTGTTGGCTAGTTGCCCAAACATTCGTTGTGCCAATGTTGCTTTCCTATTATCTGACTTGTCCAATGATAGAATGCTAGTGTGTTAATTTGGTGCATGCTGCTGAAGATAAGAAGACAAACTCTGAAAACAGCAAGGCAACCCCACTGTTTCTTTCCAATAAATCTAGGCCAGGTAATATGGCAATAACTCATGATTAATCTGTTTGGTTCCCCTCCTAATTTATGTTATGATGCAGTGGTCGAGACACTCTCCACTATCAATAATACAAGCCTGCCAAAATAGCCATCTGAATCTGTTCAGTATCCTCTGTCTCGAACGCAACGGAAAAAATGTATGTTTGTGAACCAACTAATGGCTGAAGCAATGATGGAAATGGTGGAGGAATCAGAGGTGCAGAGTCGTGCGACACAACAACTGATCAATGTTTTCAGAGACAGTGTAGCAAAGCAGCAAGAACTTGCCCACATGCTTATGGGCATCATCCGTGCTGAGGTTGCAGATTGTGATGTTGTAGATCGTTAGGTTCTGTTCATTTATTTGCACTGGCATCAATCTTTGATTGCCCAGTGGATGTAATTTCATGTAATATATGCTGGATGTGCAACGTTTTCCCCTGTATGCCGTACCTTTGCTTGATCGGTTTTGGTCCTGTGCATAATTGCTCGTCGTAATGGGCTCAAATTATCTAATTTGGCCTAAATACTTGTACGAACTTTAGTGGGCCCATTAAGTTAATGGGCCGTTATCAGGCCGGAAGTTAATGGTCGGCCCTCTTAACTCCCGGGTCGTTAACAGGCCGACATCGAAGCGGGCAACAGGTGGGCCCAATTGATTTCACGGGCCATTAACAGGCCATTACTAAGTTCAGGCTACATATGGCCCAACTATACTGTGTGGTCCTTTTAGCAGGCCGAAAGAGATAGTGGGCTTGTACTGGACCATGAAGAGCATGGGCCGCTAAGAGGCCGAAAGTCAGGTTGTATTGTAAATGGCCCAACTGTGTTGTGGGCCTTTAGCAGGCCGAAAGAGAAACCGGGCTGGTATTGGACCATGAAGGGCATGGGCCGTTAAAAGGCCAAAACTCAGGTCCGACTACAAATGGCCCAACTCATTTATGGTCCGTTAACAGGCTGAAAGGCACACAGGGCCGGGAATTGGCCCAACACTTAAATGGGTCGCTAAAAGGCCAAAACTCAGGTCCAACTACAAATGGTCCAACTGATATATGGGCCGTCAACAGGCTGAAAGACACACCGGGCCGGAAATCGGCCCAACACTTAAATGGGTCGCTAAAAGGCCGAAACTCAGGTCCGACTACAAATGGCCCAACTGATTTATGGGCCGTCAACAGGCTGAAAGACACACCGGGCCGGAAATTAGCCCAACATTTAAATGGGTCGCTAGAAGGCCGAAAGATGTACATCGTGAAAATTGGCCGATCCATTGAATGGGTCGTTAACAGGCCGAAATCTCATCGGGCCGATATTGAGCCCAAATATATAGCGGGTTGTTAATGGGCTCGAACTGACGATGGGCTGCAATGGTGTCAAATCTTTAACGGGTCGTTGATGGCCGAATTGGCACATCTCGTCTGGGCCGTGGGCTTAAATGGACCTAACACAAGTAGGCCTTATATGGGCCGGCCAGCTAATGTTTACTGGGCCGGCCTTTTTCATCGGAATGGGCCACTGTTGGGCCGTGCCATGTGTCGACCTATCATAGGCGCCTCCTGTCCAATGAGTAGATGACACCTGTCCCAACGGTGAGGCAACACGTGATTCCTCCTGCCAATGATGATTTTACACGTTGAAAATCCCCATTGGTCTGGGCTGTTAACAGGTTATCGGATCCAAAACCGGACCCGGTAGCTTAACGGCTTTCCGTTACGGTGGATGCCACGTGTCGGTCACCCTTGACGAAAGCACTTCGATGACGCGCGATTTATCATCATGGAAGTGGACACTCCCGTGATGATAATTTTGGTAATGTCATGGAACACTTCTACGACAACACAGGTATGACTATCTTGATTCTGTCATAAAATTGTCATGGATGTACATGCATGACAAAAAGCGCGACCTACTGTGACAAACACGTATCATCACGGAAGTGTATTTTTTTTAGTGATAGACGAGGCCGAGTAGCGTGAAGGAGGGTCACCGACGAGGAGGCGGCGCTGCAAGCAAGGAGTGAAGGTTTCAACTTGGAAAGGAAGGCGGAAAGAGGGGAAATATGCCTTTTGGTAAGGGGGAGGGGGCGGGGAGGTAGATATTTCCGCAGAAGCCAAAAATTTGGAATCGCTTCAGCCAAAAAATTGGCGCGCAAAGTGTCATCGGACACGGTCCCTTATTCAGAACTGTGTACGATATGTGGACATCACAAACGATTCAGATAGCTTCACTCGTGTGTGATGAGTTTGAACGTCAAAAGTTTTGGTTCGAATTTCCATGGTTACAGTGGTCATCCACGTCATTGCATAATTTGGGTACACAAAGGAGACTACAGCACACCCACACTTCTTAGTCGAGCAAGTTCAGCAATTAAACAGAGCTAGCTGACCAAAACATCACTCTAACAAATTAAAGACCGGCGCTCTTAATTAAACAAAACAAAGAGTACTACTATGGTTGGTGCTCATCGATCTCCGCCGCCGCCTCCATGTCCAGCTCGCACCCGACGGTCTCCTGGGGAAGGGGATCCATGGCATCCATCGCACCATACTCGGCAAGCATCTCGCCATCCGCGTCCGCCATTGATACGTCTCCAACGTATCTATAATTTTTGATTGTTCCATGCTATTATATATTCTGTTTTGGATGTTTAATGGGCTTATATATACACTTTTACATTATTTTTGGGACTAACCTATTAACCGGAGGCCCAGCCCAAATTGCTGTTTTTTTGCCTATTTCAGTGTTTCGCGGAAAAAGAATATCAAACGGAGTCCAAACGGAATGAAACCTTCGGGAACGTGATTTTTGGAACAAACGTGATCCAGAGGACTTGGAGTGGACGTCAAGCAACCGACGAGGCGGCCACGAGGCAGGGGGCGCGCCCTCCACCCTCGTGGGCCCCTCGTGGCTCCACGGACCCACTTCTTCCTCCTATATATACCTACGTACCCCAAACCATCGAAGAGCACCACGAAAACCTAATTCCACCACCGCAACTCCCTGTACCCGTGAGATCCCATCTTGGGGCCTTTTCCGGCGTCCTGCCGGAGGGGGCATTGATCACAGAGGGCTTCTACATCAACACCATAGCCTCTCTGATGATGTGTGAGTAGTTTACCTTAGACCTTCGGGTCCATAGTTATTAGCTAGATGGCTTCTTCTCTCTCTTTGTATCTCAATACAAAGTTCTCCTCGATTCTCTTGGATATCTATTCGATGTAATCTTCTTTTGCGGTGTGTTTGTCGAGATCCGATGAATTGTGGGTTTATGATCAAGTTTATCTATGAACAATATTTGAATCTCCTCTGAATTCTTTTATGTATGATTGGTTATCTTTGCAAGTCCCTTCGAATTATCAGTTTGGTTTGGCCTACTAGATTGATCTTTCTTGCAATGGGAGAAGTGCTTAGCTTTGGGTTCAATCTTGCGGTGCTCGATCCCAGTGACAGCAAGGGAAACGACACGTATTGTATTGTTGCCATCGAGGATAAAAAGATGGGGTTTATATCATATTGCATGAGTTTATCCCTCTACATCATGTCATCTTGCTTAAAGCGTTACTCCGTTCTTATGAATAATACTCTAGATGCATGCTGGATAGCGGTCGATGTGTGGAGTAATAGTAGTAGATGCAGGTAGGAGTCGGTCTACTTGTCACGGACGTGATGCCTATATACATGATCATACCTAGATATTCTCAAAACTATGCTCAATTCTATCAATTGCTCGACAGTAATTCGTTTACCCACCGTAATACTTATGCTCTTGAGAGAAGCCACTAGTGAAACCTATGGCCCCCGGGTCTATCTTTTATCATATTAATCTCCCGACAACAAGCTATTTCTGGTGCCCTTTATTTTACTTTTCAATCTTTATTTTCTCTTTATTATAAAAATACCAAAAATATTATCTTATCATCTCTATCAGATCTCACTCTCGTAAGTGACCGTGAAGGGATTGACAACCCCTTTATCGCGTTGGTTGCGAGGTTCTTATTTGTTTGTGTAGGTGCGTGGGACTTGAGCGTGGCCTCCTACTGGATTGATACCTTGGTTCTCAAAAACTGAGGGAAATACTTACGCTACTTTACTGCATCACCCTTTCCTCTTCAAGGGAAAACCAACGCACTGCTCAAGAGGTAGCAAGAAGGATTTCTGGCACCGATGCCGAGGAGTCTACGCACAAGTCAAGACATACCAAGTACCCATCACAAACTCTTATCCCTCGCATTACATTATTTGCCATTTGCCTCTCGTTTTCCTCTCCCCCACTTCACCCTTGCCGTTTTATTCGCCCTCTTTTCTGTTCGCGCTTCTTGTTTGGTTGTGTGTTGGATTGCTTGCTTGTCACGATGGCTCAAGACAATACTAAATTGTGTGACTTTGCCAATACCAACAACAATGATTTTCTTAGCACTCCGATTGCTCCTCTTACCGAAGCTGAATCTTGTGAAATTAATGCTGCCTTGTTGAATCTTGTCATGAAAGATCAATTCGATGGCCTTCCTAGTGAAGATGCCGCTACCCATCTTAATAGCTTTGTTGATTTGTGTGACATGCAAAAGATGAAAGATGTGGACAATGATATTGTTAAATTGAAGCTATTTCCTTTTTTGCTTAGAGATCGTGCTAAAACTTGGTTTTCGTCTTTGCCTAAAAATAGTATTGATTCTTGGAATAAGTGCAAAGATGCTTTTATCTCTAAGTAGTTTCCTCCCGCTAAGATCATCTCTCTTAGAAACAATATTTTGAATTTTAAGCAACTTGATAATGAACATGTTGCACAAGCTTGGGAGAGAATGAAATTAATGATACGTAATTGCCCTACTCATGGTTTGAATTTGTGGATGATTATACAAACAAATTTATGCCGGATTGAATTTTGCTTCTAGAAATCTTTTATATTCGGCCGCGGGAGGCACTTTTATGGAAATCACTTTAGGAGAAGCTACCAAACTCCTAGATAATATTATGGTCAATTATTCTCAATGGCACACCGAAAGATCTACTAGTAAAAAGGTGCATGCAATTGAAGAGATTAATGTTTTGAGTGGAAAGATGGATGAACTTATGAAATTGTTTGCTAATAAGAGTGTTTCTTCCGATCCTAATGATATGCCTTTGTCTACTTTGATTGAGAATAATGATGAATTTATGGATGTGAATTTTGTTGGTAGGAACAATTTTGGTAATAACGCGTATAGAGGAAACTTTAATCCTAGGCCTTTCCCTAGTAATTCCTCTAATAATTATGGTAATTCCTACAAATATTCTTATGGAAATTTTAATAAGTTGCCCTCTGATTTTGAGACTAGTGTTAAAGAGTTTATGAATTCACAAAAGAATTTCAATGCTTTTCTTGAAGAAAAATTGCTTAAAGTTGATGAGTTGGCTAGGAACGTAGATAGAATTTCTCTTGATGTTGATTCTTTGAAACTTAGATCTATTCCACCTAAGCATGATATCAATGAGTCTCTCAAAGCCATGATAATTTCCATTGATGAGTGCAAAGAAAGAACCGCTAAAATGCATGCTAAGGAAGATTGCTTTGTGAAAGCGTGCTCTTCTAGTTTTTATGAGAATAAAGATGAAGATCTAAAAGTTATTGATGTGTTCCCTATTAAATCTTTGTTTTGCAATATGAATCTTGGTAATGATGGGACTGGAGATGAGTCAACTTTATTTAGAAGGCGTCCCAAAAATTTGGAGTTTTTAGATCCTGATACAAAAATTGTTAAAAGTGGGATTGAAGAGGTTAAAACTTTAGATACCAATGAACCCACTATTTTGGATTTCAAGGAATTTAATTATGATAATTGCTCTTTGATAGATTGTATTTCCTTGTTGCAATCCGTGCTAAATTCTCCGCATGCTTATAGTCAAAATAAAGCTTTTACTAAACATATCATTGATGCTTTGATGCAATCTTATGAAGAAAAGCTTGAGTTGGAAGTTTCTATCCCTAGAAAACTTTATGATGAGTGGGAACCTACTATTAAAATTAAAATTAAATATCATGAATGCTATGCTTTGTGTGATTTGGGTGGTGTTTCCACGATTCCAAAAACTTTATGTGATTTGCTCGGTTTCCGTGAATTTGATTGTTCTTTAAACTTGCATCATGTGGATTCCACTATCAAGAAACCTATGGGAAGAATCAATGATGTTCTTATTGTTGCAAATAGAAATTATGTGCCCATAGATTTTATCGTTCTTGATATAGATTGCATGCTATTATATATTCTGTTTTGGATGTTTAATGGGCTTATTTATACACTTTTATATTATTTTTGGTACTAACCTATTAACCGGAGGCCCAGCCCAAATTGTTGTTTTTGCCTATTTCAGTGTTTCGCAGAAAAAGAATATCAAATGGAGTCCAAACGGAATGAAACCTTCGGGAACATGATTTTTGGAACAAACATGATCCAGAGGACTTGGAGTGGACGTCAAGCAACCGACGAGGCGGCCACGAGGCAGGGGGCGCGCCCTCCACCCTTGTGGGCCCCTCGTGGCTCCACGGACCCACTTCTTCCTCCGATATATACCTACGTACCCCAAACCATCGAAGAGCACCACGAAAACCTAATTCCACCGCCGCAACTCCCTGTACCCGTGAGATCCCATCTTGGGGCCTTTTCCGGCGTCCTGCCGGAGGGGGCATTGATCACGGAGGGCTTCTACATCAACACCATAGCCTCTCTGATGATGTGTGAGTAGTTTACCTCAGACCTTCGGGTCCATAGTTATTAGCTAGATGGCTTCTTCTCTCTCTTTGTATCTCAATACAAAGTTCTCCTCGATTCTCTTGGATATCTATTCGATGTAATCTTCTTTTGCGGTGTGTTTGTCGAGATCCGATGAATTGTGGGTTTATGATCAAGTTTATCTATGAACAATATTTGAATCTCCTTTGAATTCTTTTATGTATGATTGGTTATCTTTGCAAGTCTCTTCGAATTATCAGTTTGGTTTGGCCTACTAGATTGATCTTTCTTGCAATGGGAGAAGTGCTTAGCTTTGGGTTCAATCTTGCGGTGCTCGATCCCAGTGACAGCAAGGGAAACGACACGTATTGTATTGTTGCCATCGAGGATAAAAAGATGGGGTTTATATCATATTGCATGAGTTTATCCCTCTACATCATGTCATCTTGCTTAAAGCGTTACTCCGTTCCTATGAACTTAATACTCTAGATGCATGCTGGATAGCGGTCGGTGTGTGGAGTAATAGTAGTAGATGCACGCAGGAGTCGGTCTACTTGTCACGGACGTGATGCCTATATACATGATCATACCTAGATATTCTCAAAACTATGCTCAATTCTATCAATTGCTCGATAGTAATTCGTTTACCCACCTTAATACTTATGCTCTTGAGAGAAGCCACTAGTGAAACCTATGGCCCCCGGGTCTATCTTTTATCATATTAATCTCCCGACAACAAGCTATTTCTGGCGCCGTTTATTTTACTTTGCAATATTTATTTTCTCTTTATTATAAAAATACCAAAAATATTATCTTATCATCTCTATCAGATCTCACTCTCGTAAGTGACCGTGAAGGGATTGACAACCCTTTTAACGTGTTGGTTGCGAGGTTCTTATTTGTTTGTGTAGGTGCGTGGGACTTGAGTGTGGCCTCCTACTGGATTGATACCTTGGTTCTCAAAAACTGAGGGAAATACTTATGCTACTTTACTGCATCACCCTTTCCTCTTCAAGGGAAAACCAACGCAGTGCTCAAGAGGTAGCAGCCATCTCTTTGGAAAAGGCTGCCACGAGCTAGGCGTGGGCGGACGTGATCTGGGCTTGGACGGGCTCCGTCGTTGCAAGGTATGCCGCGGAGGAAAGGACGGCTGCTCGAACGCTCTCGGCGATTGCCAGCTCTTCGGCCGTGGGTTGTCGACCGTTGGAAGAGAAGCTTCGTTCGATTTGTGCGGTGACCGCCTAGAGCTGGACGTGGGCGGCCTTAACATGGTCGTGGGCCGCCTCCATCAGGGCTAAGGCCGCCGCTGTGGAACGGACAGCTGCTGTGCCGCTCTCGCCAGTTGCTATCCCCGAGGCAGATGTTGCTGCCTCCACCTGAGAAGCAACAGCGGCCGTTTGGGCTGCCTTTGCCTCCCGTTCGCAGATTGTGGCCTGATACGTCTCCGTCGTATCTATAATTTTTTATTGTTCCATGCCAATATTCTACAACTTTTACATACTTTTGGCAACTTTTTATACTATTTTTGGGACTAACATATTGATCTAGTGCCCAGTGCCAGTTCCTGTTTGTTGCATGTTTTTTGTTTCACAGAAAATCCATATCAAACGGAGTCCAAACGGGATAAAAACCGACGGAGATTTTTTTTGGAATATATGTGATTTTTGGGAAGAAGAATCAACGCGAGACGATGCCCGAGGGGACCACAAGGCAGGGGGCATGCCCCAGGGGCGGGCCCGCCCTGGCCCTCGTGGCCACCCCGTAAGGCGGTTGGTGCGCTTTTTTCGCCGCAAGAAAGCCAATATCTGGATAAAAATCGTGTTCAAATTTCAATCCAATCGAAGTTACATATCTCTGGGAATATAAGAAATGGTGAAAGGCCAGAATCAGGGAGCGCGGAAATAGAGAGAGACAGAGAGACAGATCCAATCTCGGAGGGGCTCTCGCCCCTCCCATGGCATGGAGACCAAGGACCAGAGGGAGAACCCTTCTCCTGTAGCGACCCGACCCAAATGGATCAAGTCTCTATGCTTAAGTGTCATCCCTGGATCAGTATGCTGACACACACAGTACTCAAGGATTTATAACAGAGGTAAATCACATGTATAAAGTAACGTAAATACTATTACCTCAATCCAAATTGCGGAAGTAACAACAAGGTTGTGGATTCCCATCAACACCAACGACAAAGTTGAGTGTAGAAACCATAACCGTAACATATCACTTACTCATCGTAAGATTCCTGCAACATGAGAGGTTGCAGCCACAAAGGGTCAGTACATTGAATGTACTAGCAAATTCACACCATAGGATAATGATGAATAATAGTTATCACCGCATGCATATATGGCTGGTGGAGGCTCTACGGTTATAAAGTTTTTGTGAAAAGCCAATGTTTCCCTACTGCAAAGGAATATAATTTATTTAACTATCATGGTAGTTGAACAAACATTGAGAATGGTAAGCCCATTTCAATCCCAATTAAAAGTAATTATCAACCCAACAAATTAATTTAGAGTGATTAGATCCGTATGATAATCCAAGAACCAGATACTCAAGATGTCCATAACCGGGGACATGGCTAACCATGATTAGATTGTACACTCTGCAGAGGTTTGTGCACTTTTCCCACAAGACTCGATCTCCTCCGTTGGATTTCTCGCACTACATGGTGTTTGAGAAACGGATGACCGAGACACAGTCTTTCAGAAGCATTAACTCTAACCCCGGGTAGACAGTACCAACCTACATCCCCTACATCTGCTAGCCTACCACTGGAAGAGGTCATGCAACATACTCAACTATGCTAGAGCCCATAATAGCTTGTGGCTGCACACGGAAGTTTCTAGCATGAATAATCTTATGATCCCTTTGAGCCTAGGTGGCGAACCATAGGATGATCACACGGTATATCCCCGGGATCTCCTAGGACAACACTGGTATATCCCCAGGTGTCCGGGCAAGTCCACTGGTATATCCCCAGGGTGCCCCTACCAATCCACCCAGATGTGTATTAAAGTTGCCACCTTAAGTTGAACCATTAAGTAAACAATCTCACAACTGTCATGGAATACACTCAAACCAAACCACGTCTACGAGCATAGCATAGCAGTATAAGCATAACGTAGTAACACCCTGGGTTTGAATGCAAGACAATGGGTTCCTACCTCATCAACTACTTCCCAAAAGCCACATGTTAATCAGATCCTACTCATGCAATGTTTGAGGGTGAAACTAATGCATAAAAACTGGGTATGAAAGGGATATGATCAAAGTGTGAACTTGCCTTGTACTGTTGATGAAGATGATTCGCAAACTCCTGATAGTTCTACTCGTCACACTCCGGTCAATCTATCATAAGCAAGCAATTGCATACCTAAGCACTCATGCAAAAGAATCGAAGAAAAGATCTCGAAAACTTCGAAAACAAGCAATTTACTCTTGCAACATAAAACAATTTCTAACAGTACCAAAATTAAATGAATTTGGCATTATCATAAAATTTAGGGCAAGAGCTTCGATTTGCAAAAAGAATCAACTCAAACGGAGCTACGAAACTCAAGTTACGAACAAAAGCAGTTTGAATACAAATCTGTTTGAATTCAAATTTAGAACTTTCAAAAGTATGTTTAAGTTGTTTTACTGGATGGAGGGGATCATAATGAAGAATTTGGCGTTGGTTTCATTGAATTTGGACTAACAAGTAAAAAGTTGTGAGGGATTGAAAACCAGGGGCTAAACTGAAAGAAACAAAACTACAACTAGGTCCCTGGCCACGTGGCGCAAAACTACAGGCTGAAAACCGTTCCCTGCGAGGCTAATCGAGCGAACGTCCACTACTTAGTGCATACCGGTTCGGAAGAAAAAACTACTAGATTTAATCGCAGCCCTAGATCTAGGATCGGACGGACGAGAGGGAACGACGGCTTACCACGGTGGGTGTCGACGTCGCCGGAGAAGGAGATGGCAGCAGCATCGGGGTTGTTGGGGTGGGCTCTCTGGTGGTCCTCCAGCTCAGGCGAAACCACGGGGAGGCGTGGCGCGACGAGGGGACTCCGATGGTGGTGGCGGCATCGGGCGTAGGCGGCGGTGGAGCGCGGAGCAACGGCGGCAGATCTTGGCGGAGCTCGCAACTTCGGTGAGGTTTTGCGCGCATAGGGGAGGTGGTGGCTGCGGTTTGAGGAGGAAAACGGGGCCGGGGTCGAGGATTTATGAAGGGGCGAGGCGTGGGCGAGGGGCAAGGCGAAGAGGAGAGTCCAGGGCGGACTCGGCGTCGGCCGGCGTCGGCCGGCGTCGGTGTACAGGAGCAGGACTCCTGCTGCCTTGCGGGAGGAGGAAGAAGACGCGGGGCCCGCCTGTCGGCGTCCGCAGGAGAGAGAGGGAGAGAACGGGCGACCGGGGCGGAGGCGGTTCGCGCGAGGGAGAGAGGCCATGGGTCGATTCGGCTCGCTGGGCCGTGGGGCGGAGAGAGAGAGAGAGAGCAGGGCCGGGCTTCGGCCTGGCACTGTTCAAAGATGTTTTTTTTCTTTAAACTTTTTTTTGAAACAGACAATAAGAATAAAAATAAATCATATAAAATAAAAACTACTATAGGCATATTATATATCAAAATTTTCAGAAAAATATTTCCCAAACTATGAACATATTTTCAGTGGCAAATAAATTCCACAAAAAATTAAATAAAGCAAAGAGTGCTACTGGTCCAATAAATCCCAAAAAAATCATTTTAAAAATAACCAAAATTAATTCAAATTTATTTCTCTCCAATTTTCTGATGTAGGGAATCATTTTACCCTAATTTCCATATATTTTATTTTTGGAGAAAAATAATTTGCGTAACCCAAATAACTCCTAATTGAAAATAATTTCAAAAGGACTTTATATTTGATTCTTTTAAACTTCCAACTCATATTTCATATGGTTTGAAGAAGTCATTTTATCTTCTCTCATGAAAATCATTGAGTTGCTTAAAGTTTTTGAATTTGAAAATAGTTCCAAATGAAATTCAAATATTTTCAAATACCCCTTTTCATTTAATTAAATGGAAGAAGTCATATCATCTTCACTCAAGGGTTTTGTAGTTGAAAAGAATTTGAATGCATGGAGATCATAAATGCATAAATGAAAGTTTGGGAAAGTCATTTATTCCCTCTCATTTAACTTTCAAAAGTTTCAATTTCACTCACTTTCAATCAATCATTCACACCACAACCAAACAAACAATCAAAACTATCTATTTAATATAACATTCCAAAATTTAGAATTTTGGGATGTTACATATCCCACCTAGGGAGAAGGCCATGGAAGAAGTACAAGGAGGGGGGCTCTCTCCCCCTCGCTTCCGGTGGCGCCGGAGTGCCACCGGGGCCATCATCCTCACCGCGATCTACACCAACACCTCTGTCATCTTCACCAACATATTCATCACCTTCCCCCATCTAACTACAGCGGTCCACTCTCCCGCAACCCGTTGTAACCTCTACTTGAACATGGTGCTTTATGCTTTATTATTATCCAATGATGTGTTGCCATCCTATGATGTCTGAGTAGATTTTCGTTGTCCTATCAGTAATTGGTGAATTGCTATGATTGGTTTAATTTGCTTGTGGTTATGTTGTTGTCCTTTGGTGCCCATCATATGAGCGCGCGCGTGGATCACACCATAGGGTTAGTTGTATGTTGATAGGACTATGTATTGGAGGGCAAGAGTGACAGAAGCTTCAACCTAGCATAGAAATTGATGCATACGGGATTGAAGGGGGGACCAATATATCTTAATGCTATGGTTGGGTTTTACGTTAAGGAACGTTAGTAGTTGTGGATGCTTGCTTATAGTTCCAATCATAAGTGCATAGAATTCCAAGTCAGGGATGACATGCTAGCAGTGGCCTCTCCCACATAAAACTTGCTATCGGTCTAGTAAAGTAGTCAATTGCTTAGGGACAATTCCGCAACTCCTACCACCACTTTCCACACTCGCTATACTAACTTTATTATTCCTTTATGTAAACAGCCCCTAGTTTTGATTTACGCGCTCTTTATTATCTTGCAAACCTATCCAACAACACCTACAAAGTACTTCTAGTTTCATACTTGTTCTAGGTAAAGCGAACGTTAAGCGTGCGTAGAGTTGTATCGGTGGTCGATAGAACTTGAGGGAATATTTGTTCTACCTTTAGCTCCTCGTTGGGTTCGACACTCTTACTTATCGAAAGAAGCTACAATTGATCCCCTATACTTGTGGGTTATCAAGACCTTTTTCTGGCGCCGTTGCCGGGGGGTTATAGTGTGGGGTTAATATTCTCGTGTGTGCTTGTTTGCTTTATCACTAAGTAGTTTTTATTTTGTGCTCTTGTTTTCTACCTTTAGTTATGGGTAGGAAACGCAAAATACCAAAAAATAGTTGTATCTACTGCCCCAATGGTTGAAGAACCACTCAAAATCTATCACACTCCTGAAGCTTTTTACTTGGATCATCTTCGATCCCTATGTGCTCGGGCTGAAACCCCAACTAGCTTAGTTGAGGGCAAATCTTTAGATGAGCATGCTTGTTATGTGCGACACCGCATATCTGAAAAAGGGAAACTTTTACTGGATCAAATTCATCGTTTGTAGTGCTATGCTTGGAATTTATGTGAAATATATGATTTTACTTGTTGTTCTGAAGACCCTAAGAAACACCTTCCCTACCAATGTTCGTTTAGTGATAATGGAATCATATCTTCATATGATAAGGGTGTTTATAATTACTATGATGTTCAACAAATTGAAGAATTTGTTGCTTTTAAGGGTGCTTATGAAATTGCTTCTTTGATTGAAACGTATGATGTACTCTTTACAAATCTGAAAATTTTGCCATACTTAAATATTGTTACGATAATTATGCTTCTAATGCCTATGTTGAACCACATACTGAGGACTCCTCCATTGTCCAAGAAGAGACTAATATTTTGTAGGAGTCTATGGAAGAAGAAATTGATGAAATTGTGAGCTCATTGGATGAAAAAGATGAGGAGGAGAGCGAAGAACAAAAGGAGGAAGAGCGGATTAGCTACCCGTGCCCACCCTCTAATGAGAGTAACTCTTCAACTCATACATTGTTTAATTTCCATTCGTGCTTACCGAAGGATGAATGCTATGATGATTGTTATGATCCCGTTGATTCTTTTGAAATATCCCTTTTTGATGATGCTTGCTATGCTTGTGGCCGAGATGCCAATATGAATTATGCTTATGGAGATGAACGTGCTATAGTTCCTTATGTTAAACATGAAATTGTTGCTATTGCACCCATGCATGATAGTCCTATTATCTTTTTGAATTCTCCCGACTACACTATATCGGAGAAGTTTGTCCTTATTAAGGATTATATTGATGGGTTGCGTTTTACTAATACACATGATTTTGATAGATATAATATGCATGTGCTTGCTGCTCCTACTTGCAATTATTATGAGAGAGGAACTATATCTCCACCTCTCTATGTTTCCCACACGATAAAATTGCAAGAAACTGCTTATGCTATGTATTGGCCCTTACTTTGTGTGCGTTAATTGTTCTTTTATGACATGCCGATGCATAGGAAGAGAGTTAGACTTGGTCATTACATGATATATGTTACTTTGTGCTCACTAATAAATTACAAATCATTGTTAATTAAAATTGGCTTTGATATACCTCGGGATCCGGGTGGATCCATTACTTGAGCACTATATGCCTAGCTTAATGGCTTTAAAGAAAGCGCTACCAGGGAGACAACCCGGAAGTTTTAGAGAGTTATTTATTTCTGTTGAGTGCTTTTATAAAGTTTAAAAAAATATATAGAGGGGAACCCAAAAAGTTTCAAAAAGGAAAGTGAAAGTGAGAGAGACAAGCATTGTTGAAGTGGGGGAGCTCCTTGAACTTTATTCATGCTCATAGAAACTTTGTGAATCTTGATTACAGAAACTTTTCAACAAAAATAATTATCCCCTTGTACAATTCCATTGTTTTATAAGTGCCAAGATTTGCCTTTAGGATGTTTACATTGCTTGTTGGTTGGTGCGGTGCAAAACAGAAACTTCGGCTGTAGTGCGCGATTTTACAATTTTTTACTGGAACGTCGAACGGTTCTGAAACTTTTTGCACTGTCTTTATATACAAAATGTTTATTGTTCCTAATTTTTTCAGAATTTTTGGAGTACCAGAAGTATGGTGAATGTTCAGATTACTACAGACTGTCCTGTTTAAGACAAATTCTGTTTTTGATGCATTGTTTGCTTGTTTTGATGAAACTATCGATTTCTATCAGTGGATTAAGCCATGGAAAAGTTATATTAGAGTAGCTAAAATGCAAAAACAAAATATGAATTGGTTCGCAACAATACTTAGAGTAGTGATTTGCTTTATTATACTAACGGATCTTACCGAACTTTCTGTTGAGTTTTGAGTGGATGAAGTGTTCGAAGATCGAGGATGTCTCGATGTGAGGAGAAAGAGGAGAGTCAAGAGCTCAAGCTTGGGGATGCCCAAGGCACCCCAAGTAAATATTGAAGGAGACTCAAGCGTCTAAGCTTGGGGATGCCCCGGAAGGCATCCCATCTTTCTTCAACAAGTATGGGTATGTTTTCGGTCTCGTTTCGTTCATGTGATATGTGCTAATCTTGGAGCGTCGTTTGCATTTAGTTTTCACTTTTCTTTGATGCACCATGCTGGTATGAGATAGTCCATGGTTGATTTATAGAATGCTCATTGCACTTCACTTATATCTTTTGAGTATGGCTTTATAGAATGCTTCATGTGCTTCACTTATATCATTTGAAGTATGGATTGCCTGTTTCCCTACACATAGAAAACCGCCATTTGTAGAATGCTCTTTTGCTTTACTTATATTTGTTAGAGCGTGGGCATATATTTTGTAGAAAGCATTAAACTCTTTTGCTTCACTTATATCTATTTAGAGAGATGACAGGAACTGGTCATTCACATGGTTAGTCATAAAATCCTACATAAAACTTGTAGATCACTGAATATGATATGTTTGATTCCTTGCAATAGTTTTGCGATATAAAGATGGTGATATTAGAGTCAAGATAGTGGGTAGTTGTGGATTGTAGAAATACTTGTGTTGGAGTTTGTGATTCCCGTAGCATGCACGTATGGTGAACCGTTATGTGATGAAGTCGGAGCATGATTTATTTATTGATTGTCTTCCTTATGAGTGGTGGTCAGGGACGAGCGATGGTATTTTCCTACCAATATATTCCCCTAGGAACATGCACATAGTACTTTGTTTCAATGACTAAGATTTTTGCAATAAGTATGTGAGTTCTTTATGACTAATGTTGAGTCCATGGATTATACGCACTCTCACCCTTCCATCATCGCTAGCCTCTTCGGTACCGTGCATTGTCCTTTCTCACCTCGAGAGTTGGTGCAAACTTCGCCGGTGCATCCAAACCCCATGATATGATACGCTCTATCACACATAAGCCTCCTTATATCTTCCTCAAAACAGCCACCATACCTACCTATCATGGCATTTCCATAGCCATTCCGAGATATATTGCCACGCAACTTCCATCATCATCATATACATGACTTGAGCATTCATTGTCATATTGCTTTGCATGACCGTAAGATAGCTAGCATGATGTTTTCATGGCTTGTCTGTTTTTTGATATCTTTGCTATGCTAGATCATTGCACATCCTGGTACACTGCCAGAGGCATTCATATAGAGTCATATTTTGTTCTAGTATCGAGTTGTAATATTGAGTTGTAAGTAAATAAAAGTGTGATGATCATCATTATTAGAACATTGTCCCATGTGAGGTTATTAAAAAAAAGAGGCCAAAGAAGCCAAAATAAAAAAAGGGGGGCCAAAGAAGCCCACAAAAAAAAGAGAAAACAAAAAAATGAGAGAGAAAGAGGGAAGGGGCAATGTTACTATCCTTTTACCACACTTGTGCTTCAGAGTAGCACCATGTTCTTCATATAGAGAGTCTCTTGAGTTATCACTTTCATATACTAGTGGGAATTTTCATTATAGAACTTGGCTTGTATATTCCAACGATGGGCTTCCTCAAATGCCCTAGGTCTTCATGAGCAAGCAAGTTGGATGCACACCCACTTAGTTTCAATTTCAGCTTTCATACACTTATAGCTCTAGTGCATCCGTTGCATGGCAATCCCAACTCCTCACATTGACATCAATTTATGGGCATCTCCATAGCCCGTTGATTAGCCGCGTCGATGTGAGACTTTCTCCTTTTTGTCTTCTCCACACAACCTCCACCATCATATTTTATTCCACCTATAGTGTTATGTCCATGGCTCACGCTCATGTATTGCGTGAAAGTTGAAAAGGTTTGAGAACGTCAAAAGTATGAAACAATTGCTTGGCTTGTCATCGAGATTGTGCATAATTTGAATATCTTGTGTGGTGAAGATGGGGCATAGCCAGACTATATGATTTTGTAGGGATAACTTTCTTTGGCCATGTTATTTTGAAAAGACATGATTGCTTTATTAGTATGCTTGAAGTATTATTGTCTTAATGTCAAATGATAGACTATTGCTTTGAATGACTCGTGTCTTAATATTCATGCCATGATTAGATTACATGATCAAGATTATGCTAGGTAGCATTCCACATCAAAAATTATCTTTTTTATCATTTACCTACTTGAGGACGAGCAGGAATTAAGCTTGGGGATGCTGATATGTCTCCATCGTATCTACAATTTTTTAATGTTCCATGCCAATATTCTACAACTTTTACATACTTTTGTCAACTTTTTATACTATTTTTGGGACTAACATATTGATCTAGTGCCCAGTGCCAGTTCCTGTTTGTTGCATGTTTTTTGTTTCGCAGAAAATCCATATCAAACGGAGTCCAAACGGGATAAAAACTGATGGAGATTTTTTTGGAATATATGTGATTTTTGGGAAGAAGAATCAACGCGAGACGATGCCCGAGGGGGCCACGAGTCAGGGGGCGTGCTCCAGGGGGGTGGGCGCGCCCCTGACCCTCGTGGCCATCCCGTAAGGCGGTTGGTGCCCTTCTTTCGCCACAAGAAAGCCAATATACAGATAAAAACTGTGTTCAAATTTCAATCCAATCGGAGTTACGAATCTCCGGGAATATAAGAAACGGTGAAAGGCCAGAATCAGGGAGCACAGAAACAGAGAGAGACAGAGAGACAGATCCAATCTCGGAGGGGCTCTCGCCCCTCCCATGCCATGGAGACCAAGGACCAGAGGGAGAACCCTTCTCCCACCTAGGGAGAAGGCCAAGGAAGAAGGAGAAGGAGGGGGATCTCTCCCCCTCGCTTCCGGTGGCGCCGGAGTGCCACCGGGGCCATCATCGTCACTGCAACCTACACCAACATATCCGTCATCTTCACCAACATCTTCATCACCTTCCCCCATCTATCTACAGCAGTCCACTCTCCCGCAACCCATTGTACCCTCTACTTGAACATGGTGCTTTATGCTTCATATTATTATCCAATGATGTGTTGCCATCTTATGATGTTTGAGTAGATTTTCGTTGTCCTATCGGTAATTGGTGAATTGCTATGATTGGTTTAATTTGCTTGTGGTTATGTTGCTGTCCTTTGGTGCCCATCATATGAGCGCACGCGTGGATCACACCCTAGGGTTAGTTGTATATAAGTTGATAGGACTATGTATTGGAGGGCAAGAGTGACAGAAGCTTCACCCTAGCATAGAAATTGATGCATACGGGATTGAAGGAGGACCAATATATCTTAATGCTATGGTTGGGTTTTACCTTACTGAACTTTAGTAGTTGCGGATGCTTGCTAATAGTTCCAATCATAAGTGCATAGAATTCCAAGTCAGGGATGACATGCTAGCAGTGGCCTCTCCCACATAAAACTTGCTATCGGTCTAGTAAAGTAGTCAATTGCTTAGGGAAAATTCCGCAACTCCTACCACCACTTTTCCACACTCGCTATACTAACTTTATTGTTCCTTTATGTAAACAGCCCCTAGTTTTTATTTGCGTGCTCTTTATTATCTTCCAAACCTATCCAACAACACCTACAAAGTACTTCTAGTTTCATACTTGTTCTAGGTAAAGCGAACATTAAGCATGCGTAGAGTTCTATCGGTGGTCGATAGAACTTGAGGGAATATTTGTTCTACCTTTAGCTCCTCGTTGGGTTCGACACTCTTACTTACTGAAAGAGGATACAATTCATCCCCTATACTTGTGGATTATCACGGCCGCGCTCATGCACCTTGTTAGCACGCGCATGGCGGCTGCGACCGCTCTCTCGCCGGACTGGGCCATCAAAGTTGCCCTCACGACGCGGGTCCACGTGCCCATCTTTCACCGGCGACGATTGAACAGTGAAATGATATTTGGGGAGTGAGCTGGTGTGCTTGATACACTGGCTATGGACTATAGCCGATGCACCTTCTCGCATAAGCCATAGGCATACAATACACCGACAGTGCTCCAGGATATTTTGTGCTGCATCTCACATGGTTGGTGAAAATAAACTGTGTGCGATCTACTTGATTTTTCATCTTGATTTGAATTACATAATGGGGTCACAACGGCAATGGACGGTGTTTGAATTGCTAGACATTTTATCTGGAGTGAACATGAAACTATATGTTTTCGTAAAAGAATTGGAATTATTCAGGGTTCGTTTGAACATTTTATACATTAAATTGGTTTTATAGCCATTTCAGGTGCACAATTCAAAATGAAACTACATGCACATGCTCCGGTGCACCAACATGGATTGTAAAATCATATATGTGTCCATGGGTTTATGCTTATCTCCCATGCAAGAAATGGGGATGAAATTCGAACACCACGGCACTGTGGCTCTCCGACAAACGTCAACGTACTTGCTTTTGTAATTCTAGTAAATCCAAAATTTGCCCAAAATTCAAGAAACTTGGCATGCTATCATGGAGTGGCATCAACATGCCGTGGTAAAAATTATGTCCCATTTGGGGCAGGTTTGGGTATAAGCTTCTCATAAACCAGAGCTTCTCACAACAAGTGTGATGGTTTTGGTAGGGAACGTTTCACCTTTCTGGACGAAACAATATCTGTTGCCTCTTCTCGATTTCAAATTTTTTTCCTAATGTCAACATAGAACAACAGGAGTGTTGTGTCAATTTTTGGGATTTTTTGGGTTCGCTTGGGCATTTTTATACATTAACTGAGTTTTCTATGCATTCATGTGCATAATTCAAATTTGAACTACAGGCACATGGTCTAATGCATATAAATTAGTTGAAAATTCAAATCCGTGTCCTTGGTTGCCTGCTTAGGTCCCATGCAAGAAATGGGAATGAATGTCAATCTTTGTGATTTTTCGGGGTTCGTTTGGACATTTTTATGCATTAACTAAGATTTCAATGCATTTATGTGCATGATTCAAATTTGAACTAAATGCACATGCTCCAGTGCATATAAATTGGTTGAAAAATCAAATCTGTGTCCATGGGTGCATGCTTAGGTCCCATGCAAGAAATGGGAATGAAATTCAAACACCAGGGCACCGTTGATTGCCGCCAAAACATTGAGATACTTTATTTTTAAATTCTAGTAAATCCAAAACTTGTCTGAAATTCGTGAAACTTGGCATTCTATCATGGAGCGGCATCAGCATGCCGTGGTAAAATTTTTATCCCATTTGGGGCAGGTTTGGGTATATGCTTCTCACAAACTAGAGCTTCTCACGACAATCATGATGGTTTCGGTAGGGAACGTCCCACCTTTGGGGACGAAACGATATCCATTACCTCTTATTGCTTCCAATTTTTTTCGTGTCAACATAGAACAACAGGAGTGTTGTGTCAATTTTTGTGATTTTTCGGGGTTCGTTTGGACATTTTTATGCATTAACTGAGTTTTCAATGCATTTATGTGCATAATTCAAATTTGAACTACATGCACATGCTCCAGTGCATATAAATTGGTTGAAAAATCAAATCTGTGTCCATGGGTGCATGCTTAGGTCCCATGCAAGAAATGGGAATGAATTTCAAACACCAGGGCACCGTTGATTGCCGCCAAAACATTGAGATACTTTATTTTTAAATTCTAGTAAATCCAAAACTTGTCTGAAATTCATGAAACTTGGCATTCTATCATGGAGCGGCACCAGCATGCCGTGGTAAATTTTTTATCCCATTTGGGGCAGGTTTGGGTATATGCTTCTCACAAACGAGAGCTTCTCACGACAATCATGATGGTTTCGGTAGGGAACGTCCCACCTTTGGGGACGAAACGATATCCATTGCCTCTTATTGCTTCCAATTTTTTTCGTGTCAACATAGAACAACAGGAGTGTTGTGTCAATTTTTGTGATTTTTCGGGGTTCGTTTGGAAATTTTTATGCATTAACTGAGTTTTCAATGCATTTATGTGCATAATTCAAATTTGAACTACATGCACATGCTCCAGTGCATATAAATTGGTTGAAAAATCAAATATGTGTCCATGGGTGCATGCTTAGGTCCCATTCAAGAAATGGGAATGAATTTCAAACACAAGGGCACCATTGATTGCGGCAAAACATTGAGATGCCTGGTTTTTAAATTATAGTAAATCCAAAACTCGTCTGAAATTCATCAAACTTGGCATGCTATCATGGAGCGGCATCAACATGCCGTGGTAAATTTTTTATCTCATTTGGGGCAGGTTTGGGTATATGCTTCTCACAAACCAGAGCTTCTCACAACAAGCATGATGGTTTCGGTAGGGAACGTCCTACCTTTGGGGACGAAATGATTTCCATTGCCTCTTATTGCTTTCAAAAAATTTCTCGTGTCAACATACAACAACAGGAGTGTTGTGTCAATTTTTGTGATTTCTTGGTGTTCGTTTGGACATTTTTATGCATTAACTGAGTTTTCAATGCATTTATGTGCATAATTCAAATTTGAACTACATGCACATGCTCCAGTGCATATAAATTGGTTGAAAATCAAATCTGTGTCCTTGGGTGCATTCTTAGGTCACATGCAAGAAATGGGAATGAATTTCAAACACCAGGGCACCGTTGATTGCCGGAAAAACGTTGAGTACTTTATTTTCAAATTCTAGTAAATCCAAAAGTTGTCTGAAATTCATGAAACTTGGCATTCTATCATGGAATGGCACCCGACATGCTGTGGTATTTTTCGTGTCCATTTTGAGAAGGCGCACTCGAATAATGACAGCCAACAAAGGCATTTTGAAAAAACAGCTGCCACTTTAATATCTGAAATGATTGTATAATTCAAACCATGTGCGTTCTGTTAACCATTCACGTGACGCCACGTGTCTTGGTTTTAATGGCTGTAGGAGGTGCCGTGCGGAAAGCTGCTTGACCTTGACTGAACGGGAGGCGTGCGAGCGCCGTCAGGTGCACGGGCTGACCGAGAGGCCAAGCTGTCCTCGAATGCGCAGGCTCACCGGGAAGCGTGCGAGCTATACACTACGCAGGCTCATGGGGAAGCGAGCCCTTTGACTTCCATGGCCGCCCGCCTTGCTCGCATCCTCTCCATTAATGGTGCCCAAGCCACAGTTTAATTCGGTTTTTAAATATAAAACACTCATCGCAAACGTTTTAGTTAGAACACCCGTATGCAAACCGACAGCTTCCCTAGGAAGCCTAGAGAAAATGTGCCGAGCAGGATTTCTGCAGCTCTTGATCGCAAACGTTTTAGATAGAACACTCGTATGCAAAGTGAGAGCAGCACTGGATTTGTGCATCCCTTCAACGCAAACGGTTGTTTTGGATGACTTGTGTGCAACCACGTACAAACAATTTGGTAAGATTTGTCAATCCTTGTAACAGTGCGATTTGTCAAATATGAAGCTAAAAATCACTACCAGTATCTAATTTTTGCAACTAATATTCAGTAATTAAGCATAGATTTCATTCATACATTAAGCAGTCGTTCTTAATTTATACAAACAGTTCAACTCGACAGCTGAACCAACCAAACTTTTCCCCAATTGTTGCCAACCACGTACTAAAATAGCTAGTTCAACTATATATACTAGCTAATTTTAAGTACGTTGTATAGTTCCACCACATCTATAGTCAGATGAACTGAACATAATAGCCCGTAAATACTACTACTACTCATACTACTAGTTCTGGCTGCCTCTCCTCTGCCGAGCGCGCTCAGTAAGAGGCGGAGGAGGAGGAGCCTACCGACAAGCTGGGCAACCGTAATACGGTGCATGCCGCTGTTGCAACTTCAACAACGCTCACCTCGAATGCCCTCTGCCGCTCCAGACGACCCCTCTCGAAGCGGTGGTTCTCCTCGTAGATCTCCTGATTCCTCGCCTCTGAGGCGGCGTGTGCCACGGCCATGGCAGCGGTAAGGCTCTTTGCATGCTCGACGAGGCGCTCCTCCTCCTCCCGCAGGAACTCGGTGTAGCGCGCAAGGTCGCTGACACACGTGCGGGCATCCACCTCCGCCTCCCGCCTTCGGACGGTGGTGGCGGAGCGGGTGATGGCCCCGGCGGTCGACGGTGGGCTGGCGGCCACGCCGGCCGATGACGGGGTGGCGGCCACGACCACCACCTCCCGCCCTCGGGCCGTGGTGGCGGAGCGGGGATGGCCACAGTGGCCGGCAGTGGGATGGCGGCCACGACAGCCACCTCCCGCCTTCGGGCCGCGGCGGCGGAGCGGGCGATGGCCCTCGCTTTCAACGGTGGTGTGGCGGCACCAGCGGCCGGTAACAGCTGCTGACGGGCAGCGGCAGCGGAACGTGTGGTGGGTGTTCCATGCGCACCCAACAAGGACGCCACGCGCACTACACTACGCCGGGGACTGCGCTGCCGCCTTGGTGTATCCTCCGAGCTGGAGCTATCCTCTGATGACGGCGGAGTGGCTGAGCGACGACGACGGACTGGTGCCATTGGCGATTGTTGGAGAAGTAGATGAGTTAAGCTACAGGGAGGGAGGGGAAAATGCGACCCAGGACTCGCCGGCCGTGAGGGTTTTTATAGCAGGCCGGTAAGCATTGGGATTTTGGGGGATTTCACCGAGTTGGGTGGGAAGCTTACGCGGGAACCTGCGAGGTTGCGCGGGAACGGGCTCACCGACGATTCATTGGCGCCACTGTTTGGCCAAAAGAACACCCCCGCGCACTGCGCAAGCTTGCGCTGTAAGCCGTCTGCGGCAGCGGGGTGACAAGACGTGCGAGAGGAGGACGAAAGGCCACGTACACATACGGTTAATACAAAAAACGTTTGCGATTTAATTACCTACTATACCACCGTCCTGGTTTATAAGTATGATTTAACTAATAAAATACGAATGCATGTCGCCAAAGATTATATAGTTGGATTTGTATTTGAACATAGTTTCCAATTATATAATTTTTAGAACATGCATTAACATTTTGTTGGTTAAATTTGGGGGCAAAGTATGGCACAGAATATAAAGGAGACTATAGACTAGACGGAGGTGGTAGCACACGGCCGCCTCTACGCAACGACACACCTGTTGGCCGGCTTGTAGGCAACCATTTCCTGCGTGTTCAACTGCTCTATGCGTGTGGTTGCTTGCGGTTCAGGCGGCCGCGGTGCGCTTTGCTCGCGTGCCGCCGCGCGCACTATGCTCCCGCGTCCCTCCGGGTGCTCTGCCCTCGTCCCTCCATGCGTGCTGCCAGTGTTTGGGGCCGGCGCATGATCACGCACGTTCGTCTGCAAGCGGTTGCGCCGGGCGCGACGGGACGATGCAGTTACCCGCTGCAAAAACTGTCATGCGGACGCACCGAGAATTCACGCCGCCTGGCCCCCTTTTATTCCTGCGGCCATTTACCTTCATCTCTCGTCTCACACGACAAAATAAGCACACCCACGAGGACACATACAGAGAGGACATCCAGTGGTTCCAATGGCGCTCCCCATGGCTCCAATGGCGCTCCAAGCAGCCGACGACGACAACGGCAGGCAGTTCACCACACATCACATAGTGGACACCCACGTGAGGGGGAAGGCCCTCTCGGTGGTGTAAATGAACGATCCGGTCTCGGTGGAGAGCTCCATCCAAACTATGGAGCAGTTCCTTGCCGAGGACAAGTACCGAGTGGTCGGCTTCGACCTCGAGTACACCATCGATCGTGCCGGGCACGATCAGAAGGTTGTCGTCGCCCAGTTGTGCGTGAGACATGATGTCCTCATCTACCACTACCACCTTGCCACAAGGCCTTGCGAGCATTTCTCCAGGTTTATCAACAGCTTCGACTACAGTTTTGCTATGGTGGACACCACCAACGATCTAAAAGCGCTCAAGGTTTCAGACTTGAAATGCCCGAATCTTGTCAACATCCAACACCACTACAAGGTCTTGGGCAGCGACAAAAACAAACTGAACTCCCTGGTTGACCTCGCCTCGGCCATCATCGACCCCTACTACGCGAAGATGAAGGAAGAGAGCAATAAGGACAAGAACGCCTGGCACAGTGTGTGGCATGAGAGACTGGATGAACAACATGTCAAGTACGCGGCCATGGATGCGTACACAAGCTACGAGATGTACAGGCGGATCATTGACATGAGGAATTGTCTTCATCCTGACCCAGACGAGGGATCGAGCCACATAGCAGTGGCGGGAGCATCATAAGAAGTAGATGACTAGACGATCGTTTCTCCTACTTTAGAATGCATGCAATTGTTTATTGAGGTGTGTGCGAATGATCTGTATAGTCATTTATGTAATTGGATGTTATTCTACTGTAGACAGAGCAATTCACACGACTTATTAGCAGCAATCGTCTATGTTATTATTGGTCTTCGCACACATTTTTTATTACGGACCTGTTTTCCGCGTATCACACACATCTTGTTCAGTTGCACCGTTTCCATTGTGTTGCCTGATCACACAGTTCATCCCAGTGAACCGTATGTTGTATATCGCACACGCCTTCATCTGGCTGCCCATTTCTTTTGTTCCTCCTCATCCCAAAAACTTAATTGAGCTGAACCGTATGCCCTGCATCGCACACGGAACTAAATTCTGAACCGTTTTTGATGCATCCATCATCGCAAACGTTTTGCACCTTTTTGATGGGTTTTTACACCACCATTTGCGATTATGGCATCGCACACAGTTTCGTCGAAGGGTCTCTGATCGTAGTGTCGCGTTTGGGCCATCCTGCAGTAGTGTGAGACACCTCTACGGTCAATAAACAATAGCAGAACCTGGATGCCCATATTGGATCCTACATATTCTACGAAGATCTTTATCGGTCGAACCGTTGTGGCAACATACGTAATTCCCTTTGTCCATCGGTATGTTACTTGCTCGAGATTCGATCGTCGGTATCTTCATACCTAGTACAATCTCGTTACCGGCAAGTCTCTTTACTCGTTCCGTAATACATCAGCTTCTGACTAACTCCTTAGTCATTTTCTTGCAAGCTTATGATGTGTATTACCGAGAGGGCACAGAGATACCTCTCCGATACTCGAAGTGACAAATCCTAATCTCGATCTATGCCAACTCAACAAACACCTTTGGAGATAGCTGTAGAGCACCTTTATGATCACCCAGTTATGTTGTGACGTTTGATAGCACACAAGGTATTCCTCCGGTATCCGGGAATTTCATAATCTCATAGTCGAAGGAATATGTATTTGACATGAAGAAAGCAATAGCAATAAACTGAACGATCAATATGCTAAGCTAACGGATGGGTCTTGTCCATCACATCATTCTCCTAATTATGTGATCCCGTTATCAAATGACAACTCATGTCTATGGTTAGGAAACCTTAACCATCTTTGATCAACGAGCTAGTCTAGTAGAGGCTCACTAGGGACACGGTATTTGTTTATGTATCCTGATACGTCTCCAACGTATCTATAATTTTTGATTGTTCCATGCTATTTTATTATCAATCTTGGATGTTTTATAATCATTTTATAGTCATTTTATATCATATTTTGGTACTAACCTATTGACATAGTGCCAAGTACCAGTTGTTGTTTTTTCCATGTTTTTTACATCGCAGGAAATCAATATCAAATGGAGTCCAAATGCAACGAAACATCACGATGATATTTTATGGACCAAAAGAAAGAAGTTGGGCCCTGGTTGCACTTGGGGGGAGTCCCGAGGAGGGCACAACCCACCAGGGTGCGCCAGGAGGCCCAGGCGCGCCCTGGTGGGTTGTGCCCACCTCGGGTGCCCCCCGGACCGCCTGTTTGCTCTATAAATACCCCAATATTCCAGAAACCCTAGAGATGTCGACGAAATATTCATCCAGCTGCCGCAGAGTCTAGAACCACCAGATCCAATCTAGACACCATCACGGAGGGGTTTACCACTTCCATTGGTGCCTCTCCGATGATGTGTGAGTAGTTCTTTGTAGACCTTCGGGTCCGTAGTTAGTAGCTAGATGGCTTTCTCTCTCTCTCATTGAATTCTCAATACAATGGTCTCTTAGAGATCCATATGATGTAACTCTTTTTACGGTGTGTTTGTTGGGATCTGATGAAGTTCGAGTTTATGATCATTTATATCTTTTTATATCCATGAAATTTATTTGAGTTTTTTTTATCTCTTATATGTATGATCTCTTATAGCCTCGTATTTCTTCTCCGATATTTGGGTTTTGTTTAGCCAACTTGATCTATTTATCTTGCAATGGGAAGAGGTGCCTGGTAGGGGTTCAATATTATGGTGCTTGATCCCACTGACAGAAAGGGAACCGACACGTATGTATCGTTGCTACTAAGGATAAAAAGATGGGATCTATATCTAACACAATAGATAAACGGATCTTGTCTACATCATGTCATCGTTCTTATTGCATTACTCCATTTTTCTATGAACTTAATACACTAGATGCACGCTGGATAGCGGTTGATGTGTGGAGTAATAGTAGTAGATGCAGGCAGGAGTCGGTCTACTAATCTCGGACGTGATGCCTATGTAATGATCATTGCCTAGATATCGTCATAATTATTTGAAGTTCTATCAATTGCCCAACAGTAAGTTTTTTACCCACCGTTTGCTATTTTCTCGAGAGAAGCCACTAGTGAAACCTACGGCCCCGGGTCTTCTTTCTCATATATTTGCTTGCAATCTACTTTTCCTTTGCACTTTTATTCAGATCTATTAAACAAAAATACAAAAAGACTTTGCTGCACTTTATTCTATTTGCGATCTATTATTTCAATCTATTACAACTTTCTCCCGTCCACACACCGTTTCTGGCACCGTACCCCGAAAGGGATTGACAACCCCTTTAACACATGGGTTGCGAGTGGTGTTATTTGTGTGCAGGGGCTGTTTACGTTGTGTTGCTTGGTTCTCCTACTGGTTCGATACCCTTGGTTTCATATCTAAGGGAAATACCTACCGCCGTTGTGCTGCATCATCCCTTCCTCTTTGGGGAAATACCGACGTAGATTCAAGCGACATCAAAAGGAATTTCTGGCGCCGTTGCCGGGGAGGATCTTCAACATAACCAGGTTCCTAATCACAAATTTCATCTCCTCGCAATTTACATTATTTGCCATTTGCCTCTCGTTTTCCTCTCCCCCACTTCACATATATTTGCCATTTTATTCGCATCCCTTTTCCATTCGCCGTTTTCTTGTCGGATCTGTTTTTGAGTGCAATCTTGTTGTGTGGTCATCATGACTCAAGAGAACACCAAATTATGTGATTTCTCAAATACCAACAACAATGATTTTATTGGCACTCCGCTTGCTCCTCCCGCCACTAGTGCAGAGACTTGTGATATTAATACTGCTTTGCTGAATCTTGTTATGAAAGACCAATTTTCCGGTACTCCTAATGAGGATGTCGCGTCCCATCTTAATACCTTCGTGGAATTATGCGATATGCAAAAGAAAAAAGATGTGGACAATGATGTAGTCAAGATGAAATTATTTCCGTTTTCTTTGCGTGATTCTGCAAAAATTTGGTTCTCTTCTTTGCCTCGCAATAGTATTGATTCTTGGAATAAGTGCAAAGATGCTTTTATAACTAAGTATTTTCCGCCCGCAAAAATTATTTCCCTTAGAACCCAGATCATGAATTTCAAGCAACTTTAACATGAGCATGTTGCACAATCTTGGGAAAGGATGAAAATGATGCTAAGGAATTGCCCAACTCATGGGTTAAATCTTTGGATGATCATACAAAAATTTTATGCGGAGTTGAATTTTGTTTCTCGTAATCTTTTAGATTCCGCCGCGGGTGGTACTTTTATGGAAATTACTTTGGGTGAAGCCACCAAATTGCTTGATAATATCATGGCAAATTATTCACAATGGCATACCGAAAGAGCTCCTACTAGTAAAAAAGTTAATTTGGTTGAAGAAATTTCTTCTTTGAGTGATAAAGTTGATGCTTAATACGTCTCCAACATATCTATAATTTTATATTGTTCCATGCTATTATATTATCTATTTTGGATGTTTAATGGGCTTTATTATGCACTTTTATATTATTTTTGGGACTAACCTACTAACCGGAGGCCCAGTGCAAAGTGTTGTTTTTTGCCTATTTCAGTGTTTCGCAGAAAAGGAATATCAAACGGAGTCCAAACGGAATGAAACCTTCGGGAGAATCATTTTTGGAACAAACGCAATCTAGGAGACTTGGAGTGGACGTAAAGCAAGCCACAAGGTGGCCATGAGGTAGGAGGGCATGCCCAGGGGGGTAGGCGCGCCCCCACCCTCGTGGGCCCCTCGTAGCTCCACCGACCTACTTCCTTTGCCTATATATACTCATATACCCCGAAAACATCCAGGAGCACCACGAAACCCTATTTCCACTGCCGCAACCTTCTGTACCGATGAGATCCCATCTTGGGGCCTTTTCCGGCGCTCCACCGGAGGGGGAATCGATCACAGAGGGCTTCTACATCAACACCATAGCCTCTCCGAGGATGTGTGAGTAGTTTACCTCAGACCTTCGGGTCCATAGTTATTAGCTAGATGGCTTCTTCTCTCTCTTTGTATCTCAATACAAAGTTCTCCTTGATCTTCTTGGAGATCTATTCGATGTAATACTTTTTTGCGGTGTGTTTGTCGAGATCCGATGAATTGTGGGTTTATGATCAAGTTTATCTATGAACAATATTTGAATCTTCTCTGAATTCTTATAGGCATGATTTAATATCTTTGCAAGTCTCTTCGAATTATCAGTTTGGTTTGGCCTACTTGATTGATCTTTCTTGCAAAGGGAGAAGTGCTTGGCTTTGGGTTCAATCTTGCGGTGCTCGATCCCAGTGACACAAAGGGAAACGACACGTATTGTATTGTTGCCATCGAGGATAAAAATATGGGGTTTATATCATATTGCTTGAGTTTATCCCTCTACATCATGTCATCTTGCCTAATGTGTTACTCTGTTCTTATGAACTTAATACTCTAGATGCATGCTGGATAGCGCTCGATGTGTGGAGTAATAGTAGTAGATGCAGAATCGTTTCGTTCTACTTGTCACAGACGTGATGCCTATATACATGATCATGCCTAGATATTCTCATAACTATGCACTTTTCTATCAATTGCTCGACAGTAATTTGTTCACCCACCGTAATATATGCTATCTTGAGAGAAGCCACTAGTGAAACCTATGGCCCCCGGGTCTACTTTCCATCATATAAGTTTCCAATCTATTTTATTTTGCAATCGTTACTTTTCAATCTATATAACAAAAATACCAAAAATATTTATCTTATTATCTCTATCAAATCTCACTTTTGCAAGTGGCCGTGAAGGGATTGACAACCCCTTTATCGTGTTGGTTGCAAGGTTCTTAATTGTTTGTGCAGGTACTAGGGACTTGCGTGTAGTCTCCTACTAGATTGATACCTTGGTTCTCAAAAACTAAGGGAAATACTTACGCTACTTTGCTGCATCACCCTTTCCTCTTCAAGGGAAAACCAACGCATGCTCAAGAGGTAGCAAGAAGGATTTCTGGCGCCGTTGCCGGGTAGATTTATGCACAAGTCAAGACATACCAAGTACCCATCACAAACTCTTATCCCTCGCATTAAATTATTTGCCATTTGCCTCTTGTTTTCCTCTCCTCCACTTCACACCTTGCCGTTTTATTCGCCCTTTTTCCGTCTGTCTCTTCTCGCTTGCTTCTTGTTTGCTTGTGTGTTGGATTGATTGTTCGTCACGATGGCTCAAGATAATACTAAATTGTGTGAATTTTCCAATACCAACAACAATGATTTTATTAGCACTCCGATTGCTCCTATTACCGATGCTGAATCTTGTGAAATTAATGTTACTTTGTTGAATCTTGTCATGAAAGATCAATTTTCTGGCCTTCCTAGTGAAGATGTCGCTACCCATCTGAACAACTTTGTTGATTTGTGCAATATGTAGAAGAAAGATGGGGATAATGATATTGTTAAATTGAAGCTATTTCCGTTTTCGCTTAGAGATCGTGCTAAAACTTGGTTCTCTTCTTTGCCTAAAAATAGTATTGATTCATGGAATAAGTGCAAAGATGCTTTTATCTCTAAGTATTATCCTCCCGCTAAGATCATCTCTCTTAGAAACGATATTATGAATTTTAAGCAACTTGATCATGAGCATGTTGCACAAGCTTGGGAGAGGATGAAATTAATGATACGTAATTGCTCTACACATGGTTTGAATTTATGGATGATTATACAAAAAAATTATGCCGGATTGAATTTTGCTTCTAGAAATCTTTTAGATTCGGCCACGGGAGGCACTTTCATGGAAATCACTTTAGCAGAAGCTACAAAACTCCTAGACAATATTATGGTTAATTATTCTCAATGGCACACCAAAAGATCTACTAGTAAAAAAGTGCATGCGATAGAAGAGATTAATGTTTTGAGTGGAAAGACGGATGAACTTATGAAATTGTTTGCTAATAAGAGTGTTTCTTCTGATCCTAATGATATGCCTTTGTCCACTTTGATTGAGAATAATAATGAACCTATGGATGTGAATTTTGTTGGTAGGAACAATTTTGGTAACAACACGTATAGAGGGAACTTTAATTCTAGGCCGTTCCCTAGTAACTCCTCTAATAATTATGGTAATTCCTACAACAACTCTTATGGAAATTTTAATAAGATGCCATATGATTTTGAGACTAGTGTAAAAGAATTTATGAATTCACAAAAGAATTTCAACGCTTTGCTTGAAGAAAAATTGCTTAAGATGAGTTG